>NW_017670235.1:2478848-2571624 GCF_001879085.1 Nicotiana attenuata
GCTTTATTTCACATGACTCTATTTATTATCTTGTTACTATGAGCACCTAGGATATGCTAGGGATTTTAAAAGGAAATAAGAACGTACTTGTATAATTGATGAAGTCTTGCTTGGCATTTATGACTATTGATGTGCCTTGTGTGTATACTTGATATTCCTACTTAATTGTGGATCGGGCCGATCGCCTCGTTATGAATAGATGCATCTATAGGCGCGTCGTCGACCCTCGGCAAGTGCACAGTTTATTTCTGTTGGATCGGGTCGTCGCCTCGGCATATTTGCGCATGCTTATATAGCTTTGCCTGAGTTTGTTAACTATTAGAATCACACTTTCATGACTCGAAAGGAACTGATAATTGTGAATGAAGTAAATGATTAATTGGAATCTCAGCGAGAATATGATTTATATGCCTAGTTGTAAACTGTTGCCTGTTATAGATTTTTATTGTTAACTTAAACTTATGATATTAATTGGCCCTCGTGAGTGTCAAGTCGACCTCTCGTCTCTACTCCTTCGAGGTTAAGCGGGATACTCACTGGGTACATACTGTTTATGTACTCATGCTACGCTTCTGTACTTAAATGTACAGGGTCTAAGACAGGTGGATCCGGTTATTTCTCTGGTGCGCAGTTTTGAGCAGGCTTGGGACTTCTACGGTGAGCTGCTTTTCCTTCCATGTCGATCCGCAGCCGAAGAAGTCTCTCTTTGCATTTTTATTTCTGTCTATTCTGATCCAGACAGTAGGGTAGTGTAGTATTCTTTTGGTTGTATATTCTACTAGCTGCCCGTAGCTTGTGACACCTGATTCTGGCACACACACGTTAGTAGACATTTATTTTTGGGTTGTATAACTATTTTGATGCTTTATTTACCACTCTTGTCCTTAACTTAAACTTTGAAAATCTGTTATAATTAGTTTTCGGTAAAAGTAAAATGAGAACTTAATTATACTTCCGCGTTGGCTGGCCTGACAATGGTGTTGGGCGCCATCATGACCTATTGTGGAAAATGGATCGTGACAATTATGGAAAAGCTGGTCACAAATTCCTTGATTGTCGTCTCCCGAAAAAGGATAAGAAGAAGGGACATGCCAAAATAGTGGAGAAGAATGATTACATTGATGATATGTGTGCAATGCTTTTGGAATGTAACCTAGTTGAAAATCCGAATGTGTGGTGGATTGACTCTGGAGCCACTCGACATGTTTGTGCTGTCAAAGAAGCATTTGCGAGTTACTCTAGTGCTGGTCCCGAAGAAGAGCTTTCCATGGGAAATACTGCAACATCCAAGATTGAAGGTTATGGGAAGATATTACTGAAGCTGTCAAAGAAGCATTTGCAACATCCAAGATTGAACGTGTTAACGCTCAACAACGTTCTTCATGTTCCTACTATTAGGAAGAATTTTGTTTATACTTCTTTACTTGTTAATAATGGATTCAAATGTGTATTTGTTTCTGACAAAGTTGTTGTAAGCAAGAATGAAATGTATGTTGGAAAGGGCTACCTCACAGAGTGCATTTTCAAACTCAATGTAATGGTTGTTGACAGTATGACTAAAATTTCAGCTTCTTATTTATTGAAGTCAAATGATTTATGGCATATTCATTTAGCACATGTCAATTACAAAACCTTGCGGAAGGTAATTAATTTAGAAGTATTGCCTAAATTCGAGTGTAAAAATTCATAATATCAAATATGTGTTGAATCTAAGTTTGTAAAACATCCTTATAAGTCTGTTGAAAGGAATTCAAATCCTTCAGATTTAATTTATGCTGACATTTGTGATATGAAGTCGACACCATTTCGAGGTGGGAAAAAGTATTTTATAACTCTTATTAACGATTGCACTCGATATTGTTATCTTTATTTGCTTAATAGTAATGGTGAATCAATTAAAGCATTTAAGCAATACAAGAATGAATTGGAAAATCAATTGAATAGAAAAGATTAAAATGATTAGAAGTGATGAGAGTGGAGAATATGAATCTCCGTTTGCAGAAATATGTCGGAATATAAAATTATCCATCAAACTATTGCACCCTACACACCTCAATCCAATGGAATTACGGAAAGAAAAAATAGAGCATTAAAGGAAATGATGAATTCTTTTTTAATAAGTTTCAGATTATTGCAGAGTTTGTGGGAGGAAGCTATCCTTACAGCTAACCAAATACTCAACAGAGTACCCCATAGCAAAACGCATTCTGTTCCATATGAAAAATGGAAAGGAAGAAAACCCAACTTGAAATATTTCAACGTGTGCAGGTGTTTAGAAAAGGTACAAGTACCTTTACCTAAAAGGGTAAAAATCGGACCAAAAACAATGGATCACGTTTTCATTGGATATGCTACAAACAGTGAAGCATGTCGGTTTTTGGTTCATAACTCTTATAATCCCTAAATTCATGTTAATACGGTAATTGAACCAGATAATGCTGAATTCTTTGAAAGCATATATCCTTATAAAACTGAATGCGAGTCGTTAAGTGAAAAACCTAAACGACCACGGGAAGAATCAAAGGAAAATACTCCACGTGAAGAATATCCTAGGCGTAGCAAACGTCAAAGAATATTTACTTCCTTTGGACCATATTTTGTGACATTCTTGCTTGAAAATTATCCTCAAACTTTTAAAGCAGCTATGTCATCTTCAGATTCAACATTTTGAAAAAGGCAGATAATAGTGAGATTCAATCAATTTTGGATAACCATACATGAGAATTGGTTGATCTTCTTCCGAGAAATAAGCCTTTAGGTTCAAAATGGATCTTTAAACGGAAAATAAAAGTTGATGGCACTATTGACAAATATAAGGCAAGACTTGTTGTCAAAGGTTATAGACAAAAGGAAGGCCTTGATTAATTGACACTTACTTTCCAGTAACGAGGATAACATATATTAAGATGTTAGTGGCACTAGTGGCCGTGTATGGTCTTAAAATCCATAAAATGGATGTTAAAACAACTTTCTTAAATGGAAAATTGGAGGAAGAGATATATATGGAACAACTTGAGGGTTTTGTGGTTCCTAGTAAAGAAAAAAAGTGTACAAACTTGTTAAGTTGCTTTATGGACTTAAACAAGCGCCCAAACAATGGCAGGCCAAATTTGACCAAACAATATTGGCATGTGGGTTTAAAATCAACGAGTGCGATAAATGTGTTTACATTAAAAACACTTCAAGTCATGAAGTCATTGTTTGTTTATATGTTAATGACATGTTGATAATGAGCAAAAATATGGTAGATATAAATGCTACTAAGCGCATGTTGGCTAGCAGATTCGACATGAAAGACTTAGTAGTTGCTGATGTGATCTTAGGAATCAGAATTCACAAGACTCCACAAGGTCTAGCATTATCATAGTCTCACTACATTGAAAAGGTACTTGACAAGTTCAAGGATTTGGATATCAAAATTTCCAAGACTCAAATTGGCGTGAGTTATGCACTTCAAAAGAATGAAGGTGAAAGTGACTCACAATTGGACTATGCAAAATTATTGGAAAGTTTGATGCATATCATGAATTGTAAACGACCAGATATAGCATGTGCTATTAGCAAACTGAGTCAATTTACAAGTAATCCCAATCAAATAATTAGATGGCAATGAAACGAGTTTTGGTATATCTGAAACATACTCAAATTATGCTTTGCATTATAACAAATATCCCTCAGTGATTGAGTGTTACACCTTATAGTTTCGTATGTGAGAGTACGTCATAAGTCAATTGATGTTAGCTCTGAAATTAGATCATGGACTTCAAGTACCAAGAGGGTTGGAAGGCTTAGAAGCTAAACCAATTGAAGAAAATAAGTTTCGCCGAAAGTCGACAAGTTGAGAAAGGTATAACATGTACTTTTGGGGCGAGACTAGGGTTCTTAAAATGATAAGGAGGTTACGTTATGAGTTTTTTTGGTCTTATAATAGTCGTGTGTTATGTTTTGAAGTCAAGTGAGATGTGGACCAAAAGTTGGCAAAGATATCACACATTCATAAATATGCTAAAATTTAGGTCAAATATAGCTGAGCTTTTCTCCTAATATACTTGGAATTAGGGGATTATATACCTACCAAATTGAATATCTACGAGTCTAGTTTCTAACGAATCAAACCGTTTGTCTATAAGTCATCAGAGTAGAGAGATATTTGCAGTTTCGGAAGACTGGATAGACTGCATAGGTGACAAGTAGGTGTGTCACTAAAGCTTTTTGAGCAATATATTTTGTGTGTTATATGAGATATTTAAATGACAAGTTATATATCAAATTGTAGGTCTTGTAATGTAGTTTCTAATGCTCTTAACCGTTTGTTCATATGACATCCGGATAAAAAGATGTAAGTGTCTGAAGAAGAGTCAATAATAGGGTGTCAAGCTAGCACCTCTTTGGCTTTTCAATAATGGATATATGTAGGCCTTATGTCGTCTATTTATTCACATTTCCACATACCACGACCAGAATAATACCCCTAAACTTATCCTCAAGCTGTCCATAAGGGTTCCAATAATGTTAACATCCCGGGTACGAAATCAAGAAGCGATAACACTAGAACGATCACTACGACGTAAATATCGCTATATTGCCCCTCTTTTTCTTTGTAGTTTGAGTTTTGGAAGGTAATTCATAGTTAAAAAACATATAATTTCTGTATTTAAGGTTTAAATATCAATTAAGGTTGATAAATTCATTTTCTAATTGTTAGAACTCACGGGACGGTGATCGGAAGTCGTGAGTTCAAGCTATTCGACTTGTAGTGGACTGTTTTATGGGTTGTTTCGTGTTGCTTTTGGGATGTCCATTTTGCTGATGTTTTATGGAGTTTTAGAGGATAAATGTTGTGGAGAAACACCACATAATGACGGAATGGTGGGCTGGTCGTTCGTTGTTATATTTTTTAGGTTGTTTGACACTATTTTGGTTGTCGTTTTATGTATGAAGTGGTTAGGGTATGTGTGCTTTTTTGTGGTATATTGTGATGGAGATAAGGTTGGAAATGATGCATAAATATTTTTATTGTTGTGTTCTTATTTATTTTTGGTATATAGTATTGGAGGAGGGCCTTGTTACAGGGGAGATGCTGCCCAAATTTACGTAAACGAGCTACTAGTTTAAGTTGCGGACTTAGACTTTACTCAACACTGATTTTGAATCTCCTTATATTGTGGTAGATTGAGTTGAGTTGATTTAAGAATTGCTTTGAAGGTATTAACGACTCAACAGAGTTAAGGTATGTTAAGGCTAAACCATTCTTTCATTTTGGCATACTGAAAGTAAGAAAACACAGGAAAACACAAGGCATTCTATACCGAAGCAGTAAAAATCGCTTAAAACCGTAAATCAGTGAAGAATCAAGTAAAATCCCTTTTTCAACAAGTAAAACAAGTAATTAACAGGTAAATACAAATAAAATTTCTCCCCTCGGTTACAATATTAGCAAACCCGCCCCTCGAGCAACAACTCAGAATAGTACCAGCCCCTCGGGCTCAATCTCAGAACAATACCAGTCCCTCGGGCTCAATCTCACATCACAATGGGTACCCGCGCTCACTGGGGGTGTACAAACTCCTGGAGGGGCCCCTTACGGCCCAAGCGCAATAACAAGCCACCTGTGGCATCAAATCTAGACCCTCGGCCTCATATCAATCAAGCAACCTCGTGGCATATATATGTATCTCAGGCCGGTGTCCCTCACAACATAGGCCCTCGGTCTTACTCAGTCCAAAAATCATCACAATCCCCTAGAGCATTAATAAAAATAGTATTTCCAGTCCAAACATCATTTAAAATATCATTTAAGCCTTAAAACTCAGAAAGACTGGCTGAATCGTAAAACAGTGGAAATTATGAGGATTGAGTTCAAGTATTAAATCAAAACAATGAGGAGAATATTAGTAAATAGCCCCGAAGGGTTCAAATAAATGGCACTAGGCCAAAATATGGCATTCAGCCCAATTCATGATGAAAACAAATAAGTCTCCGTCAAATACGCGGTAAAATCATCAATCGGGATGGACTAAATCATAATCCCCAATAGTAAACGACCCCACGCTCGTTATTAAGCGTGTGCATCACCTCAATATAGCACTATGATGTGCAAATCCGGGGTTTCAAACCCTCAGGACATTATTTACATTCATTACTCACCTCGAACCGGCTAAATCTCTACCTCGCGATGCCTTTACCCCTCGAATCGGCCTCCACGCGCGTCGAATCTATCCAAAAGCAGAATGAATACATCACAATATGCTAAGGGAACAAAGCACAAGCGAAAACAATCGAAAAATACCAAAAATTCCGAAATTAGCAAAATTCGAGCCCCGGGCCACTTCTCGAAATTCAGAAATTTTTACATCAACGGGTTGCTTATCTCCCCACGAGTTCATACATACCAAACGTTCTCAAATCCGACCCCAATTGGTCCTCCAAATCCCCAAATCAAATTTCAAAATCCCAAGCCCCAGTTCTTCTATTTTTAGCTTAAGTCCCATGATTTTCTAGGTAGATTTCACAATAGAAATGAGTTTTAAGTTCAAAAATCTTACCTCCAATCGATTCCCCTTGAATCCCTCTTTAATCTCCACCAAGAAACTCTCAAAATGATTAACTATGGGTGAAAATAGACCTAAAATCGTGGATGAAATGTAATTATAACATTCTGCCCAGGTCTGACATTCCTTCTTCGCGAACGCGGTCAACGCCTCACGTTCGCGAAGCACAAAATTACGTTGACCACTTTTCCTTATACCCGATCGCGATCGCAAACGCGATGCTTCACCCAGGCGACCCTTCGTGAATGCGACCTCTCTTCCGCGAACGCGAAGCACAACTTGGCTTTCAATCCATATGACCCAATTCTTCTATGCGAACGCGACACAACGCCCGCGAACGCGATGAACCGAACTCCCTGCCCTTCACGAACACATAGCCTGCTCGCGAACGCGAAGGCCAAATTCTCACCTTCCTCATCTTACTCTTTGCGAACGCGAGAGTCCTCCCGCGAACGCGAAGACCAAAAGTCTGCAATAGCTGAACCTGCAATTTCTACAAATTTTCCAACTTAGAAATTGTCCGATTGACCACCCGAAGCCCCCGGGACCTCAACCAAAAGCACCAACATATCCTAAAACCTTATTCAAACTTGTTCCAATCATCAAAACACCTCAAACAACATCAAATTACTCAAAACACATCGAATTCAAGCCTAAGTTTCTAAAATCGCTTTTGATCAAAAACTCAACCAAAACACGTCCAAATAACCTGAAATTTTGCACACGCATCCCAAATGACATAACGAAGCTACAACAACTCTAAGAATTCCATTCCGACCCCCGGATCAAAGTTTCACCTACCAACCGGAAATCGCCAAAATATCAACTTCGCCAATTCAAGCCTAATTCTACTCCGGACCTCCGAAACCCATTCCGATCACGCTCCTAAGTCACAAATCACCTCCCGAAGCTAACCGAACCATCAGAACTCACATCCAATCCCTCTAACACATAAGTCAACATTCGATTAACTTTTTTCAACTTAAGCCTTCTTAAATGAGACTAAGTGTCTCAAACCTCACCAAAATTATTTCGGACTCGATCCGACCAATTCGATACCACAAAACACGGATAACGAAGCATAAAGAAACAGAAATGGGGGAAACAGAGCGGTAACTCATGAGACGACTGGCCGGGTCATCATATTTTGTGCATATCCAGGTACTTCCTACCAGTCCTGGTACTAGTAGAGGTTCAGTTTTGGAGACTTTAAGGTATACCTGCCGGTGTCCGCAGGCCTCGGAGACCCCTCTACCGGGTTATTTTATTTCCTTATCCTCATTTAGACACCGATGTATAGAGATATTCAGTATCACTTCGTAGAGCTTATGACTTGTATTTCGCCGATTTTTGGGCTATTGTATATATACTGAGTTGTAAAGATTTTTTATATATTAGTTGTTGAGTTTTGAGACTTTAATTATTATTTCAGTTATTTTTGCATGTTGTTTGGCTTACCTAGTGTTAGAGACTAGGTGTCGTCACGATATCCTACGGAGGAAAATTGGGATCGTGACAAGATGACTAAAGTAAGTTATGGAAATGGGTAAAGGGGTTAGGGTTGTACAAGTGTTTAGAAATGGTGCTTTTGGGAGTACATAATAATATTAGGAATAACATGGTAAAATTTTTAATCGAGCTAAAAGTGCTTATAAGCTAAAAATTCATAAACTAGAGTTGACCAACTTATGATTTTTTTGTTTTAGGCCAAGCTTCTCTTTGGCCAAAAGAATTCTTTTGTTGCCAAAAGTACTTTCCCCCCTTATAGATAAGGTGTTTAGACAAGCTTTCAGAAGTAAAAAAGTGATTTTGAATAAAAGCGAAAACAACTTTTGAGAAATAGAAACAATAGCTTATTCCCAAAGAAACTTTTTTTTTAAACGCTTTTGAGAAAACACACTTTTTAGAAATACTTTTAAAAGCTTGCCAAATACCAATTGATGTTTAAAAGTGATTTTCACCAAAAATACCTTTTAAAAAAGTACTTTTAAGAAAAATACTTTTCAAAAGAAACTAATTTTAGAAGGTTGACCAAACATGCTATTATTTTGGCTTATAAGAACTTAATTTATAAGTACTTTTCGTGTTTGCCAAATATGTAAATAATCAAAAAGTACTTATAAGAAGGTTTGTACTAGGGACTTGAGTTTAGCTTGTTTGGCCAAGCTTCTAAAATCAACTTATTTTGAGAAGTGTTTTTCTTAAAAGCATTTTTTTTTAAATAAAGTACTTTTGGTGAAAAGTAATTTGTATCTGGCTAATTAATTTAAAAAATAATTATAAGCAGCAATTAATGTTTGACCAAACTTTTAAAAGTAATTTGAAATGTATTTTTCTCAAAAATACTTTTTAAAAAACAACTTTGAGGAAAAGCTATTTTGTTTTTGTTTTTCCAAAACTACTTCTGCTCGTACCTAAAGTATTTTTTTCTTGTAAAAATTGCACGGGGCGCCCTATTTGGTCGCCCCCATTTAACCTATACCCATTTTTTAAAAAGTTTTAACTTTTACCCACTTTTAAACAACTTCAGCCCCCTTTCTCCTCCTACTCCTCCTTCTTCTTCTTCCTCTTCTTCTTCTTCTTCTTCTTCTTCTTCTTCTTCTTCTTCTTCTTCTTCTGCTTCTGGTGCTGCTATGAATATACAGTAATGCAGATATATGTTGAATCATGATGACTCATATATCAAGTTCATGAGGGTTTTATGAAGCTTCTCGCTCTCTTTATTTCTTCTTCTTTTTGCTTTCTGTATTTTATCTTTCCCTTTCTCAGTTGCTCATCTTTTATTTGTTTTTACAATATAGCTTCTGCACCAGCAGGGTACAGACACCATAATAATCATGTGTTAAGAAAATTGAACCATCAGTTACTAGTGTTTCAATCTAGCTAGTATGTTAGAATGCTTTTTTAAAAACTTCAACTTATATAATGCTAAAGTTTTTGAAAAAGCTTATCCAAGATAAAAAACTTCAGCTTATTTAGTGTTGAATTTTTATAAATGAACTAAATAACTTTAGCATCTTCTGCTGAAGTTTTTGAAAAAGCTTAATGACAAAACTAATGAATCCAGGACAAAACTTCAGCTTATTTAGTACAATTAGAAACAAAAACTTCAGCAAATAGAGAACAAAACTTCAGCTACTATGCTTAAGTTCAGCAATTACAAACAAAAACTTAAGCACACTTGGTTCAACGCACTTGCTACTTCAGGCCCGTCTACTAGAATACTGAAGTTTTGCGTGATTGCCTTTGCTACTTCAACCCCGTATGCTGAAGTTACGCGAAAAAAGCGGGTACGTTTGTAATTTTTTTTTGCAAAGCGGACACAAGTTAAAATGTGACCCAAAAGCGGGTATAGATGCAAATCCCCTTTTTTTCTTTCTAAAAGTTTGGAAAAATAAAATAAAAATGAGAAAATTTCATAAAGCACTATCTTTTAGTGGTAATTAGCTATCTATAGATACCATTTGCTATATTACGGATTGTAGATACGTATTATGTTGTTATAATATGTATTAGATGTATTTAAGCTACTGTATTCATGAATACAATAGCAAAAATAGGTGTGAATCAAGGAAGTCCAACTAATCAGTTATTGTATTTGAGTGTATTCGGTTGAATTCATGGCGTGAAATATGTGATTATAACTAGATAAATTATTGTATTCGACTGTATTTACAGCGTGAAATAGGGGATTATAGTATTTTTAAGCGGAAAGTGAATCAATTAACATAATAGACTTCTAATATAACTCAACAAACTCAATTACAACACACAAATTTTGTATTTCCAGTTATAAATAAGATTCTCAACCGAAAAATACCCCCAAAATATAGCAATCTTCAGAGACATTATATAATACATCTGAATATATAAATTATATTAATTACACAAAAAATATATGAATATATTCATGGCATATAGCAAGACAGTGAATACAATGAAATACATAAAATACAGCGGGATACATTGAAATACAATGAAATAAAAGACGGTGAATATAATGAAATACATGGAATACAGCGAGATACATTGAATTACAATGTAAAAAGACAATGAAATACATGAAAATACAGTGTGATACGTTGAAAATACATTGAAATATATTAACGGTAAAATCAAGTTGCTCATCCCCAAACTCCCCTCGTCTTTGTTCAAGAACAAACCCTAATTTCCGGCAAATCTGCCGTCGAGCAAAAACCCTCAATCGCCACTGGCTATAAGGGTTAATGATGACTAGACACCACATTGGGAGATACTCGCCACGAGTCATCCATTACGTTAGCCATGTATTATGGTCGTATTTTACCAATAGAGTTTAATGATACAATGTTTGGAATTAACTAGCTTGAATAATTCGAATCTGAGCAAGTAAAGACAACAAGGGGATAAAGAACCATCTAGGGAAAGATTTTATGATTCCACGAGCCCGAATCATACTTAGAACCTCGACTTTGTCAGTTTAGCCACACCCATTAATGGGTCTTTGTCCATATCTTGTTAAACAAAGGTCGCCGTGGAGGGGCAGCCTGAAAGTATAGTTCGGGAAATTGAAGATATGGTCCAATTTCGACATTGATTCAGAGTCCCAGGGCACTGACAATGAAAAATTTATTCGACAATGGAGATAAATGGGTGGAGAATCATGGTTGTATTCATGGAGAAAGACTGGCGTTAGAGAGAGATGGTGGAGAAAAATCTGAAGAATGAGAGAGAAAAATAATACAAAGCACATTTTATGGCTTATGTGTAGGAGGTGACCATAAATAGTATTTGGCTATAAAAATCAAAATGTAGCTATAGAATATAATTTTTTAAAAGGGTATATATTTAAAATAAATAAGGTATCAAACTTTGCTACACAAAGTAAAAATTCCAATAAAAGAATACTTTTCGCTTCGAAGAAGTTTGGCCCAAAAAAACACCTATGAGTAACTTCTAAGTAGGGGTGTTCATGGTTCGGTTTGGATCTGTTTTTCCCTAAAAAGAAACCAAACCAAGTAAGTTGGTTTTTCAAATATTAGAACCAAACTAAACCAATTAAGTCGGTTTTTTCTCGATTCGATTTATGTCGGTTATTAGTCGGTTTTTTCTTAAATATAAGACATACACTACCAAACACACATTTCGGCGACCATTTTCAACGTAACACAATCAAATCAATTTCCCTTTGAGAAATCTAATATTTATCAAGATATATTGATGATAATTGAATCAAATAGTGATGAATAATTTAAGGATTCAATTAAAAATATATTATTTTAACATGAAATAGATTCTTACACTTAACAAAAGAAAACTACCAATTAAACTAGAATGTAAAGGTAAAGAACTGTACTAAAAGTGCAAACGATTAATATTTACTATAACAATTTTAAAACTTTGTATAAAGGTATACATATATATAAGTGTAATAATAAATTTAAGATAACTACTCCTATATTCGGTTTGGTTTTGTTTTTTTAATTAAAATCAAAACCAAACCAAATTTAATCGGTTTTTAAATTTCAAAATCAAAACCAAACCAAACCAAAAAGTATCGATTTTTTGGTCGGTTTAGTTTGGTTTTCGATTTGGTTCGTTTTTTTTTGGAACACCCCTAATCTATACTATTTTAAAAGTGGGAAGCTCAAAAGTAAAAAGTTAAATTACTAAAATAACCTTTGAGTAAAAATATAATTTAAAAAATGCATGAATGATATTAATTTATACTATGTCTTTTCTAAATAGTTGTATTTATTCATTAATAATTATTTTTTCAAGAGGAAAGAACTACTTATCCAAAACAAAAACAAAAAGTATTCGATGCCTTGATTCGAAGGGTTGTGTTCCTTCATATTAAGAAATAGATTTTTCAAATGTGTTCCTTCACATTTTTGATCAATCACACGTCATGATAATAATCCAAAATTAATAACGAACAATTGAATCAATTATGAGGTGGATTTTCGTATGCTTATCCTCTTTCTTTCATTTGCGAATAGGTATGTATTTGCTCTACTATTAATCTGTCTGTAACTTACAACTCTCTTCTATAGAGAAATGAGTATTTGTAGTATTGGCACAACTAATATCATGCGGACACTAATATGTAAATTAAAGGGTACTACCAATTTTTAACATCCGGAACTAACAATCAACATATGTTATAATTGTATTTTGTTTAAGAATTTAACTTACATTTGTTCAACCATTGCTGAATGGTTAAATTTTATTTAGAGGCTTTCATTTGAAGTAAATAAAAGATATGAGAAAAATACTTCTTCTTAAAACACATTATGTGATTCTTCGTTAACGTTGAAGGATATTTTTATTCTTCTTTCTTAAATCTTATATTTCAATTCTAAATTCTTTTCCTTGAGTTCTTATGGTAGAAGAAATTATCAAAGAATAGAAATTTAGTTTTATTAGTAGGCATTATATCCTGAATGTTGAATTTCAGTTACACCATTTCCGCAGTCTAGGGAAATTACTATCCTTGGTAAAGAGCTGCCTATATTCCTTCACATTCTAATTAAAATTCTTTACGAATTTTACTTTTAGATATTTTTCAATAATTGCAAGTGGTGGTGAAAACATGGATGTTATTTTGTAGTAACATATTGGTAATATTATCCACTGATCACTACTATTTTTATTTGGAAGAGGCATTACGGCTTCGGGAAAAAATATTTGATCTATATTTATATTTTGAGGTAAGATAAATTTATTCAAGTAAGTTGGTTTTTCAAATATTAGAACCAAACCAAACCAATTAAGTCGGTTTTTTCTCGATTCGATTTATGTCGGTTATTTGTCGGTTTTTTTCATAAATATAAGACATACACTACCAAACACACATTTCGGCGACCACATTTTCAACGTAACACAATCAAATCAATTGCCCTTTGAGAAATCTATTATTTACCAAGATATATTGATGATAATTGAATCAGATAGTGATGAATAATTTAAGGATTCAATTAAAAATATATTATTTTTATCATGAAATAGATTCTTACACTTAACAAAAGAAAACTACCAATTAAACTAGAATGTAAAGGTAAAGAACTGTACTAAAAGTGCAAACGATTAATATTTACTATAGAAAGTTTAAAACTTTGTATAAAGGTATACATATATATAAGTGTAATAATAAATTTAAGATAACTACTCCTATATTCGGTTTGGTTTTGTTTTTTTTAATTGAAATCAAAACCAAACCAAATTTAATCGGTTTTTAAATTTCAAAATCAAAACCAAATCAAACCAAAAAGTATCGATTTTTGGTCGGTTTAGTTTGGTTTTCGATTTGGTTCGTTTTTTTTTGGAACACCCCTAATCTATACTATTTTAAAAGTGGGAAGCTCAAAAGTAAAAGGTTAAATTACTAAAATAACCTTTGAGTAAAAATATAATTTAAAAAATGCATGAATGATATTAATTTATATTGCGTCTTTTTTAAATAGTTGTGTTTATTCATTAATAATTATTTTTTCAAGAGGAAAGAACTACTTATCCAAAACAAAAACAAAAAGTACTCGATGCCTTGATTCGAAGGGTTGTGTTCCTTCATATTAAGAAATAGATTTTTCAAATGTGTTCCTTCACATTTTTGATCAATCACACGTCATGGTAATAATCCAAAATTAATAACGAACAATTGAATTAATTATGAGGTGGATTTTCGTATGCTTATCCTCTTTCTTTCATTTGCGAATAGGTATGCATTTGCTCTACTATTAAACTGTCTGTAACTTACAACTCTCTTCTATAGAGAAATGAGTATTTGTAGTATTGGCACAACTAATATCATGCGGACACTAATATATAAATTAAAGGGTACCACCGATTTTTAACATCCGGAACTAACAATCAACATATGTTATAATTGTATTTTGTTTAAGAATTTAACTTACATTTGTTCAACCATTGCTGAATGGTTAAATTTTATTTAGAGGCTTTCATTTGAAGTAAATAAAAGATATGAGAAAAATACTTCTTCTTAAAACACATTATGTGATTCTTCATTAACGTTGAAGAATATTTTTATTCTTCTTTCTTAAATCTTATATTTCAATTCTAAATTCTTTTCCTTGAGTTCTTATGGTAGAAGAAATTATCAAAGAATAGAAATTTAGTTTTATTAGTAGGCATTATATCCTGAGTGTTGAATTTCAGTTACACCATTTCCGCAGTCTAGGGAAATTACTATCCTTGGTAAAGAGCTGCCTATATTCCTTCACATTCTAATTAAAATTCTTTACGAATTTTACTTTTAGATATTTTTCAATAATTGCAAGTGGTGGTAAAAACGTGGATGTTATTTTGCAGTAACATATTGGTAATATTATCCACTAATCACTACTATTTTAATTCGGAAGAGGCATTACGGCTTCGGAAAAAAATATTTAATCTATATTTATATTTTGAGGTAAGATAAATTTATTGCCTTAATAAATAACTTTAAAGGTCTCTTGAAGAGAGAGTGCGGCAATTTTGACTTTGAATGGATAATATTTTAGTCCTTGAACAAAAGTTTTTAGTCTTTCTTTGGTACATAAATTTTGAATAATTAATTTCTTTATGCAAAATTGTATGATTTCTATTTTTTAAGATAATATTTGGTTTAGGTTTTAAAAATAAATATTTGAAGTTAAAATTGAAGTTGGAAAGAAGTTTGAAATGTTGTTTGACATAAATTTCAGGTGAATAAGAAGTTAAACTTTTGTGAGTGACACATTACTTCATATGAGATAATTAAACAAAACTTTAGCTTCAAAATTTTCTACTTAAAGTTGAAGTTGAAATAATAGATAAAATTATAAAATAAATATTAATTTGCAATTAAGGTGTACTCAAATACCTTTATAAATAAATAGAAATTCTTAACTCTGCATATGATAAAAATTTAATATTTTGTAATACAAAATTTATGAAAATGATATAAGATGAACATGTGACGCAGTTCAGAGAGACTAGTTCTAAGAAATTAATAGAACCGTCACAGGAATAAAACGGGCCGGGTTTTATCCGAGCCGAAGTTTGGGGTTTCTTGGTAGTTGGGCGAAGGAAAGGGTTTTACACTCTTCACTCTCTGAGCTCTCTTCCCTCCACGTAGCAGCCGCAGTCAAGAAGAAGGAAATCACCTCCTTCTTCTTCTTCTTCTCATTTGTTATATTTATTTTCATTCAAGTCTTACGCAGTTGGATCCAGACGCAAATCCTTAGAATAATCTGCAATGGCCACTCTCTTTCCTCCTACAACCACTGTTCCTCCAGCTGGTTCCAAACCGGCGGCTGTTGAACCGGAGAAAGTTGATTATTCGAACTTGCCTTGCCCTATTCCCTATGAAGAAATTCACCGCGAAGCTCTCAGTTAGTTTCACTCTACACTTCATGTTTATCATTGTGCTTATTTACTTTTTTTTTACTCATGATTTTACTCTATATAAGTATTGTATGGAGTGAAATGCAATTGAAACATATGTTTGTTGAAAGACTAAAACTGCTTCATAAGCCTCTTTTAGAGAAGGGTTTAATGTCCATTTAGTTTTAAAGCCTAGCTGCTGCAGAAGTTGTTGGGTGAATGTAAATCTGAATTTATTCGAATCTACCCATTTAAATAATATTTTGGTTATACATAATGTTTACTAATGATCACTGCAATGTCGCCTACAACAACAACAACTACAACATATCAGAACATAAATAGAAAAAAACTTTGAGTAGCCTTTCCAAAGGTTTTTTAGTGCTACTAAATCTGGCACTTATCAGTGCTTCAGGAATAAAATCTTAACCAGCTTTTTGATATCATTATCAAGTTAAATGGGGCTGTATATTGGCAGTTTTAGCATCTCTTTCCCTTCTATATCTATATTTCAGGCTTAGGTTGATCCACCTATCAATTCTGCCGCTTATTGATGTGCTTCTTTTCCTAATAAAGTCTTATCGTTGGGCTTCTCTTACAGTTCTTTCATTTATGTGTTATATGCTTTGAAAGGGGAGGATTAATTAAAACTTGTCTTTTGTTGGCAGTGTCTTTAAAGCCAGAACTTTTTGAAGGATTGCGCTTTGATTTCACCAAAGGACTTAATCAGAGATTTTCACTCAGTCACAGGTTAGATTTGGTCTTTCTAAAAAAACACACATCGCACTTATTGGTATGCTTTCTGCTTTCCTGGAGGGATGTATGTTTTCTTGATGATGAGTTAAATTTGGTCCCTACTTGTCAGTGTACTTATGGGCCCCACAGAACTTCCTTCTCAGTCTACAGAGACAATCAAAATTCCAACAGCTCACTATGAGTTTGGTGCTAACTTTATAGATCCGAAGGTGTGTACTCAATAGTGTCCCTCTTCAAGTGTCTGAACTTTGAATCATGAGGATCTAATCATGGAGCAATTACTGTTTGATACAGCTGATGCTTTTCGGCAGAGTATTGACAGACGGAAGGGTTAATGCTAGAGTGAAGTGTGATTTATCTGAGAATCTTACCTTGAAGGCGAATGGTCAGGTAAATATTCGCGTTCAAATTTAGTCGTGCGCTCTTTAGTGATGTCAATGGAGTGGTTGATGTAGATTCTATCACAAGGTCAAGAAAAATAACTATCAGTTTTGTTCTTACCAGTTGACCGGTGAGCCACACATGTCGCATGGCATGGTTAATTTCGACTACAAGGTAATTGTCTTTCTGTTTCTGTATAATCATTCAAGGATGTACTAGTACGATACTAACATAATTGATGCTTACTGTTGGGATGCATGATAGATTGCTGCCTTCTTTTGGTCAAGTGGTAACATGAACACAACGCACTAGAGGTGGTGTTACTAAGTAGTATGTGCTTGTCTTCTGTTCTTATACAGGGAAAAGATCACAGGTCCCAATTTCAACTCGGGAATGGTGCATTATTTGGTGCCAGCTACATCCAGGTGAAAGATCTAAACTTTGTTATCCGTCACTTGACAAGGCAAAAGAGATTAACTTGAAACAAATTTAGCGTTTAAATCATGAAAGGCTGAAATGCTTCAAAAGTTGAATGGCCTTCTCTTTGTCCATTCATCTTAAGAAACAGTCTAAAGGCTTCAGATGTTCCACTACTTGCACGAAGTATCTTGAGTTTTGAAGCGATTCAATTTTGGTTATCCTAGTATATTTTCATGCTCAAGACTATAAAGCTAAGCAGCTTAATAACTTAGGGTTGTGTCTCAAGGCTACAGTAATGGAAAGAAAAAGGTACATAAAATTGCTAGGACTAAAATGTAGAGTGAAGTGGAAAATGAAACAAGAGTAACAATCAAAACTTGTATAAAGTCATATGACATAACTTTATAAAAAAAAGTAAAACATAAAAAATGAAGTCCGATGACATAAGTGGGCATGGTGCTAATAGGAGGAAAAACTAAGGACTGATGTGGCTTCATTAACACTACATTGATTCCCAGTGGAAAAGGAAACTGAAATATTTCACTCATTTATATAGAAAGCTAAAATGTGTTCCTCAAGCCATGATCTCTGAAGTAGTAAGAATGTCAAATTGGCGTTGCCTATTACCTTCACTTCCCTTTACCACCACAATATTACCTATTAAAAACTATGCCACTGTATCTACTACATCTTCTTTGCTGTCAACCTTTTGAGTTCATAAAGATTTCCCGATCCTAGTTTAACAAAATATGGGTACACTCTCCAGGGAACACAACATGATGCCAATTTTCACCAAACAGAAGCACATGTACTTAAGTTAGGCAGTGCGTGTTTGGTAAATAGAAAGTTCTGGGATCTGTTCGGAAAGTGTTGGTTGGCGCCTGGTGGTTTTATGTGGGAGGTAGTAAAGAGGTTGGTGATTGCTCACCGAGCTTGAGCAGCTGTGGGTGTTATTTGTTGGAGAGGCCACAATTGGCAGTGAGACTTAAAAGGGGAGGTAATTTGAGGATAGGTGGTTACCTCTCCTTCACAACTAAAATTTTTCTTGTTAAAAACTATGCCCATTTGAACTGTTGTATCTTTTCAAGACTCAACTTTATGAGTTCCAATTCCCAGTTAAAGAAAACCTGCATATCTTCGCCGATCTAAAGATCCATTCTTGTGCAACTACATGGCAAGCCTATTTCCACCAGCATAAGTACATGTTCTTAAGTTAGGGAGTCGGTGGTGGTAAATAAAAGTGCGTTTAGGGTTTGCTTGAAAAGTGTGTGGTTGGTAGGCTGGCAATTCCAGGTGTGCAGTTGTCACGAGGGTCGAGGTGCTGCAATGATTTGCTCAACGAACTTGAATAGGTGTGACTTCGTAGAATTAGGAGGTTTTATATTTGGAGAGGCTACCCTTTGGTGGTTAACCATTAAAGGGGAGGTAACTTGGTGTAGGTGGTTGACTAATTGTCTTGAAGCACGAGGTCTAGTATATTGGTGAGAGGAAAATGTTTCAAAGGGACATGTTGAACTGAATTGTTCCAGTCTACACCGGGGGTTATTACTCATTTTTGTACATGATGTATAATTCCAATTATTTCTTCAAATAAGAAAACGAAAGAGAATAAGGCACCTTTTGTAGGAGGGGGAGATAAGAGTACATTTTGGAAGAAGATATGGAACTCAGAGGACCGAAGAAGGTTGCCTTATTTACATGATGCAGAATGAAGAATTACATCATGAAGGTTGACGACCTTAAAAAAAAGAATCAAATTGTAGTAAGTTAATGCAGGATGTGCGAAGAAGAGTACATGAAAGAGAGGCTGATCATCTACTTCTGCAATTACTTCTGCATTGCAGAGTCACCTCAGAGTTTGGGCCTTGGTTTACTTGGCATTATTTGACTGTAGTTGAGGCGTTGTAGCACAAATGAATCTGACATGTCTTCTCTGACAATTGGGAAATAGAGGAATTGAAGTATCTTCATGGAGAGAAAAGGAACCTAGGAAGCATAAAGTATAAAGAGTTAGTTCTTGTTTCTTTTAAGGTGTAAAGTAAACTAGTACTGTCTTGCATAGATAATTGGGTTAACTTGGTGAAAGATCATGGTTAATTCGTGGAGGGATTTTGAAAATTCTTTTGGCATTGTCTCAGTGCATTATTAATGAAATTATCCTGATCTAAAGAAGAAAATGAAAGCCCAGAATGAAGTAACGATGTTTACAGATGGCCTGATTTTCTTGTGAGAAATGGAAATTCTATCGAAATTATGTGGTTTTACTTTGATTAATAAAGTGTTTCTGAAATCAAGTTGAGGTATTAGTGGACTACATTTTGGTTCTATTCTTGCCAGTTATTTTTTGGGAACTTAGCGTTACACACCAATCGGATGGAAGGATTTGATATTGCACCCTTAAACTTGGTAGAGGTTGAAAAAATAAAAACCTTTATGTTTATGTAAGTAGGATGTCGTTCTGTGCTTTTTGGTTGTGCTTTGTGATGCCTTTTGGTCATCCTTGGGCACATATCATCTTCATTGTGTTCCTCTCATGCTTATGTAGATCAAAATCTATGCTTGTTGGAAATACATTTGGTAACTAAGCCTTGATATATCTTTGCAGAGTGTCACTCCACATTTGTCTCTGGGTGGGGAAGTATTCTGGGCTGGCCAGCACCGGAAATCTGGCATTGGTTATGCTGCTCGCTATAATACTGATAAGATGGTATTTACTTGTTAGGATACATGAATGCATAGTGTTCAATCTTTATCATTGCCGCGAATCATTTTTTTTGCTGCTTTGGGTTTGTTTTCTTTTTCCCTTTTTGTTATCTGTATGTTTTTTAATGGTCTTATTATATTTATTAGAATTCATGGTATTGGTAATACATGTTAGCAGCTAAATTTAATTGAGGATAACATAATTTCTTCTATTTTGAAATGCAATAGCAACTTGAGTTGATTGACCTGCCTCTTCATTTTCTTACCACACTTCTCTTCCAGAAGAAAAGAACGTGTTTCTTCATGCTTACGGCATTTTATCTTAAAATCATGGTTTGATTACTGGAATGTTGCTTAACAGTTGAAGATCTCTGTTTAATACGTTTTTTGTAGTGAATTAGTTGTTGCTACATCCTGGCCCATAATATCGACCAAAAACTTTCATTTTTCAAGTGCAGCGCTACATTTTTTTTTATAAGGTTAATTGTATTAATCAAAAGGGAGAGAACTCCCGTATACAAGAAGTATACCAAGTGCAGCGCTACATATAGCTACTTTTCTTTGTTCTGGGTTTTTTTGTCCATTTAAGTTAGAGGACCTGACAGTTTGTGGACATCCAGGTGTGAGGCTTTTGATAGCAAATGAAATTTAGAATATATTTGATATTCAATTCGGTTGATAGCTTCTTCAAAGGATATATGAATTGGAAGATTTGGCAAAAAGAAGCACAAGAATGTAGATGGCATTCTGATAAGAAGTAGAAATTTCTATGACTTTACTGCAGTTAGATGATATTTTAGAGGAATAATGAATCCAGTTCTTCCTGTTTGTGCTATTCTGTTTCCAGTTCTTTCCTTTATATTACTCCTAGTGTTATATTCATATAAGAGTTCTGTTTTGGTTAGAAATGCATAGATTCAGTTGATAGCTCATTGCATGAAGTTCAATCTAGTTTCGTTCCTCTTGTTGCAGCTTTAAACCTTCATCTTTTCTTTTGGGTATTTGTCCTGTTTCCATTACTTTTTCTAATTATTCACTAGCATTATCAATTTATTCCTTTGCTAGTTTTAAGTAATTCCATGGTTTAATTCAATGTTTTCTTTGAGGGTTCTTCTTACATATTGTTTTTTCTCCCATTTGTCTTTCCTGTGTCTGCTTACTAGTTGGTCATGCATACAAGATTAAGACACTCTGCCTCCCACTCAAACCCAAACCTCCCACCCCCCACCCAAAAAAAAAAAAAAAGACACTTCAATCTATACCATTAGAAATAAGTCTTTTTTGATAAAACTTTCAGAATTCTTAATTTTGTGATTCTTTCTCTCGTGTTATTACTGTTTATCTTAAAACAGATAAGGATGAGGGTTAGTTTTATCCTTTCTTTGTATCAAAAGACCGTTAAACTCCATATAACGCTTCTATAAAAATACTTTAAGTCAGATAGGAAATGTTGTGGCCACAATTCTATTCTCTGTAGTAAGAACAGCTGTGGAATATATCAAACTGAAAGTCCAACTTTTAGCATCTTTAAGAGTTGACACCATCTGCAGCGAAAAGAGAACTCTTCCATTGTGCTTTCTTTTGCTGATTATTGCCAACATGACATAAATCTGTAATTTGTATGTTTGTACTTGCTCAGGTAAATTCATTTTTTCTTATAATCCATCTGTTGGTTTGTCTTCAGGTTGCCACTGGGCAAGTTGCTAGCACTGGTATGGTCGCACTAAGCTATGTTCAGAAAGTTTCTGAAAAGGTTTTGAACAGTCACCATTAAGTCACCCTCTTCTTGAGATGATGGTAACCTATATTACTCGGATCCTTCAAAAATGCTGTTGAGTGTGTGTCGGATCCTTCAAAAGTTATTCATTTTGGAGTACCCGGCACGGGTGCAGCGGCATTTATGGAGGATCCAAGTAACATAGATGGTAACTGAGTTTTGCTTAATGTCTTTTCTTCCAATCAGGTCTCTCTTGCATCAGACTTTATGTACAACTACATGTCCAGAGATGTGACGGCAAGTTTTGGTTATGATTACATCCTCCGGCAGGTAATTCTTTGGACATACTTTTCAGATAATGTTGACTGGTGTCAGTCACGCCAGTGTTTTCTTACACCAACCAGTGCATTTCAGGCAGCATTCCTTTTGTTATCTTGAAGATCTTGCACTTCATAAGTTTGTATTTTTTTAAACTTGAATAAGAGCTGCAGTTTGCAAGTTTGATTGAGGCAATTTGTGCAGACTCCTACAGACCATTTCTTGCATTTAGGTTTGATGTCTTTGTGTTAGGACAATATTTTTGTTCTCATCCATTTTAAGTAAAGATTTTGAATTTTCCTCACTTTATTAAAAAAAAATAGTAAAGACGATTGACTTTGATATGTTTTCCGTCTATTGACAAGTATT
Source organism: Nicotiana attenuata (assembly GCF_001879085.1). NCBI lineage: Eukaryota > Viridiplantae > Streptophyta > Magnoliopsida > Solanales > Solanaceae > Nicotiana > Nicotiana attenuata. The sequence continues at coordinate 2,501,409 of NW_017670235.1, forward strand.
ACTGGCTGCTAATTTTTTTTTTGGGGGTGGGGGGTATTTTTAGATTCTCTTTTAGGAGTTTCATGATCACTTATCATTGCTCATCAGGAGTTTCACATTTATCAAAATAACAATATTGTATGCCTTGCAGTGTCGTCTTAGAGGTAAAATTGATTCAAATGGCTGCGTTGCTGCTTTCCTGGAAGAGCGCTTGAACATGGGTCTTAATTTCATTCTTTCAGCTGAGGTAGGTGCTGTGGATTTATCCCATTGTATAGTGTTCTCCCCCAAACCTTCTGCACACCCTGACCCCCAACCTTCTGCACACCCGACCCCCCTTAGTCTCTTGTGCTGGGTTGAGTTGAGTCGAGTCTCTTTCTATCTCAATGATAACAAATAGCAGACTATTTTGATTTTGATACGTTAATGCTTTTGCTTTTGCTTTCAAGTTTCACCTTTCCTTATTGCTTTTGGAAGTGATCTAATGCAGTCTGTCTGTACCATTCTACTTTATATTCTAAACGCGTGGTTAATTGTCACAGGTTGACCATAAAAAGAAAGACTACAAGTTTGGTTTCGGGCTTACAGTGGGAGAATAGGGAGGGTGGGTTTGGAGATTTAGTTTTTAGAAGTTGATCACAAGGGTTGGAACTCAAAGCATCTTTACTCAGTATTCTTTTTCTACGCGATAAGGATCAAAGCATCAGTTTTGTAATTTTGTCGAGCGACATTGTTGTGCAATCACTGCTGCAGCCATCGATCATTACTTGATTTTGTAGTTTGGGATGTTTATATGCCAGTTTGTAGTTGTAGAGTTCACTTTTATTCAGAATGAGAGAGCCCATTTGGCTACTCCACCACTTGAAGATGGGTAATAATTCTAAAGCTTGAATAGCACATTTGACTACTGGACCACAAATAGTCCTACTCGGGAAAACCTTTTGTTCTGTCTCCTTTTAAACTTGTAGATTTTGGATGCATCTATATGAAATGGTTCAGAAAAATTCACTCCCAAAATAGTTCTGTTTCCAAAAGACAAAGCGAATTAATCTGACCGATTTCCTATGAAAACCTGTCAACTTGACTCTTGAAATATATCCAGGTTTGAAGATGAAAATCAACTGCGATGTTGTCATGGAGGGACTAAACTAACACCTTTTTTTGGTTGGGGCTTTTGCATCTATATCCGGTTTTGGGTCACAATTGAACCTATATTCACTTTGCAAAAAAATTTGTAAGTGTACCCACTTTACGGTCAACTTCAGACTTATCGGGTCTGAAGTTGAAAAAAAATGCCTGAAGTGCATTTCAAATGAACTTAAGCCAAATAGGTCTGAAGTGCAACCAATGGTTTCATGCACTTGAGGTTAATAAGTCTTAAGTGAAAAATTGCATTTTAGATGTACTTGAGGCCAATAAAATTGAAGTGAAAGCTTGTAAATCAGATGCACTTAAGGCCAAAAAGTTTGAGTGCAACAAACGTTTTCGTTCACTTAAGGCCAATAAGTGAAAATTTGCGCTTCAGATGCACTTAAGGTCAAATAGATCTGAAGTGTAACCAATAGTTTCATGCACTTAAGGCCAATAAGTCTGAAGTGAAAATTGCACTTCAGATGCACTTAGGCCAAAAGGTCTGAAGTGCAACAAATGTTTTGCTACACTTAAGGCCAATAAGTCTGAAGTGAAAAATTGCATTTCAGATATACTTAAGGCCAAAAGGTCTGAAGTGCAACAAACGTTTTGCTACACTTAAGGCCAATAAGTCTGAAGTGAAAAATTGCACTTCACATGCACTTAAGGCCAAAAGGTTTGAAGTGCAACAAACACTTTCATTTCACTTAAGGCCAATAAGTCTGAAATGAAAATTGCTCACAAACAGAAATTTGTTCTTCGAATTATAACAATCCAACATACGATTTAATATCTAAATCTACTCCATATGAACTTAAATTTGAAACATAACCTCAAAATATTATCAGGAACAAACCTCAATCATCAATTTGTTAAAACAACAATAAATGTAATGAACTCATTTTGCAATTAAGAAAAATAAGAAGAAGAAATTCTAAATAATAGTAAAAAATAAAGCGTCATAACAGCTCACCATTGTAAAATATCATAAACTACATTAAAATATGTTCACAACCACCATATAAAGTCATTGTCACCCAAAGAAGAAGAAGAAGAAGAAGAAGAAGAAGAAGGAGAAGAAGAAAACGAAGGAGGAGGAGAGGAGGAGAAAGAGACGTGAAGTTGTTTAAAAAGTGGGTATAGGTTAAATGTGGGCGACCAAATAGAGCGACCCGTCAATTTTTACTGATTTGTTTGGGTATTACATTAATAATAAAATATTCAAATACTTATTGAAACTTTAAACTGATACAAAAAATTATATCTGGGGTTGCTTAATAAATTTAAATGCTCAGAATTAATATAATATAAAAAGTACAAGTAGCTGGACAAAGACAAAATACTTGTGTTAAAAGGTTATAAATATTAGTAATGCTAAACACAAGGGTTTGGAACTGGCAATGGGATGCCCTTTGGACTGTGAGAGACTAATAAAGATAGCAGCCCCAGGAATGACAAACAGCAAAGTAGGGCTTTCTTTTTTAGATTAATAAATAAATAGGGGAAAAGTCCACTTCATGTCAGGTTCTAATTCGAAGTAAATGCTAACTTGGTCATTGGATTAATAAGATACTCCTTTCATTCCATTTACTTATTCAGTTTGTATTTTGCATTCCCTTAAAAATTACTACTACTATAATTAAGTATTTATTTTATTCATTAACTTTAAATACTTCGAAACATTAACTTGACCACTAGTACATCAATTACTTTGAGAAATGGTTAGTTAATGATAAGTGTACATCATATGCTAGATCAATAAAAGGGAAGAGAGGAAGTATTAATCACCACATTTTGATCTTTTTTTTTTTTGTAGTTTTAGATACACTTCGGTTTCCCTTGATATTTCTTTCTCCGATGATAAACATAGAGACGGAATTGGTAGGACCTTCGTATCATACCAACTATATTTAATGTTTTTACAAGGAAATGGACAAAGAGTGAAATTATAATACCACTCGTTGTTGCTGGTAGTATCTTTAGTCACTTTTCAACTGTTTTGGTATACAGTGGAGTATACTGTTTAGTAAATTACAAACTTCTTGATTAGATAGAAGAAATTATAGTTGGGGTCGGTGGAAGCAGAATCAAATCAGCAACATTAACAACCCTTTTAAAAGATTAAAGTAAACTGTTAGGCCCCACATCTGTGGAGGTGTGGCTGCCATCCGATGTCATACTCAGCTCGAGCGTATTACTTTGTAACTATAAATTCTGAAGGGGTAGCTCTCAACTTAGGTCGACGAAGCCTACCAGCAAGCCGACAATAACAATCAAGGTCGATGATGTCATATTCTGAATCATCTGAAAATAACGCCTATCTCATCTGAGGCGTAAACATACCCAAAAGCTCAAATACAATGTACGGGTAAAATTGTGGGTGATGCCTACCCCGATTTTTCGATAAGAAAACGGAGGGAGAACACCGATGCACAGGACCCTTCATATCGAGATCCAGGAAGAGTGAACGATGTGCCAACCATCGGGTATGGTAAAGCGACGCGCCCCGAGGCCAATAATGAGTTCTAAAACCTCGGGAGATACGGTGAGCGGTTTTATGCATGGCACATAGAGGGATGAGATACTCACACTCAACCGGACATCAGACGCAGATCTCGCTCGATGTTGATTATGGATCAGTAATTACCGGGGAAGGAAGAGTTTTAACTTTTTTAGACTTATATCTTAATCAACTTATTAATTCCCCACAAAATCCAATATTTAACCAATTACCCATATAATTAAGAATTATCTCAAATTACTTAAAGTACCAATCTCTTTTAACATACCTTACACACCTTACTATCATGGTCATTAGGTACCTTGTACGACACTAGTCCATAAATTCCAGATATTTTAGCTCGGGCCGTATTTTATCCCAAAATGTCAAACTTTGACAAAAAATTATTTTCTTCGATTTTCTTACCCTCTCACCTTCACGAATTTGCTCATTACTTATTTGAAATAACAAAGTGATTATAATCTCAAAATAATCTCATTCCCGAACTTATGATGAAAATTTAACATACATATATGCGGGAATGTAACATCTCATTTTCGAGCTTTATCAATTTATTTATAGCGTACTTTCACGTATGAAAATATGGGGTGTAACATTATACTAAGGATGAAACTCTCCTACTATATAAAGAGGAAGTTTTTCTTTTGTAAGACACACTGTAACAAGTGAATCAAAGCAATACAAGTTCATCTTCTGCCTTTTAGCTTTTGTTAAAGTTTTTTGCTCATTTGTTCCGTTCTTCTTTCACGACTGGGCTTGAGCCGAGGGTCCAATCAAGGACAAGGTCATTGGTTAGTATAAGCTAAGTCTTGGCTACAATATTGCAATTAGTTTGAACGTTTATTTCATCTCTAATTCATTTATTTGATATCCTTAATTGACCATGTTGAATTAAACCATATATTCTTAAAACCGTGTGCATATATAATTGTTACCCAATTTTGGGGTAAACACACATAACCGTGCAAGCCGATGAGACCGCCATGCACATCTACAACCAGCAATACCAAAAAGAACATATACACAGGGATGACAAGGGCACACTACTGACATACACAATATACAGGACTCGTCTACAAGCCTCTACAGATAACAAAGTTGTCTCATGTTTAGAACGGGGTCCCGACCTACTCATCAAGTCTGTATATTTATACAAAAAATGGAATCCAAAGTCTAGACCTAGTAACTCTGGGGGAGTGGAGCTTACCGATCAAGCTGATGTCTGGATTTATCTATTGGGAAGGTCCATCCGGTTGTCTATCAGAATTTGCAGGCATGTTCAAGAGGTCTTTCTTTGGCCTACTAGCCAGATGCTTGGGACCGGGAGATACCGAATACGCCATGAGAGAAGTTCACGAGGGCACTTGTGGGAACCATTCGGGGGAAGAATCCTTTATTCAGAAGCTAATCAGAGCCAGCTACTGCTGTACCGAAATGGAGAAGGATGCGAAAGACTTTGTGCGGAAATGCGACGAGTGCCAAAGACATGCCCTGATGATCCATTAATCGAGAGAAATTCTCCAGTCGGTCTTGTCTCCATGGCCATTTATGAAGTAGGGAATGAACATCGTCGATCCCCTACCATAGGCACCCGGTAAAACTCAATTCATACTATTCATGACCGATTATTTTTCCAAATGGGTCGAGGCCCAGGCGTTCGAGAAGGTCTGAGAGAAAGAAGTTATTGACTTCATATGTGATCACATAATATTTCGATTTGGGATACCAACCAAGATTGTTTGCGACATTGTGAAACAATTCGTCGACACCAAGGTGAGTAAGTTTTCGAAGATCACAAGGTCAAGAAGATATTATCAACGCCTTATCACCGTAGTGGGGATGGGAAGGCGAAATCAACGAACAAAACTATACTCCAGAACCTAAAAAAGTGGTTGACCGGCTCGAAAGGAAAATGAAAGGAAATATTTCCCGAAGTGCTGTGGGCGTACCGTACAACTTTTAAATCAAGCACTAGGGCCACCCTGTTTTCTTTGGTCTACAGAGTTGAAGCCTTAATACCTATCGAGGTAGGAGAATTGAGCCTCAGGTTCTAGTATGCTAACGAAGAGTCAAATGTGAGGCCACGATCACGAGCCTGGAGCTATTGGACGAGAGGCGGGACGCCGCCATGGTTCGGTTGGCCACCCAGAAGCAACGAGTAGGAATGTACTACAACCGAAGAGCCAACCTCCGACATTTTCAAGTCGGGGACTTTTTATTAAGAAAGGTAACACTACACACAAGGAACCCAAAGAAGGGAATTTGGGCCCCAATTGGGAAGAGCCATACCGAGTTGTCGGGATAACTGGCAATGGCTCATATAAACTCGAAGCGGGAAACGGTGTATAACTACCAAACAACTGGAATGTGGAACACCTAAAATGGTACTACTGCTAAGGTACGAACTTAACTCCCTTTTAATTTTGTTACATTACAGACTAACGTATGCAAGTACTCGGGCAGGGGCGGATGTGCCTATTAGGACTGAAAGCACGAGTTGCACTTTTTTCCCCTTGAACCAGTTTTCCCCGAAGTGGATTGTTCGGCAAGGTTTTAACGAGGCAATGGTAAAACAAGCTACCTTAGATTTGAAGACCAGCTCTAAACTGGAATTAGTGATCATTGGCATTAGAAAAACAATATCCTACCCTCACAAGTTCGACCTCGAATACTGGGGGCCATTACACGTAAATTAAGATCGTTAGAATGGGGGAAGAAAATTTTATGTGTTAAAAGCTAAGGCTTTGTGGTTAGGATCCATTGTAAGAGTCAAACGGTCATGCAAACCGTGCCCACGTAGTCCACTCTAGCCACAACACAAGGTTTTTGCGCCTCCGATCATGTACCTTACATATTAAGCAATGAAAGAAATTTCTATTTCCCTTACACTTTATTACTGCCCATTTTTCTTCTTCAATCCTGGATCCTGAAGCCCACGGGCTACCTCTACTCAGGACTGTAGTCCGATAAAAAAATCGGACGTCCGGACTACCGAATCCCGAAGGCACCAAGCCTTATTAGGCAGTGCCTGAATACAAAAGGCTACGACTACCCCAAAAAATGGCTCGGAGACGTCCGAAGTTCGTCCACAGAAGTAAGGCCCCTACGAGAAATCAAAACCTATTAAAAGGTTACCCTCGACAGAGACATCATCTAAGATACTTAAGGATCTTAAAGGCCTTCAATTTTATTGAAGACTCGAAGCCACAAGTAATTCAGAGTCGCCACTGAAATCATTTGGGCCTCCGAAGAATGGATTTTCTAGACTACGTTTGATTTTACGCTAAGTCACTAAAAATGATACGCAAATAAAAATTGCAAAATGTGTTGTAAAGTAAAGATACGTTATTGCCAAAAAGGGGAAATTTTATATATTCCAAAAATATTTACAAAGTCACGATAAAACAACCTCAAAATAAATAAAAAAGAAAATACACAAGGAATAACTAGAAAAGAACTAAGGCATTTACGCCTGGTCTTCACCGGGGCTCGATTCATCACTAGAGCCCTCATAACCTTCGGAACCCTCGAAGATTTCCAGACCCTCCGGCTCATAGAGTTCCTTTGCCTTGGCCTCGAATCTCTTTGCTTCTTCAATCTCGGCCGACAGGTCAAAACCTCGGGCATGGATATCCTCGCGGGTCTCTCTCCGGGATAGCCACTTTATTTACTCGGTCTTCATCTTTAAGAGGGCCTCGACTATCTCTCATCAGTCTTATACTAGGCCAACATTTTCTCAACATCAGAGGAATCAATAGAGTTTGCATCCAATTTGGACCTCAGCACGACCTATTCTTGGCCGAGGGCATCCCGTTTTGTGACGGTTGAGTTCGGCTATGCCCGAAGTTCATCATTGAGCCGAGACCATTTGTCGACTTTGTCCTTTGCCACCCAGAGTTGTTTCTCGGCCGATGCTAGCTCCACTTTTATAGCCTCTTTTTTCAAAGCAAGCAGTTCCATCGTGCCCTTCCAAGCCTCGGTCGTGGCCTTCGACCTCATCCATCTCAGCCCGAAGCTGGTCGATCAGGTCTACCTTTTCTTGGACCTGCAAACTTGCGCTGTTAGTCTCCAAGAGTAGCTTCTCGTTTTTAGCCTCAAAGATCCTTACCTTCTTGACCAGGTCATCATTCTCCCACTTCAAGGACGAAGCCACCTTTTGAGCCTTTTCCTGCTTGGCTTGTAGAATTGGGAGGTCCTTGAGGGCCTTGTTTTGTTGCTCACTTAGAGCCTTGTACATCTCCTTCTTCCAGACTTTCTATTTGAGCTCGAACTCGAGCTGGATGATCTTCAAGAGGACCGAATGAAGCTTTCATGATGAAATACTGAACCTGAAAACCAATGAATTTATTGGAACAAGTCTAAAGCCAAGCAAGATTCACAAAGGGGTACGAGTTGTAAACTCCTTACCCGGTTCATCGCTTGTTGTGCCTTATTGAAGAGGCTCGACATGTCCACTTCATTAATCTTTGCCTGGTCCTCCTTGGTCACCAGGCATTGAAGGTAGCTGGCTATGGTCACCGGAGCAGATAGGACTCAGGCGTCCCTGGGATTGTGAGAACGACCATTCTTTTGCTCTCGGGGTACACGCTCGGAGAAGGGTATTGCTTCACTAGTTTTGGGATCAAACTCGGCCAACTCGCTCCCAATGGAACATCCTTTTTTGGGACCTCCAGGTGACCAAGCCCGGAAAAGTACTCTAGTGCGACCATATCTATGCCATCGAAGAACGTGTTGAGGGCATCATCCAAGATCTACGCCATCTCGCTTGATTTCTCTTTGATCGATTAAGCCTCCTTGAGCATAGAACTAGTATAGGATGGAATCTACACAATGTCAATGACACTGGCTGCCTCCTCCGGAACAAGAGCGGCTTCTCGGGAGGTCGCGACCTCCATCTGTCCCTCTGGTTCTTGAGGTAAAGGGGGGATCGACCTCGTGGTCACTTTTCCCAGTCGCCGCCTGCTCCCCCTTGTTGAAGGTCGACCCATGAGCAATGAACTCAAGGTCGTCATCCTCTGGATAGTCCCTGAGCCGGTAGAGGGAATCAAAGTTCGGTACCCTGGACTTGGTACTCTTTTTCATCTTTCTTACCCCGATGGTCACCTTCTTCTTCTTCTTCTTCTTCTTCACCTCAGCATCCGGGGAACCCAAGGACTTCTTTTTCTTCTTCTTTTTCTCCTACTTTCCGGAAACCCCGGGCTGTACTGAAGTGGAGGGTTCGACAAGCATGGACGGACCCTCGTCCTCATCCAATGACCTGAGTTTGGTGGTCTTGGGCAATCCTGTAAGAAAAAATAAGGCTTAGCAATGTGAAAGCTAATGATATGAAGATAATTGTTCGAGAAATAGCCTCACCATGGAACGAGCCTCCCATTTTCCCTTTTAAAGCTTGCGCCATGCACGCTCGGAGTATGACATCTGTTTGTAGTTCCCCTCGATCCACTTCTTAAAGCGGGGAACTGCATTAGGAACTTGGGCGACAACTGCACAACAACAAACACAACCAATAAGATAAGGAATGAAGTGAAATGACAAATACTCGAGAAGGAAAAAACTTACAGGATGCATTCCAATTCTCGGGGAACGACAACATTCGAAAGGGATGAGATTTTCGGTTTTCACCAGAACGAACCTCCCTTGACAGCCTCGACCTCGATCCTCATCGATTCTCGAGCATAGAGCCTTGCTTGCTCGGTGAACGAGCTTGATCAACCCCCCTTATAGACGAAGCAGATGGTCGAGGGTGAACCGAGGTGCTTCGATGTTATTCATGATGTGTCGTAAGAGGATTATGATCCTTTAAAAGGATGGGTGAATCTGCCCAAGGCACACCTCTTACCCTTTGCAAAAATCGAGAACTATGGGGTCTACCGGGGCGAGCGTAAAAGGGTAATTCCCCTCCACGTGTGTAGTAATATCATCGTTGGGCCCGATGACGACCACCTCCCTGACCTCCTAATTATAGTCTATTGGACTGTAGGTAGTGTCTCCTCGGTAATAGAGCATATGTATCTCCATGCCCCCTCGCCTTGGTCTTGATGACTAGAGGCCTTCTTGACGTTGAAATCGTTCCCAATAGAGCAGCCCCCGAGTATGAAGCTCCTTAAGGGGGGCTCCTAATCCACCTCAGGAATGGCCACTCGGTATCCATGTCCGGGTTGGAAGATGAAGTAGCAGTTTGTTGAGGCACTGACTCTGAAGTTTTTGCCGTCATAATCTGGAAAATATGAAGATTTGAAGAAAAAATATGAAGATTTGAAGATGGGATGAAGGTGTGAAGGTCCGGATTGAAGATCCAAAGAGAATGTATGAGAATTGAATATGAAGATATGAAGGTTTAAGGAGCGATGTATGAAGATTTGGAGGAGTTAAAAGCAATTAGAGAATTTGAGGGTAAGTTCTGGAATCGTAAAGTGGAAGAAGTGAAAAAGGATCAGAGCTTTTATAAAGGAAGAACAATCAGTGCGTGGCGTTTCGCATTTAGGGATAGTCAATTGGCGACTAACACATTTTGAAGTCAGAACGATGCGACTGGTGTGATGTTTTATTGACCCGTCATCTCGGTTGTAACATACGAAGGAAGGAACCGTGGTTCATCTATAACTTCCCATCATTTCAGTAAACCTACTCTTCGGAAACTGAGGGGACTATCTATGTACGTGTAAAATCAGGGGTGATGCCTACCCCGATTGCCCCATGAGAAAACGAAGGGAGAGCACAAATGCACGAGACCCTTTATATTGAGATCCAGAAAGAGTGAATGAAATGTCCGTAATCCGGTATGGTAAAGCGACGTGCCCCGGGGCCAAGAACGAGTTCTAAAACCATGGGAGATACGGTGAACAGTTACGCATGACGGATAGAGGTCCAAGATACTCGCACTGAACCGGACATCACGATACAAATCTCGCTTGATATCGATTATGGATCAACAATTACCGGGGAAGGAAGAGTTTTACCTTTTATAGATTTATGCTAGGGATGAAACTCTCCTATTATATAAAGGGGAAATTTTTCTTTTGTAAGAAACACTGTAACAGGCGAATCAAATCAATACAAGTTCATCTTCTACCTTTTAGCTATTGTTAAAGTTCTTTGCTCATTTGTTCTGTTCTTCTTTCACGACTAGGCTTGAACCGAGTGTCAAACAGTTCATTGGTCAGTATAAGCTCAGGCTTGTCCATAATAATTGGTTTGAACGTTTATTTCATCTCTAATTCATTTATTTGATATCCTTAATTTTTCGTGTTGAATGAAACCACATATCCTTAAAACCACATACAAATATAATTGTTACCTAATTTTGGGGTAAACACACATAACTGTGCAGGACGATGGGACTGCCATGAATATCTACAACTAGCAATACCAAATAGAACATATACACATGAATGACAAGGGCACAATACTGACATACGAAATATACATGAGTCGTCTACAAGCCTCTAGAGATAACAGAACTGTATCATGGTCAGGACGAGGTCCTGACCTACCTATCAAGTCTGTATATTTATACAAAATGGACTCCAAAGTCTAGACCTGGTAACTATGGGAGAGTGGAGCTTACCAATCAAGCTGATGTCTTGATTTATCTACTAGGAAGGCCTATTCGGTTGTTTATCAGAACTTGCAGGCATGAAATACAGTATCCTAGACAAAAGGGACGTCAGTACAAAATAAAGTACCAAGTGTATAAGGAAATAGAATAACTGAAAGCTGAAATTGAACTGATAATATAATAACTGAAGGTATCTGGGAGTCAAAGATGATTTCAAGATATACTTACCTGCTGATACTGACTCAACTCTCGCGATATAGTATGTAAAATAGCTATCCGGTCCCATAAGGATTGATACATGTAACTGCTCGGCCACATTAGGCTCACTTATAGGCGCTTAACCATACTTGACTCGGTATCTAAATCACTACTCGACCATTATAGGCTAGCTCATAGGTGCTCGGCCACAGTATGCTCTGTATATAACTTACCCTCTGATCTGAGGTTTTCCAATCGGGACCTGACAATACTTAACTAAATATACAGCCCCGAGAAGGGAGAATACTATAATTTATGAGACTAGGATAATGTACATAAATTCAGGAGTACGAACTTCTCTTTTTGTGTTATTATCAAATGCATTTTGTTATAGGATCATGCCAAAATAAAAGAAAGGTTTAAGACCTTATCACAATCTGTCTAATAACCATGTTGAAATCGTATCATCGCACACCTTAATCTACAACAACGATAATAATGCCATCATTAAGCTACGAAAGATACAACTATCATACAATGAACGACAAGCTTATTTATATTGAAACGATCAACATCTCCCCTATAACCTTGGTTCCTCCAAATTGAAGATAACATTAACAACAATAAGAACACAACAAATTGTAAGTAACCTAATGTAAGACTCTCCTTTTCAGTAAAATCTGTTATAAGAACTTTAAGAGTATTTAGTTGGTTATGATGTGGAACATCTTAGGTTTTACTCGCCATTCCTATTGCTGCTTCTTCTTCTTCCTATTGGGTTTACTATATGGGTAAAAATATGTTATATTAAATGATCGCATGAAAAAGTGTTATGTGGAGTCGAAGATAGAGGATGGATGAAACCGAAGGCAACGGTTTCGTCTGTTACCTGCAAGAATGATACTCATAAAGATGAAATAAATGCCTGTCACCCGATAGCATTTAATGAAGAATATTCTACAACATTTAGTACACTGCCCGTTACAAAATAAAATGTCATTCATGCCTACCGTTACACATTCTTCAATGTCCCTCATAATTCACATTAAAGAGGGTCTTGATATTAGGATCTTGTTCCCTAGGTGCAACTATAAATAGTGAGGTTATCTCACGCGAATCTCATGGATTGGAGGGTGGCTTCAAAATAACGGACAGTGGAGCCATAAATCTTATCACGCTCGAAGGCTTTCTTTTATTTCTACTCCAACTGGGCATGTTTTCCTCGACAACAACAAGTTCTTTAGCCTTGGAGTTTAAGGTTGCCTCCAAATTATGCAATATTTCAGCGGAGGCAACCTCACTATCGGATGTAGCAAAGGCAACATTATGAACTTCAACCCATTTGGCCTTAATTTATTCATATTGTGCCTTTACTGGAGTAACCTCTTGGCTAAGAGTCATTGCTTCCCGTTCGCTTTGCTGCAACTGAGCCTCCAATTCAACAACTTTAGCAGCTTGAGTTTCCAGTTCTGAGTGGCGAGCAACAATTTGGCCCCTCTCGACCGAAAGTTGATCCCGCTCGGAGGTAAGTTCCTCCTTATCACGAATAAACCTTTGAAGTCCCTCAGAGGCAAGGAAATTGTCCTGCAAAACAAGAATGCATATTCAAAACTTTGCCATTACACAAGTAGAAGAAACAACGGAAGTAAACAAAGTCTATACTGTCGATGCGTTGTGCATGTCATTGTTCAACAAGCATTCTCCCGAGAGAGTTTGTATCTTTTCCCAATCTTTCTCTCAAGCTAGGGGCTTCAGATAGTTATCAAGGTCTACCAGCCGGGACAACATGTTGCATCCAATGGAAACCGTTAATGTGGAGCTCCTCCTCCTTTGGGGATCTTCCGTGGGAGCAACATAATTTTTCCCTAGTTTCTCATGAATTGGGGACTAGGGAAGAGGGACATTCTCTTCTCGGGCAGCTACAGCCGCCGAAAAAAATATAGTAGCTGCTGGTGGCAAAGGCTGAGTTGGAGAAGATGAAGATGAAGTAGATGGCGTTGTAGGGCGAGAATGTGCCAGGTGCATTAATGGTTGATGGTTGCTCGTTAATCAAAGATGGAAGAGGATCGCTACTTAGCCCTATGGTACTGAGCGCGACAGCTGGGACTCGGAAGCATGAGTTAGCATTTTCTACCACATCAAACTCCCCCATAGTCCCCGGTTGGTGTAGCTATCTCAACAGATTGGGCATTCTGTTGAGTTGATGAAGATCGTCGTCCTCTATGTAGAGAAGCCCCATCATCATTTTCTTCTCCATCACCATCGATCACCATGGTTTCTAGGACCAGTTTGGGCACGACGCTTGTCACCACAACATCTGAAGATAACTCAAGTTTGCGCTCTTTTACTTTTGATTTGTTCCCCCGACCGCGAATGAGCTTCTCCTTTTTTGTTGCTTGTTCTCCGGCCAGGGACTCCGAAAAGAAGCACTTGTACTAGAAGCAGGCCTGAAAATACCTATTTTCATAAAAGCTTTGTGCAGCAGCCTCGTCGCATCAATAGGATCACCCAAAACATCCTCTTTAGGGACAACAAGTAAGCTCTGGGGTAGACCTGAATTCAACAAAGGAAAAAATGGGTAAACAACTTCCTTACATGAAAGGGAAAACGAGATGAGTTTTACTTACTATGATTTTTAGACTTCCATCCATATTTGAGGGTTAATTCCTTCCAAGTACGGGTTTCTTGCGTACTGACATCCAAAATCTTTTGGACCCACTGGTCCAAACCTTCAACTCGTGGTAGAACCCACTAAGTTGCTGAAACAAATAAAAGAGAGGGAACAATAACGGCATGGGATGATCTTTAACTAGAAGAAGGGATAAAAGATGGACTTACGAGCATGGTTCCACAACTCCGGAAAGGATGACGCCGTGGCCGGAATGATGTCCTTGGTAGCAACTGCAACAAACTGTTCCATCCACCCACTATCATTGTCATTATCCAGCTGGCCAATAGAGCATGGTGGACACGTTTGCTGAAGTTTATCATTCCCCCGTGAAAAATCTTGGGGGAATAGAGATTCATTAACCGAGCTAGGGTTAGCTCCTCTCCCATCTCCTGGAACAAACGCCGAAGACAAGCGATTGTCTTACATACAAAAGGACTTACCTATGCTAGGCTCACTTGGTAGCAGATGAAAAATTCCACAATAACAGAATCAAGCTCCCCACTCAAAGAGAATGGACTCAAAGTAAAAGGATGCGCATAAAAATATGTGAAACCCTTCTTGGGGATGGTTATTCGCTCCGCCAGATCGGGAGCGATAATGTCTAAATCCTGACAATGACAATCTTCCTTCACAACAGGAATACTGGAAGGACAGATTGAAGAAGGGTATCTACCAACGACCTATGTACGGGGGTTAGAAGAAGGAAACATCTCTTCAAAATCTTTGGTGGTAATCAGGTTCTTTGGGATGATGGTACTCACCGTAGGGGGAGAAACATCATCAACTTTGCCTTTGTTCTATGAAGAAATAGGTTTTCTTGAAGAAGAAGCCATTTTTTTATTGGAGGGAAGGTTTTTCTCTCAAATAAAGAAGATAAAGAATGTTAAAGTCGAAGGATGAGTTGAGTAAAAAAAGTCTTAGAAAATTTAGAGTATTATGATGTGTAAATGAAGGAAGTTGATGCGTATAAGTGAAGGTATATGCGGCTAAAGTCGTGGTCATATTACCTCGATAGTCGGCAAAAGTTATGCTAAATCATGGTATGACGCATGTTCGGGGCATTAAATGCAGAGAGACGTGCATCTAATCAACCGTCTGAAATCTTTCAGAGGGATTTAGTAAATTTCCCGCCATAAAGAATGTTTCTACCAACTTCCCGAGACACAAAGTTATGCCACCAGAAAGGAGGGGGACTATCTGTATGGTGTAAAAATATGTTATATTAAATGGTCGCATGAGAAAGTGACATGTGGAGTCGAAGATAGAGGATGGATGAAACCGAAGACAACGATTTTGTCTGTTACCAGAAAGAATGATACTTATAAAGATGAAATAAGTGCCTGTCACCCGGTAGCATTTAATGAAGAATATTCTACATCATTTAGTACACTGTGCGTTGCAAAAGAAAATGGCTTTCATGTCTGCCATTACACATTCTTCAATGACCCTCATAATTGACATCAAAGAGGGGCTTGATCCTAGGACCTTGTTCCCTAGGTGCAACTATAAATAGTGAGCTCTATTATCATTGTAAATGACACAATTTTTTTGGAAAACTGTACGCTACACTCTGTTGAAAGAATATAGTTTTATCTTTTTGTTTCTTGATTTCATTGCTGTTGTGCTTGGAAACCCTGCACCCGGAACTACTATTTTTGCCATTTTATCTCCATTTCAAGGCTAAATATTATATTTTTATCTAATTCATCTTTTATTTCTGGATCAACTTAATTCACTTGTCTATAAACCGCATGTAAATTAGACTTTATCGTTTTATGGGTAAACATTTATGTTTCTCCTTTGGTTTTTGAATTGGATCAACTAGAACATTAGCCTTACAACTTTAGCCGCAATAAATAAGCTTCTATTCATAGTCAATCATTTGCATCCTACACTTCAATTAGGCTCCTCTATAATGGCTATATATATATATATATATATATATATATATAGCCTCTATCACAATTAGCATTCGAGCGTATGAGACTTTATTCCCCTGAGCTGTAAGTTTATCAGTACAAATAGGTTTACCTAAGGAATCTGCTATCCTCCCAAAATTTTCAGCAATCCAGTTTTGAATTGGAAAAGCTAGGGAAGACAACCTAAATGAATAGATTCATTGCTAATCCTGAAATCAGGATCCTATTGTTTTAGAATCAAAGGCCGATTAATAAACGTATATGTGCCACTTTGCAAAATACTGTATAATTTGTCCTCTTCATAGTACAGTCAAATCAAAAGATGAAGCAGTCATCACTGTGTAGAGAGTCCAGAACCAAAGTATTATTTTTTTGGACTCAAAGTATAAAAATAGGTGAAAAAATGGTAACATTTTTATGTATAGCGCATTTACATGCGCTATGCCTTAACGACACGTTTGTCCGTTAAGGTATAGCGCATGTAATATATGCGCTATACCTGATTTTAAAAAGGTAACCAAAGTACAAGTATAACGCATATATTAGATGCGCTATACCTAAAGTTGAAAAGACAGATAGATATGGCGCATCAAATATATGTGCTATACATGTATTAAAAACGGCTAGTCTTCTTTTTCGAGACAAAAGCCCAAAAACGGTCCCCCCTCATTTTTAAAGCTTAAAGCTCCATTAGAGCCCACCCGTCCCTCAGAAATTGTGTCCCGTCATTATTCTAGCGAGCTAATACCCGATCTAAGGTGTTGTCGTGTAGTGAAGCTCTTTTATTGCCTGTTTCGGTGGTCAAATCTTCATTCTTTTTCAATTCAAAAAACTCTAAAAAGAGGTATTCCGAATCACTTTTGTAGTATAACTCATTCATATAATTGTCTAATTAGTTGCTTTTACTGTATTGTATGCTTTTCGTGATCGTTTTTTGATATATTTATTTTTTATTGTTTATCCGGATTAGTTTATTTATGTGCAAAAAATTATGAAAAATTGTATATTATTTTTTGGTTGAATAATTAGTATTATATGTGACTTTATTGTTGTACCTATAATAATATGTAATTTTATTATTGTTTAGTGCCCTTTAATGTTATGTTGTGCCTTCTATTATTATGTAGTATCGTTTAGCTTAGTAGAACTGATAATAAATTTTAATATATTTTAGTTGATGTTGTTTATGGCCATTTAGAGTACTGGAACTTTAGTTCTCTTTGGTATTCTTTAGTGTATAATAAAAACTACGTGCCCTCATCAACTAACCCGGTTAGAGTACTCAATTATGGATCAAATGTTAATCAATTATTAAGTGTTTATTAAATTTATGTGCAAAATTATGAATATTGTATATTATTTTTGATTGAATAATTAGTGTTATATGTGACTTTATTGTTGTACACATAATAATATGTGACTAAATTATTGTTTAGTGCCCTCTAGTGTTATGTTGTGCCTTTTACTGTTATGTAGTTCCGTTTAACCTAGTAGAGCTGATAATAAATTTTAATATATGTTAGTTGATGTTGTTTATGGTCATTTAGTACTGTGAATTTAGTGCTCTTTAGGATTCTTTAGTGTATAATAAAAATTACGCGCCCTCATCAATTAACCCGGTTAGAGTACTCAATTATGGATCAAATGTTTATCAATTATTAAGTATTTATTATATGTATTATTGTACGATGATAAAATATTAGATATGAATCATAAAATAATTAGTTGACAGTACAAAAGAGACGTTGTCGAATTTATATGTAAAATATAAAAGTTAACAAACAAATCGTTACGAATGAAATACATTGAATAGTATTATTTAGTATTAACTTTTTAGTATTTTTATATGAATAATTATTAAAAATATCGTGATTAGTTAAGAAATATAAACATAAACCTACCAAATTTTAGTCAAAAAATCGAAGAAACAAACATATAAATAATTATTTTATTTATCACCCGAAGTGATAATATTGAAAATTTATCGATTAAATATTAATATAAAAAATATCATAATATATTTAAAGATGTTAAATAATTAAAGAGAAAAATACTTTAATTAATATTATTCAATTTACAGACATCGTCATGGATACTTCCCTGTGCATCCTGGACCTGCTGTTTAAGAGCTACTGTTGCCCAGAGTGGTCGTAGGTCTTCATACATATGGGATGGACAATTGCTGTCCTAGACCTTCCACCCTAAATGTATAAACGGTCTTTGGGACTTCATTAGGGACCACTCGTATAGTTACACGCCTTGAGCAGATGGGGTTTTACCAGATTATAGAGATCGGTCAGTTGTAGTTCGACAGGCCTCTGATCACGGATATGATAGAGCGGTGGCGACTGGAGACTCACACATTTCATCTACCTATTGGCGAGGCTACCATCACACTAAAGGACGTAGAGGTTCTATTCAGGTTGCCCGTTGATGGTATGGCTATCAGCTACCCGCAAGATCTTAGGGATTATACGAGAGAGGACTATCTACATATGTTGCAGTGGCTCACAGGTTTCCATCCCGCGGAGCCAACTGCTATGAGTGGTGCCGGTCGATTGTAGTTGTCGCCCGTTAGGCAACATCTGGTGGCACTGTACGCAGAGATTACTGATGACTCACTGGCAGAGGCTATCGAGCAACAGACGAGGCTATTGCTGCTGATGATGTTTGGTGGTATTCTGTTCCTGAACACTCCGGGAAAACTCATTAGCTTGCGATTTCTAGATCATCTGGAGCGGCTAGATGAATTACCTACTTACAACCAGGGTGGATATGTTCTAGCCTACCTTTATAGGCAGTTGTGCCGGTCGTCCATGGGTACCGTGAGAGACGTCGCCAATTTTATACCACCGCTACAGGTGATAACATTATCAATTCTTTCATGATTATAACATAGATAGTACAAAATGACTTAAATTTTACGTCCACAATCAATAATAAGTTTGGGCCTGGGAGCGGTTAGCGCAAATCCAGACACCTCTCCCACCAATAGCTCCAGATGCACCACCTCCAGCATTTCTACAACTTGCTAGGAGGTGGGTAGATAGGCGGGTCTGCGCCCGCGAGGTCGAGGCTCGACATATCTCCCTTATTATAGGGATTTGTTGGATTTACTTGAAGACACTATGTAAATATATGACTAAGTTTGTTTGATAATTCTTGATATGTCTTGCGTTTACTCACGATTCTTGTGTTTAATAAATAGTTCATATGGAGTCCATACAATGACGATCTCAGCGCTCGATTGCCAGATTATTGCTCCCGCAGTCTAGCTATCTGGATGTCTTCAGTCCCACTTATATGTCTCCATATAGTCGAGCAATATAACACCGAGCGAGTCCTTCGATAGTTTGGTCGATGCTACCTTATACTTATTCTGCCTAGTTGGCATTCCACACATTACGAGTGGGATGATAGTAGCAAGATCGACCAGACATACTTGGCCTAGCTAGAGGCTCAAATAGAGGATTGGGATAAGAGATATGTGTCACGACCCCAACTACCGGTCATGATGGTGCCTATCACATTACTAGGCAAGCCGACAGAAACCATAACCACAACCCATTTGCTATTAGCATAAAGCCTTTCTAGCACAAGTTTTAAATGCAGAATTCTTTATAAGTATCATAATGACAGAAATATGCGGAAAATCGAAACAAGAAATACTACACAACCCCAACAATCTGGTGTCACGAGTCTAGAGCCTCTAATACAAGTCTAAACAGCCTACTACATAAATAGTCTAGAAATACGGAAAAGTAATAATATAGAAGGGAGAAATCAGGGATGCGGACGCCATGCAACTACCTCAAAATCTCTAGCAAATGCTGGAAAACAGCTGAAAGCTCACTCGGCCGCCCGGGCACCTGGATCTGCACACAAGGTGCAGGGAGTAACGTGAGCACGTCAACTCAGTAAGTAACTAAAGTAAATAATGGACTGAAAGCAGTGACGAGCAGTTCAAAACATATAACTTTCAAATCAGTTCTGTTATAAATTTATCATTTTCCGTTTAAAACTTTGAAATCAGTTACTTGACAATATATCCAACAGAGGCTTATTTATAAGAAGAGTGAAAACAGTAGAAACATCATAACAAGGCCCTCGGGCAAGGAATCACTTAGAATATGCCCCCTCGGGCAGTCTCTCAGTCACTCGTGACTCAGCTCTCGTCACTAAGTACTCACTCTCAGTACTCGGCTCATCTAATATCATAACAATAGAAATTATAGTAACCGCATCGGCGTGCAGCCCGATCCATATATTTATAGTCGACTACGCTCACTGGGGGTGTGCGGACTCCGGAAGGGCTCCTACAGCCCAAGCGTCATATCACTGCGGCGTGTAACCCGATCAAATATATATATATATATATATATATATATATATATATATATATATATATATCGCTACGACGTGCAGCCCGTTCTACATAGATATCGCTGTGGCGTGCAACCCGATCCATCATGTATATCAAAAATGTCCTTACCATTAGGTTCTCAACTTCTATCAATCATTAGCCTCACAGCCTCTCGGGCACCACAACAGAAATGAGGGAACTCAACACAAATAGTCCTCACAATAGGAGTAGAATGATAAAACTAGGTTAAACATTTAACAGGTGAAAAAGAGACTGAGGATATGTTTTTTTTAACAAGTAAAGTGAGGAAAACAGTCAAAATGCCCCTAAGGGTTCCTACAGGTCGATACAAGGCCCCAAACATGGCATAAAGCCCGTAATACAGTATAAGGATCCAAAATCCAGAATAATATAACATTTCCAAGTAAAATACGCGGTGTAATAGGCTAAGGGACGGACCAAGTCACAATCCCTACCGGTGCACGCCCCCACGCTCGTCACCTAGCGTGTGCATCACCGTATTTATCAAACCAAGTCAAATATCGGGGTTTGTACCCTCAGTTCCAAATTTACAATGGTTACTTACCTCAAACCTGTGATAATACTACTCCGCGATGCCTTTGCCTCTCGAATCGGCCTCCACTCGCGTTGAATCTAGTCAAAATCAGAACGAATACGTCACAATATGCTAAGGGAACAAAGCCCAAGCGAAAATAATCGAAAAATACCAAAAATCCCGAAGTTAGCAAAACCTGAGCCCCGGGCCCACTTCTCGAAACTCAAAAATTTTCACATCCTTAGATTCCTCGTCTTCCCACAAGTTCATACATACCAAGAACACAAAAATTGGAGTTCAAAATTACCCCTCAGATCCTCATTTTAAGCACTCTTAAACTCAAGCCCTAATCCTCCTTTTTAGCCTTTCATTTCCTTTAATTACACCCCTAAATCCATGAACATCTACCATAGAATTGAGTTTTAGGTCCAAAATTCCTTACCTTGACGAAGTCTCTTGATTTCCCTCTTCAGAATCGCTCCAAAATCTCCAAGGTCTAAGGCAACAATGGTGAAATAAACCAAAATCGCGAAATGAAATAACATATAAGGTCTGCCCAGGCCTTTCCTTATTTGCGGTCCAAGATCCGCTTCTGCGGTACCGCATATACGGTCCAACCATCCGCTTCTATGGAAATTCATTAAAGGCCAAAATCGCTTCTGTGGTCCACTAGCCACATCTGCGGCTCCGCAAGTGCGGGCCCCCTACCGCATCTGCGGTTCCAATCTTTCTCTCCCAAAACCGCATCTGCGGTTGTTCACTCGCATGTGCGACACCGCACCTGCGGTCCCCAAACCGCAGGTGCGAAACCACCAGAAGCAACATTATTTTCTGAAATCTCCCAAGTTCAAAATCTTCCCGTTAACCATCCGAAATCACACCGAAGCCCCCGGGACCTCAACCAAAATCACAAACATGACCCAATACCTTATTCAAACTTGTTCCAATCATAAAATCACCTCAAACAACATCAAATTACTCAAAACACATCGAATTCAAGCCTAAGTTTCTAAAATCTTCCGAAATACGTTTTTGATCAAAAACCCAACAGAACCACATCCAAATGACCTGAAATTTTGCACACACGTCCCAAATGGCACAACAAAGCTACTGAAACTCTCGGAATTCCGTTCCAACCCTTATATCAAAATCTCACCTATCAACCGAAAATTGCCAAAATATCAACTTTGCCAATTCAAGCCTAATTATACTCCAGACCTCCAAAACCCATTCCGATCACACTCTTAAGTCATAAATCACCACCCGAAGCTAACCGAACCATCGAAACTCACATCCGAGCCCTCTAACACATAAGTCAACATCCGATTGACTTTTCCAACTTAAACCTTCTTAAAAGAGACTAAGTGTCTCAAACCTTATCAAAAACATTCCGGACTAGATCCGACCAACCTGATACCATAAAACACAGATAACGAAGGATAAAGAAATAGAAATGGGGGAAATAGAGCGGTAACTCAAGAGACGACTGGCCGGGTCGTCACATTCTCCCAACTTAAACAAACTTTCGTCCTCGAACGAGTCAAGAAACATACCCGAAGCCTCAAACAGGTGAGGATATCTGCTCCGCATCTCTCGCTCGCTCTCCCAGGTAGCCTCCTCCACGGGCCGACCTCTCCACTACACCTACGCTGAAGCTATATCCTTTGACCTCAACTTCTGAACCTGACGTCCCAAAATAGCTACTGGCTCCACACCATAAGTCAAATCATCCTCCAACTGAACCGTATTGAAATCCAGAACATGAGACGGATCCCCAATATACTTCCGGAGCATAGAAACATGAAATACTGGATGCACACTCGACAAGCTGGGTGGCAAAGCAAGCTCATAAGACACCTCCCCAATCCTCCGAAGTACCTCAAATGGTCCGATGAACCGCGGACTCAACTTCCCTTTCTTTCCAAATCTCATAACACCCTTCATGGGTGAAACCTTCAACATAACCTTCTCGCCAACCATGTAAGATACATCTCGAACCTTCCTGTCCGCATAACTCTTTTGCCTCGACTGCGCTGTACGAAGCCTCTCTTGAATCACCTTCACTTTCTCCAATGCATCCTGTACCAAATCAGTCCCTAACAGCCTAGCCTCACCGGGCTCGAACCAACCAACTGGAGATCTACACCGTCTCCCATACAAAGCCTCATATGGAGCCATCTGTATACTCGACTGGTAACTGTTGTTATAAGCAAACTCTACGAGCGGTAGAAACTGATCCCATGACCCTCCGAAATCAATAACACAAACACGTAGCATATCCTCCAATATCTGAATAGTGCGCTTGGACTGTCCGTCCGTCTATGGGTGAAAAGTTGTGCTCAACTGCACCTAAGTACCCAACTCTCGCTGGACAGACTTCCAAAACTGGAAAGTAAATTGAGTGCCCCGATCTGAAATGATGGAAACTGGGACACCATGCAACCGAACAATCTCCCGAATATATATCTCTGCCAACTGCTCTGAAGAATAAGTAGTACAGATAGGAATGAAGTGCGCAGACTTGGTCAGCCTATCCACAATCACCCAAATAGCATCGAACTTCTTCAAAGTCCGAGGAAGTCCAACAACAAAGTCCATAGTGACCCTCTCCCACTTCCATTCAGGAATAACCATCTGCTGAAGCAAGCCACCCGGTCTCTGATGCTCATATTTCACCTGCTGACAATTGAGACACCGAGCTACAAACCCCACAATGTCTTTCTTCATTCTTCTCCACCAGTAGTGCTGCCTCAAATCCTGGAACATCTTCGCGGCACCCGGATGAATGGAATACCACGAGCTATGGGCCTCCTCCAATATCAACTCCCGAAGCCCATCCACATTGGGCACACAAATCTGGCCTTGCATCCTCAACACTCCATCATCACTAATGGTCACATCTCTAGCATCATCATGCTGAACTCTGTCCCTAAGGACAAGAAAATGCGGATCATCATACTGGCGCTCTCTGATGCGATCATATAAAGAAGACCGAGAAACTACACAAGCCAACACCTGACTGGGCTCAAAAATATCCAATCTCACGAACCGATTGGCAAATCCTGAACATCAACTGCAAGAGGTCTCTCCCCAACTGGAATATATGCCAAACTCCCCATACTCACTGCCTTTCAGCTCAAAGCATCAGCCACCACATTGGCCTTTCCCGGATGGTACAATATAGTGATATAATAATCTTTGAGCAACTCCAACCATCTACGCTGTCTCAAATTAAGATCCTTTTGCTTGAACAAATGCTGAAGACTGCGATTATCAATGAATATCTCACAAGACATGCCATATAAGTAATGCCTCCAAATCTTCAATGCGTGAACTATGGCAGCCAACTCCAAATCATGAACGGGGTAGTTCTTCTCGTGGGGCTTCAACTGACGAGAAGCATATGCAATAACTCTACCTTCCTGCATCAACACACAACCAATCCCTACTCTCGAAGCATCATAATACACGGTATATGAACCCGAAGCTGATGGAAAAACCAACACTGGTGCTGTAGTCAAAGCTGTCTTGAGCTTCTGAAAGCTCTCCTCACACTTGTCCGACCATACAAATGAAGCACCCTTCTGAGTCAACTTGGTCAAGGGCGATGTGATAGATGATAATCCCTGAACAAAGCGGCGATAATAGCCTGCTAAACCAAGAAAATTGCGAATCTCAGTAGCTGAGGACAGTCTGGGACAAATCTGCACCGCCTCTATCTTCTTTGGGTCAACCTGAATCCCCTCACTGGACACCACGTGTCCCAAGAATGCCACTGACCCGAGCCAAAACTCACACTTGGAGAACTTCGCATGAAGCTTCTCCTCCCTCAATCTCTGTAATACAACTCTCAAATGCTCTGTGTGCTCCTCCTGACTACGCGAATTTATCAAAATATCATCAATGAAGACTATGACAAACGAATCAAGATATAGCCGGAACATGCTGTTCATCAGATGCATAAACGCTGCTGGGGCATTGGTCAGCCCAAAAGACATAACCAGGAACTCATAGTGACCATATCTGGTCCTGAAGGCTGGCTTGAGAATATCCGAATCCCTGATCTTCAACTGGTGATAACTCGAACGGAGATCAATCATGTAGAACACCCTCGCTCCCTGAAGCTGGTCGAATAAATCATCGATGCGAGGCAAAGGATACTTGTTCTTAATTGTTACCTTGTTCAATTGCCTATAATCAATGCACATCCTCATTGTGCCATCATTCTTCTTCACAAACAGATCCGGCGCACCCCAAGGTGACACACTAGGCCGGATGAACCCCTTATCTAGGAGTTCCTGAAGCTGCTCCTTTAACTCCTCCAACTCCGCTAGTGCCATACGATACGGCGGAATAGAAATAGGCTGAGTGCCCGGCACCAGATCAGTACCAAAATCAATATCCCTGTCCGGTGGCATACCCGGCAGGTCTGCAGGAAATACATCAGGGAAGTTCCTCACAACTGGAATAGAATCAATACTGGGAGCCTCAGCTCCGACATCCCTCACAAAGGAAAGATACGAGAGACAACCCTTCCCAACCATACGATGGGCTTTGAAGAAAGAGATCACTCTACTAGGAACATAATCAGTCACACCATGCCACTCGATCCGCAGTACACCCAGCATAGCCAAAGTAACTGTCTTGGCATAACAGTCTAGAATAGAATGACACGGAGATAACCAATCCATGCCCAAAATGACATCGAAATCCACCATACTCAGCAATAAAAGATCAACTCAGGTCTCCATACCCTCAGTAGTCACCACACATGGCCGGTACACACGGTCTACATCAACAATATCACCCACCGGGGTAGATACATGAACAGGTAAAGCAAGAATCTCATAGGGCGTACCCAAATAATGAGCAAAGTATTATGACACATAAGAAAAGGTGGATCCGGGATCAAATAATACAAAGGCATCTCTGTGGCAGACTGAAATAATACCTGAAATGACAGCATCGGAGGCAATAGCATCAGATCTGCCTGGAATAGCATAAAAATGGACCTGACCGCCCCCTGATCAACCTCCCCCTCTGGGGCGGCCCCTGGCTGACTGATCCCCACCCCTAACTGGATGGGCAGGTTGTGGTGGAGCAACTAGAGCCGAAGCTGATGACTGGCCCCTCTGCTGGGATAAACTAGCGACACGGCGGGGACACTGCCTCCTCATATGTCCAAACTCCCTGCACTTATAGCAATTCCCCGGTGTTGGAGATGGGGACTAAAGGGAACCCCTCGCATCGGAGTGACTAGCAGCTGCACTCGGCATAGAAGAGCCCTGAACAGATGGAGCACAGGATGAGCTCTGAGCTGGAAGGGCACTAAGTGATAACTGGCCTTGGTGTGAACTGTGAGAACCCTGGCCCGATGACACCCCTCGATAACCTGAGCGATCAGTATGACCATGTCGGAGTTGTCGACCTCTGCCGTGTTGAAATTGGCCCCTCGAAGGAGCACCACTATAGCTACCAGATCCTCGAGGCCTCTTGGCCTTCCTCTCCTCTCACTCATGGCGACGGACAGACTCAATCTCTCTCGCAATATCCACAACCTCCTCGAATGTAGCACCAGTCACCCTCTCCCTGGTCATGAGAATACGAAGCTGGTATGATAGGCCATCAACAAACCTCCTGATCTGCTCTCGATCGGTGGGAACTAACCAAACTGCATGCCGGGTTAACTCAGAGAATCGCATCTCATACTGCGTCACTATCATCTCCCCCTGACGTAGCTGCTCAAACTGCCTACCAGCTCCTCTCGGCGCGACTGTGGTACATACTTCTCCAGGAAGAGAATAGAGAACTGCTGCCAAGTGAGGGGCGCTGCACAACCAGGCCTA
Source organism: Nicotiana attenuata (assembly GCF_001879085.1). Lineage (NCBI taxonomy): Eukaryota > Viridiplantae > Streptophyta > Magnoliopsida > Solanales > Solanaceae > Nicotiana > Nicotiana attenuata. The sequence continues at coordinate 2,528,151 of NW_017670235.1, forward strand.
CGCCTCCCACCAAGTGAAGGCAGCCCCAGAAAACTGAAAGGTAGTAAATGCCACACCACTAGTCAAGAATCCCTGTTGTACGAAGCATCCGCTGGCACTTATCCAAAAAGCCCTGGGCATCCTCGCCCTCTGCACCACTGAACGATGGAGGCTGGAGCCTACCAAACCTCTCAAGTCGACGCTGCTCATCATCCGGCATGACTAGCACCACAAACTCCTGGGCTGGTACAACCGGCTGGGCTGGAGGTGCCCCCGGTGTCTGGAGTCCCTATACAACCTACTCAGGTGTGCGAGCAACGGGGGTCTGGATCCCTCCCCCGATCTGTGAAGTAGCTGCGGCTGTAGTAGCTAAAACCGCCTGAGCCAAACCGGTACACACTGATAAAATCTGAGCTAAAGCCTCCTGAAGGCCTGGAATCACAATAGGCACCGCTGGTGCCTAAACTGGTGCTGTTGGAGCATCTATAGTTGGAGCCTGATCCTGAGCTAGGGTAGCTGGCGGATTAACAGGTGTTGCCCTCGCTGCTCTACCTCTGCCACGACTACGACCGCGTCTACAGCCTCTGGTGGCCTCAGCTGGTGGCACTGGTGGTCGTCCACCCCGTCCGGTAGCTCGTGTCCTCACCATCTGTGAGAGAATAAGAATAACAGAAGTTTAGTACTCGGATCTACAAGCTCGCACGATAAGAATTTCAAGAATGTGAAGTTTCCTAAAGGTTCTGCAGCCTCTCGAGGATAAATACAGACGTCTCTGTACCGATCTGCGAGACTCTACTAAACCGGCTCATGACTTGCGAGACCTATGTAACCTAGGATCTGATACCAACTTGTCACGACCCCAACTGCCGGTCGTGATGGCGCCTATCACATTACTAGGCAAGCCGACAGAAACCACAACCACAACCCATTTGCTATTAACATAAAGCCATTTCTAGCACAACTTTTAAATGCGGAATTCTTTATAAGTATCATAATGACAGAAATATACAGAAAATCAAAACAGCAAATACTACACATCCCCAACAATCTGGTGTCACGAGTCTAGAGCCTCTAATACAAGTCTGAACAGCCTACTACATAAATAGTCTAGAAATGCGGAAAAGTAATAAGATAGAAGGGAGAAATCAGGGCTGCAGACGCCATGCAGACCTTGAAATCCCCGGCAAATGCTGGAAAATAGCTGAAAGCTCACTCGGCCGCTCGAGCACCTAGATCTTCACACAAGGTTCAGGGAGTAATATGAGTACGCCAACTCAGTAAGTAACCAAAGTAAATAATAGAATGAAAGAAGTGACGAGCAGTTCAAAGCGTATAACTTTCAGATCAGTTCTGTCATAAATTTATCGTTTTCCGTTTAAAACTTTGAAATCAGTTACTTGACAATATATGCAACATAGGCTTATTTATAATAAGAGTGAAAACAGTAGAAACATCATAACAGGGCCCCTCGGGCAAGGAATCACTCAGAATATGGCCCCTCGGGCAGCCTCTCAGTCACTCGTGACTCAACTCTCGTCACTAAGTACTCACTCTCAGCACTCGGCTCATCTAATCTCACAACAATAGAAATTATAGTAACCGCTGCGGCGTGCAGCTCGATCCATATATTTATAGTCGACTACGCTCACTGGGGGTGTGCAGACTCCGGAGGGGCTCCTACAGCCCAAGCGTCATATCGCTACGGCGTGCAGCTCGATCAAATATATATATATATATATATATATATATATATATATATATATATATATATATATATATATATATATCACTGCGGCATGCAGCCCGTTCCACATAGGTATCGCTGCGGCGTGCAACCAGATCCATTAGGTTCTCAACTTCTCTCAGTCATTAGCCTCACAGCCTCTCGGGCACCACAACAGAAATGAGGGAACTCAGCCCAAATAGTCCTCACAATAGGAGTAGAATAATAAAACCAGTTTAAACATTTAACAGGTGAAAACATGACTGAGGATATGTTTTTTTTAACAAGTAAAGTGAGGAAAACAGTCAAAATGCCACTAAGGGTTCCTACAGGTCGGTAAGAGGCCCCAAACATGGCATAAAGCCCGTAATACAGTATAAGGATCCAAAATCCAGAATAATATAACATTTCCAAGTAAAATACGCGGCGTAATAGTTGCTACGGGACGGACCAGGTCACAATCCCTACCGGTGCATGCCCACACGCTCGTCACCTAGCATGTGCGTAACCGTATTTATCAAATCAAGTTAAATACCGGGGTTTGTACCCTATGTTCCAAATTTACAATGGTTACTTACCTCAAACCAGTGATAACACTACTCCGCGACGCCTTTGCCTATCAAATAGGCCTCCACTCGCATCGAATCTAGTCAAAATCAGAAGGAATACGTCACAATATGCTAAGGGAACGAAGTCCAAGCGAAAACAATCGAAAAATACAAAAAATCCCGAAGTTAGCAAAACCTGAGCCCCGGTCCCACTTCTCGAAACTCAGAAATTTTCACATCCTTAGATTCCTCGTCTTCCCACGAGTTCATACATACCAAGAACACAAAAATCGGAGTTCAAATCACCCCTCAAATCCCTATTTTAAGCCCTCTTAAACTCAAGCCCTAATCCTCCCTTTTAGCCTTTCATTTCCTTTAATTACAGCCCTAAATCCATGAAATCTACCATAGAATTGAGTTTTAGGTCCAAAATTCCTTACCTTGACGAAGTCTCTTGATTTCCCTCTTCAGAATCGCTCCAAAAACTCCAAGGTCGAAGGCAACAATGGTGAAATAACCCAAAATCGCGAAATGAAATAACATATAAGGTCTGCCCAGGCCTTTCCGCATTTACGGTCCAAGATCCGCTTTTGCAGTACCGCATATGCGGTCCAACCATCCGCTTCTGCGGAAATTCATTAAAGGCCAAAACCGCTTCTGCGGTCCACTAGCCGCATCTGCGGCTCCGCAGGTGCGGGCCCCCAACCGCATCTGCGGTTCCAATGTTTCTCTCCCAAAACCGTATCTGCGGTTGTTCTCTCGCATGTGCTACACCGCACCTGCGGTCCCCAAACCGCAGGTGCGAAAACACCAGAAGCAACATATTTTTCTAAAATCTCCCAAGTTCAAAATCTTCCCGTTAACCATCCAAAATAACCCCGAGGCCCCCGGGATCTCAACCAAAAGCACAAACATGACCCAATACCTTATTCAAACTTGGTCCAATCATCAAATAACCTCAAACAACATCAAATTACTCAAAACACATCTAATTCAAGCCTAAGTTTCTAAAATCTTCCGAAATACGTTTTTGATCAAAAACCCATCCAAACTACGTTCGAATGACCTGAAATTTTGCACACACATCCCAAATGGCACAACGAAGCTACTGCAACTCTCGGAATTCCGTTCCGACCCTTATATCAAAATGTCACCTATTAACCGGAAATCGCCAAAATATCAACTTCGCCAATTCAAGTCTAATTCTACTCCGGACCTCTAAAATCCATCTGATCACACTCCTAAGTCATAAATCACCTTCCGAAGCTAATCAAACCATTGGAACTCACATCCGAGCCCTCTAACAGATAAGTCAACATCCGGTTGACTTTTTCAACTTAAACCTTCTTAAAAGAGACTAAGTGTCTCAAACCTTATCAAAAACATTCCGGACTAGATCCGACCAAACCGATACCACAAAACACGAATAACGAAGCATAAAGAAATAGAAATGGGGGAAATAGAGCGGTAACTCATGAGACGACTGGTTGGGTCGTCACAATATGGCATGATTCTGCCATACCCTCCACATGAACGTGTTGAAGGGGAGCATGAGTACATGGTTGGTATCGCCGTGTTACTCGCTTTCTGAACGGGAATCCCGTTCATCGCAATGGTGGTCGGTACATTCCATACGCCGGGAGGCATGAGGCACTGGTATGTTATTTGGCATAGTTACTTTTCATGTTACATTACTTTAACTTCCTCCCTTAATTAATACTCCCTCCGTTTTAATTTATATGAACCCATTTGACTAGGCACAGAGTTTAAGAAAAGAGATAAGACTTTTGAACTTGTGGTGTAAAATGAAGCACATATATTTTGTGTGCCTACAAATCATTGCATAGAGGTAAATTATTTCCAAATATGGAAAAAGGTCATTCTTTTTGGCACGGACTAAAAAGAAAATAGGTTCACATAAATTTAAATGGAGGGAGTATTTTATATGATATGCAGGCTATTGGTTTACACCATTTCTACCAGTTGGGACTGGAGATGCTACAACCAACAGTCGATGGAGCGGTGGTTGTGCATGGGTTTGGTCGTTGGGTTGCTGATCTTGCTTCTTACACATTGAGAGCTGCCCGAGAGGATGTGCGATTAGGTTACGAGATTACGTATGTGCTGCCTGAGGAGTTCCATCATGGGCCAGACGTGCCCCAAGCACGTGGTAGACGTTGCATGTGTGTCCAAAGAAGAAGGGGTGGCCCATGTGGTCGTGGTGGTTGGCGAGGACGGGATCCCTAGCAAGGGGGCGTTGAGGCACCTATGGAGGATAATGGAGATGATCAGCGCGGTGACTACCCTAAGCCACATGATGATCATTATGATATGCTATCATTCAGCCTTCAGCTGTCACTAGGGACTTCACAGGTTACCCTGTCAGCTCCAATTTTGATTGCGGGCACCGCCATTATGCAGTATGATTAGGATTGGTATTTTCCTGGTCGTCTAGAGCCATCGAGGGTTGCTGCTGATTGTCAAATATGAGAAGTGCATAGTGGTCGAGAACTGAGTTATGTCTCTTCATCGAGGGCTGGTGAGAATTTTTCAAGAACATATAGGTAGACATCACATCAGGTCGAGACGTCACGACCTTTATCTACTCCAGTGCACCTCAGAGTTCCCACATAACATTGTGTGCCTACTCAGGCGCATGTTTATTTGTATTATTATTACTTCAATTTGTTTTTACATTATAGATTAGTTAGTAATATCTAAATTGTTTATATTATTTTAAAGATTTCGTCATCACCCATCATAGATGCCACATTGTGCGATACTCGCTTACTGAAGACGGATGATCTTATTTAGAAGCCCGCTGCGTCCTTGGTTTGACCCTTAAATTTTTTTGCTAACACGTACGTTTGTATTCCATATTTCATATACTTAAATATCTTGTTATTTTGTAGGTCATTATGATGGCCCAACGACCGCTTCTACTGAGCCTGCTAGCCTTTCGGATGATCATGCTGCATTGCATCCTCAGATAAAGAGGCGACGTGATGAGGATGATTCTAATAGCGTAGCCAGGCGGGATGGTTTGCGCCTTAGGCCAGCAAATGTTTTAAATAATACAAGCTATGGGATGCATTGATATGTATTTTTATTTGTATATATGACATTAAATATCTAATAGTAAAATTATTGATATTTTACATAGTAAGCGTGTGTGTTTTTATTTTTCGAGTTATTTGTTAGTTTAAAACTAGAATACATGATATAAATTTTTCGGGTTATGTTAAGGTAGATTAACATAAATTTAAATTTGTTAAAAAATAAACATAATACATGACACGTACAACATAAATATAAAAACTACACTTAACACATCCATGTATTTATTTAGTCACTATCGCCCATTATTTTCTGCTTCAACCATTAAAAATTTTCTTCCGACCGAGTAGTTTCTTCTTTTGTGTCTTTCAGTTTCTCCTTCACTACCGCAAGTTGTTCTTGGAGTTTCAAGATCTGAAGTTTGCATTCACCGGTCAGATTCTAAATGTTTAGAAAACATGATTTGTAGTATTCCCAGTTAATGGCTCATCATACGATTCTTCAAAACCACATTGATTTTCGTCCTAAAAATGGGGATGACACAAATGACTACTAATTAACATGTTATAAATAATCTGTTAACTAACATAACTTTCAATTATAATAACTTACAACTTGTTTACATATCCAACATTTGCGACCTATATTGCAATTTGACCAACACGGACCCAATATCACACGTTTGCCACAGTAACACCTTGGTACGTCATTGTGTCCAGACATGCCGGAATGCTTGAACTTGAAAATTTTATGGAAAATTATTTTATTCGTTTGGTTAAGCCACAAATAATAATGCAGAATGCATGGTTTTTTTATAGGCGACTATAAGTGATTTTATGTTGCATAACGTATATTGTTGATGTGTTATATTTCGCGTGCTAATGATTCTTGTACAAGTCCTTGTAGTTTTTTCAGGTCAACATGACAATACACATAATGCATATTTTTAATACGTTATATTTTACGTGCTAATGATTCTTTACGGTACAGGTCCGCACAGCCTTTTTAGGTTGACGTAAAAATACAATTAACGAATATTATTGATGCGTTATGTTTGGCGTGCTAATAATTCTTTAAGGTACAAGTGTGTGTAGTTTTTTCAGGTCGACAGATTTTTCTGGTCGACAACCTTTTCAGGTCGACATGACAACAAACATAACACATATTATTGATGTTTTAAGTTTCGCGTGCTAATGATTCTTTACGATATAAGTATGTACAACTTTTTCAGGTCGATATGACAATACACATAACACATCTTGTTGATGTGCTATGTTTAACGTACAAGTTCGTACAATTTAGTTCTTTTAAATTAAACCAACATTCTAGTATTCAAAAACCATTTCAACATTTCAAAAATGCCTCTAACATTTAATAAGTGGTTTAAGAAGAGACAAAAAATGAAGGTAGTTCAACAAATCCACATGGAACATGTCATAACACAATCGATCCCTACCTTGAAAAAAATATGCTAGGTTGCTATACTGATTTGGTGGATGACAAGTGGTATGGCATTTTACGTCCCTTGAAAAATAAGCCTATCAATATACATACTGATCTCAAAGTTGCAGGGCACATTATTAAGGGGGGAAGCGCATTCTACAAAGCCTGAAGGTATGCGAATTTGGGGTGAAAAACTATAATGGGTTCCCCTTTACTCAAAAAGGTGTGATTATGAAGTACTATACCATTGGCATGAGCTAGTTGTACCACAAGCACTGTCTGCAACATTCCAAACAAACACACATAAAGATGAACCAGAAGTGATACGACATTTGATGAAGGAGATTTTAGAGATGGAAAAGTCACTAGTCGTTCATTATGCACTAGAAGATCTTAAATACCTGCAGGGAACGGAGGATCAGAATTGAGATTTATTAGAAAATGAAAAATCGCATAGAGACATTGATTATCCTGTATTTTCAAAAGTTTTTGAGTGGGAGGGACTACCTAAGTTTCTACAGCAGACGTTGGACGTACGAGTCCCATATTGTTGTAGAAATCAAAAGTGGTCTTATTGATGATAGCGATGAAATACGAGAAATATATGTCAATTAAGGCCTAGATTATGATTCCCTCACTCCGGATGTATGCGTACAAGATGTTGACGAAGAAGATGAAGACAATGACAATGAAATAGTGCTAGACAGTAACGATAATGGCGAATGAAAATCGTTATTTATTTCTTGAAGTTATTTTAATTGTTGGATTGTATCTTAAATGCTAAATGTCATTAGATTTAAGACTATAGGAAACTTAATTTTATTTCATAAATATCTCAAACAACACAATTACAGACATTTAGTACAACAAAATTACTGCAATAGATCACTAAGTTCGTCCTTGAAAAATGGGCACATTGGATGAACTGCCACCGGGAGATGAATTACCACTGCTGCCCAAAACAACTGATGGATATTTACGGCGATTGTGTCCTATTTGGAAATATATACCATATTTACGCGCATAAATGGTATCACCAGCATCCATTTAGTTCCATATACACGTTCTTTTTTGCACTTGCCAGTGACATACATAATCCTTGTTACAAACCATTTTAAATGGCCACTGTAGGTGTTTACATATGTAGCAACACTATATTCTTTATCAACGTACCTCGTTGTTACAAAACCAGCATGTTGAAAGCACTTCATAGCATATGAGCATGGCAAGTGATAGATCGACCATTTCCCTCACGAACATAATATTCTGGATTCACTGATGGTGTGGGTATTATTACCGTGGTTTTGATGCAGACTAGTGCTAATTTCAAAAGTATTTTGCTCGTTGCAATACTGCAAATATGTATGCCACTGTGCTCGCTTCCTATATTTCTCAAATTATTTTATTGTCTTTTGCATAAATTGAACACCCCTTTCCAAAAAGGACGATGCACTTCGGGATATTTCAACAAACCTCTCTGCCATCTGCTTGAATGACATCCGCACCATGGCAGTGACATGCAATCCACGGGCAGACTTCAACTATTAGTCGAAAGACTCTAAAACGTTTGTAGTCAAAATTTCTCATCTTCTACCACCATTCTTATGTAAAGTCCACTTATCAAGATCATGTTGCATCAACCAACGATAAGCTTCTAGGTCTTCCTACCTAATCAATTCCATTCGCCTCCTGAATTTACACTCTTGATAATCTGTTGCAGCCATCCACATTAAATTATGTAACCTCTTGTTCGGATGAGCCCGCTGGAAGTTGGCCTTCAAGTGCCTAACATATTAACGGTATACGATTCCCATGCATCCAAAGTCTATACAGAACTTAAAGTCCCACTATGCCGATCGGATATTAGATAATTACCTGAACGCTGTCTGACAACATGCTCCTTCAAGTGGTTCAAAAACCATGTCCAAGTCTCTTGACTTTCATTGGCACATATAGCAAATACGAGGGAAAATATGCTTCCATTAGAATCTACTGCAACAACAACCAACATCTTAATATCATACTTTTCATATACATGAGTGCCGTCTATGAATATTACCGGTCGATAATGCACAAAACCTTCAATGGCTGGTTTGATGCCTAGAACACATATCTGAATATGAATTCTGGTAGTCCCGGACTCCTCTTAAGATTCTATTCAACAACAGTCCCGGGGTTAAAGCATTGTAAAGCAGCTACGTACCTGGGTAGAGCGGCAAATTACTTATCCCAATTACCACAAACAATCCCAAACGCACGTTTACGCCAGAGAAATGCCTTTCTTTTGGTAATGGTACAACCGTGTTCCTGGTGGACATATGTTATACACTCTTTAATCCTTTAGCTTATGGACGATTCAATGTGTGGAATCAGAATAAGAGAAATCAAGTTAACATTCAAGGTAAAATGATTCCCCTTGAATGTGTCCATATCACAAGTGTTGGCGCCAATGTTTTTCTCCACCATCCACATATTTATTTTCAACTTTATCGCACACAACATCCATCTACAACTTGAAACCATCTACGACAAATAACCTTATATACTTGCGGATATGACTCATGAACCTCCAGCTCATGACACTAATTTATGTTGTAAATTTGCACCGCCATGCTAAGGCGTGCTTTATCAGCAAAAAGCATATTTTTTGACAGCACCATTGGTCTAGTTCATCCAACATTGCTATCCGAATATCATCAAGATCCCGTGTGAGGGAATTCAGATCCGGCATACTGGGCAACTGATCAAGGTAGGGAATATTTCTTGAATGAAATAACACATGAGACTCATACACTCTGGATCTAACGGGAGGTGGAGTCTGCATATATCGAGCATGCTCATTGGTGGCATCATGCTCCCTCATTAAATCAGGTTGCTCATTCTCATTCTCATCAGCAAAGTGCATTTCCTGAACATCGTCGCCCTCATCAGGGAAGGGTGTCTCATCTCCAGACTCATCAACATTGTTGTTGTAATCACTATCATCTTCCTGACTCTGTGCATTTGCCATTTCATGATTAAATATATCATCTTCGGCCAACTGAGTAAGGACATGACCTTCATGTTGCTTGTTTTCACTACACAATTAATAAAATAATAAGTTTCTCAAAGTGATCCCAACATTATATATTAACTTTATCTCTTAACTTACAATTCAAAATATGTTAATAGCACATGATGCACATTATCGAATTATTGTTGACTTGTGGATGGACCAACATGATCCAAACCTCCAAAATTAGGTATATTCCAACTGTTGGTTGGTTCATAACTTGTAAAATTCATATCTGGTCGGTACCCCCTTTGGAATATATGAGTGTTAGTACGAATATGATACATAAAAAATTATACTAAGAAAAGTAAAATTTAATTTTCGACTCGGCGTGTGAATTATGTAAATTTGGGGAGAAATTATGTCCTCGGCGTGTGATTCTGCAAGTCCAAAGTTTCTTCTTTCCGAGCGGATCCAATCTCTGAATAGTACTGATTTTTCCAAGCTCTCCCTCATAGACGCTCTATGATCACCTATTTGAAGTCTTGCTTGACTGAAAGCGCTCTCTGATGCAACTGTTGAAGCTTGAATAGATAACATATCCCGAGCCATCCTTGCAAGAACCGGAAAATATTTTTCCCTTGCCTTCCACCATTCCAAAAGATCAAAGGTGCCGTCTGGATTCTCCTTTTCAAGTCCCTGCGACAAATAAACTTGAAGCTCATTTAGATGTGAAGTCTCATCAAAATTATCACCTTGAGAACCCCTAAACTCCATCCAAGATTTAAGTGCTTTTAGGCCCGCAGCTCTTTTAGATGATTGTGAACTAGACGAAGTAGGGGTTGGAACATTTGGCCTAGCATGATCTAACGCAAGTTGATAAGCATTATAAATTGTTTGAGCATTTATTTTAATTGAGGCTTTTGCCTCTGCAAGTGTAGAAAATTCCTCAACTGAAAGATCTAAAGCCTTATAAATATTTGAGTACCAAAAGTGAGGACCTCCTAATTTCATTGTAGGATTTAACATTGCAGCAACACCATAAATAGGGGGGATAGGGAAAAAATATTTTTTAAACTTTTCTTTCATTGCATTTATAGCAAGTTTATAAATTTCCCCACCTCCGAAAATTCAACAAACAAATCACATAGTGCTGCAATATAAACTAAACAATTTGAAATAGTAGGATAATATTGTCCAGAAAATGCATTTGTAGCAATTTGAAAATGTTCTAAAAAAATCTATAAGAATTTTGACATTCGTCCAATCTTGATTTGTAAGGATTTCATCATCATCCTCACCACCAACACGAGCATTAAACGTTGCATTAATTGGGTTTCTATATTCATATGCAACTACTAAACTTTCGTACATATAATTCCATCTAGTTGGACAAGGTTTAGGAACCTTTCTTTCTCTAAGGCCAAATTCATCACATTTTTTAAAATACTCTCTAAGTCTACTTCTACGGTTTGAATAAAAAAGCCAATTAAGAGCCATTCTAACCTTTTCAATTTCTAAATTTAAAATTCTCATACCATCACCGACGATTAAATGGTAAATGTGACAAATACATCTCACATGGAAACAATTACCAAATGCAGGATTTAGTGTTGTTGTAAGTATGCCTATAGCACTAGTGTTACTAGAAGCATTATCCAAAGAAATTGCCATTATTTTATCTCTAATGCAAAAATATCTACAAATATCTGCAACAGTGTTAGCAATAAACTTACCTGTGTGACGTGAATTAATTATTCTATACGCAATAATGCGTTTTTGCATTATCCACTCCTCATCTATCCAATGACTTGTAACAGTTAGATAATCACAGTCATTATTACTTCTACCAATATCAGTAGTAATAGAAATCCGATTAGTTGTATGAGTAAATAAATACCGCAAATATTGTTCATATTCATGTTTATATTTATAAATATCGCTCTTAACTGTTGCGCGAGGCCAACCTTTATAAGTAGGATTAAAAACTTTTCTAATATAATGCATAAAATTAGGGTTAGAAGGAAAAGTATATGGTAAGCACATAATGGTAACCATCTTTGCTAATTCTTCACGATCTTTATTAGGATCGTAATATAAAATACCACCGGTCACAGTGTTAATTCCTGGTTGAACTAGATTTGAACCTGTACTAGGGTTAACCGTAGTATCTACACTTGTCCCCTCTTGCTGCGCTTTCATTTGTAAATATTTAACTTTATCTCTAGGGTGTGTTTGTATGTGCCTAGCCAAACTACCCGTACCGCTACGGTCTCCAGTATATTTATGCGCCAGCAATTTCCCAAACTATTGAGTAAAAATTCCAAACTATTGATGTTTCTAGGCGTTTAGAAGGTTGTCTATTAAAAGTAGGGGTTTCTATAGGTGGGTCGGGCGGGGCATCAGTTGGGTTATTAACAGGACTAGTAGGTGAATCATCTAAATCCGGTTAGGTTTCATCTACATCCTCATTTTCCTCATCATTTTCTAAGATAGTTTGATTAGGATAAAGAGCATTCATAACTTCTTCATTTAATTGTTCACCTGGTGCAACATTATGGCAAAATTCACTATCGGAAAATTGAAAACAAGGGTTATCACTATCAAGAATAATAGGAGCAGCAGGATGGGTAACAGGTCTGGGTCGGGGAGCCGGGGGAAGGGTAGTAGGTTGGAGACTACTTTCACCAATTTTAGCTTTTCCCTTACCACCAAACATTTTTTTCAAAGAAAATGCCATATTAATTACAATTATGCAAACTAAACACACAAAAATATATTCTTAAAACTTAAGAGTTGGAATGAGTTTACCGAATTGCCGAACAACTTCTTGAAAATTGAAAATCGTTGAAGACTTGAAGACTTGAATACTTCAATTCACCAACTTCACAATTTTTCACGAAATTGCAATAATAAAATAAGCAATTATAGAAGAGAAATTAGATATAGATTGAGAGAGATTGAGATAGATTGATGAATTGGTGAGTAAAAATGAAAGAATGAGGGGGTATTTATAGTTGATAATTGGGAAAAAGTATGATTATATAAAGTTTGGGGTTAAAATAAAGTTTGGGGGCCAAATGGCTATTTTTTAAAGTTCCAAACGGTTGAAAATTAAAGGCCAACGACTAGATTTTAAAATCTGACCGTTGGTCTTTTTTAAAAAAAAAATTTTTTTTTAAAAAGAGCCGTTGGAGCCCGTTAGGACCGTTAGGCCCGGTTGAACCGGCCCAGGACCGCCTGCCGGTCCCGGGCTTAGCGGTCCCGGTCTCGTGGGCTTGACGCAAGGAACCGGCCCGCCCCGGGCTTTCTACACCACCAGGGACCGGCCCACCAGGACCGGCCCGCCGGGACCGTTTAGCCCGTTAAGACCGCGGGCCCGGTCCGATCCCAGCCCGGCCCACAGTACAGTCTTAACTGATGGAAGTAATGAGACTTGGTAATTGCAAGCGTGGGGGAATCTTTCTTCTATATTGGGGTGCCGTTGTCCTAATTGGACGTATTAAGTTGTCGGTGTTATGATCTTCTACAATTCTCCTTTGAGGCAGGGTATTGTGAAATAGTATCGGAGATACAACTATCAGATATCGCAGGATGCGGTGGTTCAGGATTGAATCCGTATTTCTAATGTTGGTGGTTCGAGAAAGATGACCTTCGGAAAGGTTTGGAGTTAGTAGCAAATTGAGGATTCAAGTCCCATGAAGATAAATTTTATTAAGGCAACAACTGAGCAGCAAAAGATGAGAAAGGCATGTGGGAAGTGTCAGGCGGAGTTTAAATTGCTAAAAGGCCAGGTATATGAAGCAAAGGTTGAGTAGTCGATTAAGGGGATGAGTTCCGCCAAAGTGGGAGAGTGGCGGAGATGCATATGGGCTTGCAGTGGAAGGACCATGTACCTTAAGGAGAGTTTGGAGTGATGTGATAATATTAGTGATTGGTGATTGGGGTCTACGGATTCAATTTGAAGTAGGGGTTCTTGTGCGGCCGGAGGTTTAATATAACGGAAAGGAGCCGCTTAAATGAAGAAGGATGCAGCATGGGTTTGAATTGGGAGGATGTTGTCGCACATTTCAATGATGTCCACAAGGGGTAAAATGGACCTGTGCAACTGGAGTGTGAGCTCAGACTCAGGAAGGGTCATTGATGTCGTAGTAATTGTACCCTATGCAGCAGTGTTGGAAGATGCCGGGGAGAGCCTTCTATAGGTGGGTTAGCCAAGTGAGCAGATTAGCAGTCGTGTGGTTGGCGAGGCTTCTGCGAAGAATCTTATCGGGTATGTAGCGAAAGGATCGATAGTGCGAATGTAGTGGATGATTTAGAGTATAAGAAGGGGTTTTTACAGAGAGATCTCGAGAATTTTGGTGGTTGATTGTGCAAGGTTATGTCAATAAGAAATAAAAAGGACGAGTGAGTTCCAGATTGGTGAAATTATGGCTTCAAGCTAAGTGGGAGAGAGTCCCACCGCTTGTGATGGGGTTGCAGAGTTGATTACTTGCAAGGTTTCTGGTTATTAGTATGTTGATGGGTTATTCTAGCTACGGGAAAAGAACATAAGAGATGAATTGAGCAAAGGGATTGTTGAAGGGGTACCATGGTTGGCCTTGTTGGCTCATGTTCAGATCTGAGAAAGGATTTAGGGTTTTGCTTTATACAGATGCGGGCTCAAAGGGAAGTGATTCGGCGGGTTCTTCGCCAAGGGGGTATTCATGTGATGGAAGACTCGTGGAGTTGATTATATTCGAGGCCAAGTCAGAGCGGGTGGCTCTCAGCAGCGGTCCTAGTGAAAATTCAAAAGATGAAGTATGATGCCTAATGATTTCGAGCCTATAGGTGCAGTTGAGAATCAAGCTTATGCAGCAGCTTACGAATGGAGGCTCAGAACGTTCTGTGATATTTTGGCTTGCGGTATAGCATTTGAGAGATATGAGGCAGTTCATGGGATTTGAGACAGCATGGTCTCGTGATTCGAGGTCACTCAAGATGAGTGCAGATGGAGTATGTTTTGTGTTGGATGAAATCAGTATTATCTTTAAGGCAATCAAGGATAAATTGGAAGAAGGTAGTTGATTGGCCATAGTTGAATTTGGCATATTGGTGTTGGCAGTCAGTTTCTTCAGCGTGATCGAGTTATGTAAGTGATTTGTGATGGTACGTATCAGGCTTGTCAGCCGCCGCAATTGATGTTATTCAGAAGCATTCTTTTGTTATGGCTTGTTATGTGGAAGCAGATTCCGGAAGGGTTGTGGTGGCTTAGACCACTACCTAGAGATTTGCATATTCTACGGCTATGAAAATTTACCTGTGTGTTGCTATGATTCTCCCGAAGTGAGTTACGTGAAAAGCTCTTATATGATGAAGTGTTAAAATATTAATGTTAAGATCGTGTTCTATCGTATGTTGGCACATTGGGTGCAGTGAGTAGCATGGAAATTCGAAGTGAGGATCAAGGTTGCAGCTTGGTGCTGGTAAGGATGTCACGAGCTCGGATGAGCAAGAAAAGGGTGGAATGTTTAAAGTAAATTGGTATTGTCCTCAGCGTCACCTGAGATCGATGTGTTGTGAAAGAGGCTTTGCATCCTGGTTAAG
The DNA here is from genome assembly GCF_001879085.1 of Nicotiana attenuata. NCBI lineage: Eukaryota > Viridiplantae > Streptophyta > Magnoliopsida > Solanales > Solanaceae > Nicotiana > Nicotiana attenuata. Next base: position 2,543,479 of record NW_017670235.1, read on the forward strand.
GATTCTTGATCGCTTTTCAGCGTTAGTGTGGTCGGTGGGTTGGAGGTAAGACCCGGTTAAGTGTTATGGTAGATTGTGGGGGGTGTGTTCCACAGGAAGATTTCATAAAGGTGGCACGTAGCCACTTTATTGATTAAGGATCTAGGCCAAGTATGAAGAATTGTGATGATATCGTTAAATTAAGATATATGCCTGGAGGGCACTCGGATTCTGAATTGTGGACTACGGATGAGTACTCCGGTTATGATGGTTGTCCTTGTGTGTTCGGAGAAGAGGGAAATTAGTATGGACCTTTGGAAGGTTATTGGCTTAGTTTGATGTGATCGGGATCGACTTGAGGTTGGTGGACGGATGTAAATGTGAATATGGGCTCTATGTCAGGCCAGTTGGGTTCATTTCAGTAATGTGCTCCTTGTGGAGGAGTAGTCAGGGTGTTATTTCGCTGTCAGATATTTCGTGTAGTGATATGTTGCGCCGTGTGAGTTATGAGACAGCTTGAGAAATTGCTTATGTGTTGAGGATCCGTGCAGAAATGATGTACTCTGAGCAGGATGGCTCTTGAGATTCAGTTTGTATATCGCACCCCAGTTGTGCTTGAGTTTTGTAGCTTATGACGATATATGTTCCCTCAGGGATGGTATTATGCACTTAGCATGCTTACGACCGATATTCGGTATGTTGTTATCATGAGCAAATTTAGCTCGATGTGCAATCTCCTTATGCGAGATCTATGATATTTGAATCGGGTGGTACATCGCAGCAGTGTGATGTTGGGCACAGTTCCCTATATCTGTTTTGATGTGCTTCATTTCCTATTTTTTGAGGGAAGCTCATATTAGCCGTGAGCCCGCGTTGCATTTATGATTTGCGAGCGGGGTGTCGATATAGTATGTTACCGCGTCGCATGTATGATTCGCGAGTGGGGTAATTGGATTTCCTTCCAGAGTTCGTTCTCCTTTGGTATCACGTTCGAATTGGTAGCCTATCGGCACTTTATGGCATCAAACGAGACTTTTGGTTATGTCGGGATGGCTCATTGCCTGAGCAGTTCGTATTGGGTGAGACGAGATTGTTGGATTTAGGATTAGTGCAATCTGATTACTGAAATATGTTAAGGAGCAAGGATCGCTATTTGGTTCAGAATATGGTAATGTTTCTTGTCAGAAGTATAGACTCAATGATTGGTTGACTCGGCAGTTGATTATGAATCTCTTCACATCTCTTCCGTTGTGGCGGTATTGTAAGAGTTGGAGTAAGACCTGTGTATGTTATGGGGTGCAATGGGAGCACCAGATTTGTGGAATTTCAACTAAGTTGAACAGAAGATGTTATCGTGGTCCGGTGAGTAGAGTGATGCAAGGTATGAATTCAGCAAAGTTATACAGTCATGTTTGGGTACAGCTTGTAGTGATTGTTATGGTGATCGTATGTTGGAAACAGGTCAGGCATAGAATTCTGGATGTTGGAATTGGGCTCTAAGGCTTACTTGCTTTAATAAAAGGGAATATCTTTAGAATTGATCGAGCTGAGGTGCTCAACTGAGTTATGGTAGCACGGGAAGGTACATGAGGTGTTAGATAGTGATTTCAGACTACTCCAGTGTAGTTCTCAGCACGTTCGAGGACGAACGTATGTTTAAGTGGGAGAGAATGTAACGACCCGACCGGTCGTTTTGAGTCCTAGCGCTCCGTTCAGCAGTCGGAAGCCATGAACAACTTCATTTTAGGTATTATGACTTGTACGCGTGGTCGGAATTAAGTTTCGGGAAGTTCAAAGTTGATTTAGAAAGAGAATTCTCATTTCAGAAGCTTAAAGTTGAAAGAATGAACTAGTATTGGATTTTTGAGTAAACAACCTCGGAATCAGGATCTGAAGGTTCCAGTAGGTTCATATGACGATTTCGGACTTGGGCGTATGCCCGGTTCGGGTTTTGGATAACCCGAGAGCATTTTGGCGCCTATTCTGGAAGTTAGCATTTTAGAAGAAATTTCATAAGTTTGGTTGGAAGTGCATTTCAATGTTATCAATGTCCGTTTGGGATTCCGAGACTGCTTATAGCTCCGTATGGTGATTCCGGAGTTGGGAGCGCGATTGGAAGTGAATTCGGAGGTCCGTAGGTCATTTTGGAGCCATTTGGCTAAAGATAGAATTTGAAGGTTTTTGAGAAGTTTGACCGGGAGTGGACTTTTTGATATCGGGTTCGGAATCCGACTCCGGAAGTTGCAGTAGGTCCGTAATGTCAAATATGACTTGTGTGCAAAATTTGAGGTCAATCGGACGTAATTTGATAGGTTTAAGCATCGAAAGTAAAAGTTGGAAGTTCTAAAGTTCATAAAGCTTGGATTGGGGGTTGATTCATGATTTTAGCGTTGTTTGATGTGATTTGAGGCCTCGAGCAAGTCCGTAATATGTTTTGGGATTGGTTGGGGTCCCGGGGGCCTCGGGTGGATTCCGGGTGGTTAACGGATCAAAAATGGATTTTTGGGAAGGCTGAGGTTTGCTGGTTGCTGGTATTTCCGCTTTTGCAGAAATGGGACCGCAGAAGCGGCCCCGCAGAAGCGAGGGATGGACAGCAGAAGCGACTGGAGACGATGGGAGCTGGGACCGCAGATGCGGTCATTTTGCCGCAGATGCGGGACCGCACCTGCGGGGGATGGAGTGCAGAAGCGGAAAGGGGGAGGCCTGGTGAGGACCGCAGATGCGGTATTGGGGGCCGCATCTGCGGGATCGCAGAAGCGGTCTGGGATCCGCAGATTCGGAAAGAGCTGGGCAGAATGTTGTTTTAAAATCCGATTTTGGCCATTTCATCATATTTTTCTTGGCTTGGGGCGATTCTTGGAGGATTTTAAGAGAGGATTTCCATCACCAATGGCAAGGTAAGTTATCCCCACCTATTTTGAGTTAAATACATCAATTATGTATGTATTTGAGCATGAAATTGTAGAAAAACTTGGGGTTTGAGGGAAGACCTAGAAAATTAGTGTTCTTGAATTATGATCGCGAAATTGAGCATGGAATTAGGAATAAATTGTATATTTGAGTTCATAAGGTCATGGGTAATCTTTATCTTCGAAAAATTTCGGATTCCGGGCACGTGGGCCCGAGGGCGTTTTGGTCAACTTTTCGATCGGAGTTAGGAATTTCTATAAATTAGTTTGTAACGAATATTTGAGCATATATTAATGGATTTGCGTAACCGTTGGCTGGTCTTGGAGCGTGGTGCATCAATTGGATTCTTCGGAAGGGCGTGGAATGCCGGTTATGGATCTTCGGAGCGAGGTGAGTCTCCTTTCTAACCTTGTGAGGGGGAAATGTCCCCATAGGTGAATTAGTTGGTTATGTGCTCCTATTTGTGGGGGCTACGTACGCACGAGGTGACGAGAGTCCGTGCGTAGCTACTATTATGCTATTGTCCGGGTAGTTTAGGACCCAAAAGCATGTTATACTTGAAATATTTGAAATCTTGTGGATAGTTGAGTTGCTTAAGCTATACTAAAATGGTAAATGAATATCTAACAAGATCTAAACCTCATTTTCTTAAATTGTTAAAAGAGAATTGTTTTTCCTTGAATAATTGCCCATGTTGGCTTCTTGACTGAGTGTCTCTATGTGTTTATTTTGGAACGGGCCGAACGCCTCGGCAGATTAAATAGATGCATCTATAGGCGCGCCGTCGACCCTCGGCAAGTGCACATTTCTTTTCTGTTGGATCAGGCCATCGCCTCGGTATGATTTGCGCATGATATTATGTATATTGATGCATGAGAAATATTAAATGATGAAATTGCCTGTCATGGCTTGTCGTAAATTGATAAGATAAAGAAGAGTAAAAATCTTGAAAATCCTTTGTTAATTGTTAAAAGGTGTTTACCTGTTTTACAAACTTTGTGAATTAGAACATGCCATGTGAATCCATGATTTCCTCACACATTTAGTGTATTATTATTGGGCCGCTAGTGAATGTCCAAGTTGACCATCTCGTCTCTACCTCTTCGAGGTTAGGCGGGATACTCACTGAGTACACGTTGATTACGTACTCATACTACACTTCTGTGCATTTTTGTTGCACAGGTATATGTTACTTTAGCGGCCTACTGGGCATAGCAGCACAGATGATTCGGGGACTAGGTGAGTTGCAGTATGTGCGGCGGCCCGCAGCTTGTAAAGTCCCTTCTAGTAAATTGTATTTTCTTTTTGTCCATTGTATTCCGGACGGATGTTGTACTATATTTTATATCCTTATCAGTAGATGCTCATGCACTTGTGACACCGGGTTCTGGGATGGTTTCCGAAAGATGTGTACTAATTATTTATTATTTGACTTGAATTGAAATAGTAATTTCTGTTTATTTATGAAAAATGTAAGGAAAAATCCTAGATTTTCAAAGGTATTAAAAGAGAATTTAATTGATTATTTAGTTGGCTTGCCTGACAAAGGTGTCCGGCGCTATCACGACCCGTAGTGAATTTTGGGTCGTGACATACCCCAACTGAGATTCTCAAGCGTATGTAGTTAACATTCTGATTTAAAGCAGTATCTTTTTCATTTTGGCATTTACATAAATATATTGAGGTGTTTGGTTTTTTACAATCTAATAAAGTGATAAAAAATAATTAAATTTTAGAAATTATTATAGTAATATATTGATCAATAATTTTTATACGCTACAGATAGATTTTACATTGAAAAGTATTTATACTTTAATTATCTTTCTAATATTTAAAATATTAGAAACTACTAACTTCTCTATGTGAAATGTCAGATCGATTTTGTTATCCATTGAACATAAAATTCTTATTGGATAATAATATAGTTGCAATTACAACAACATCATACTCAGTATTATCCCACACTGTGGGGTTTGGGGGAGGGTAATTTGTATGCAGATCTTACCCCTACCTTGTGAGGATAGAGAGGTTATTTCCAATAGACCCTCGGCTCAGGAAAGTATAAGCATCACATTAATGAAAACAAAGACAAGAAGGGACCAAAAACCCTATAAAAGAAAAATAAAGGCAACAAGATAGTAAGGTGATCAATAATGAAAGAAAATAACGGTTAGTCATAAAAACCTACTACCAAGAGAAAGCGAGTCTGCATGCTAATACTACTGTTATGAACACTCTAGGCTACCTACTTTACTACCTTAATCCTCGACCTCCATACCTTCCTATCAAGGGTCATGTCCTCGGTCATCTAAAGTTGCCCCACGCCTTGCCTAATCACCTCTTCCCACCTCTTCTTTGGCCTACCTCTACCTCTCCGTAGGCCCTCCAATGTCAACCTCTCACACCTTCTCACCGGGGTGTCTGTGCTCATCCTCCTCACATGACCAAATCACCTAAGTTGTGCTTCCCGCATCTTGTTCTCAATAGGGGCCACACCCACCTTGTCACGAATAACCTCATTTCTAATCCTATCTAGCCTGGTGTGCCCACACATCCATCTCAATATCCTCATCTCTGCTACCTTCATCTTATAGACATAAGCGATCTTGACTGGCCAACACTTATCCCCATACAATATTATCGATCTGACCACCACTCTGTAGAACTTACCTTTAAGTTTCGGTGACACCTTCTTGTCACACAAAACACCGGAAGCGAGTATCCATTTCATCCATCCCGCGATCTCTCTCCATCACCCTGAGTAATAGACCCAATGTACTTAAAACTTTCTCTCCTAGGGATGACCTGTGAGTCCAGCCTCACCTCCCCTTCCCCTCCTTGAGTCTCACCATTGAACTTACAGTCCAAGTATTCTGTCTTGGTCCTGCTCAACTAGAAACCTTTACACTCCAGGGTCTGCCTCCTTACCTCTAACTGCACATTCACACTGCCTCACATCTCGTCAATAAATACAATATCATATTCAAATAGCATGGACCACGGCACCTCCCCTTGGATGTGACGCGTCATTACGCCCATATCTAGAGCAAACAAAAAAGAACTGAGTGCCGACCCCTGATGCAGCCCCATCATAACCGGAAAATGGTCTGAGTCCCCACCCACCGCCCTCACACGGGTCTTTGATCAATCATACATGTCCTTAATCACCCTAACATAGGCAACCGGTACACCTCTATCCTTCAAACATTTCCACAAAACCTCCCTCTAAACTTTATCGTACGTATTTTCAAAGTCGATGAACACCATATGCAAGTCCTTCTTCCTCCCCCTATACTGATCCATCAATCTCCTAACAAGGTGGATGGCTTCTGTAATCGAACGCCCCAGCATAAACCCGAACTGGTTCTCAGAAATAGATACATTCCTCCTCACCCTTAGCTCTACCACTCTCCCCTAGACTTTTATAGTATGGCTGAGCAGCTTGATACCCGAGAGTTATTGCAATTTTAGATATCACCCTTGTTCTTGTATACAGGAACCATCGTGCTCCATCTCCACCCTTCGGGCATCTTCTTCGTTCTAAAAATGACATTAAATAACCTAGTGAGCCACTCCAAGCCTACCTTGCCCGTACTCTTCCAAAACTCTACCAGGATTTCATCCAGACCAGTCGATTTGCCCTTGCTCATCTTACCATAGCCCCCTCCACTTCATCAACTCTAATTCGCCTTCAATACCTAAAGTCACACCGACTCCCAGAGAGTTCCAAAGGGCCCAGTACAATATTTCTGATGGGTTTTCAATGTCCTCATCTTTTAATGATCTAACAAACTTAGTGTCAAGAACCAGATAGGGAACCTGACACACTTGGTACACATTACAAATGAACAGATTTCAGCCAGGACTCCAGCTAATGTGAACTGCTGCAAGTGTAGAAAATAGAGAAACAAATCAAGGATTTGATCCCTTGTGTTTCCCTAACAGCAGTACGAAAGTCAACTGTGCACAACTGGAAAGTGACTACCACAGAAACAGTACACACAGTACAGCAGTTATGCGGTCACTTGCCCTTTGACCTACCAAGTGCTTACATCATTCAAGTGATGTCATCAAGGGAGTATTAACAAGAGCATTATAACAAAACATCATTTTAATACTTGAGAGATTACTTCAAGCATTCAAGTCTTTTGCAAACAGGGAACTTAATTCTCAAGGTCTTGAAGAACAAAGTTAAACGCTACTACGGACCAGTTCCTAAATCGAGTATTCTGTTGTCCTTAGTTGATTTGTAACTTTGTAATTGTTCTTATTGTAATTCCTAAATTGCTTAGATAGAAGAGCTACTTAGGAACCCCTTTGTAAAACCATAAACTTTCTGAGTTTGTGTTGTGGCTAGAGTTAGTCATAAGTTAAAGTCTTTGTAACTAGTGAGTGACAAAGTGGCTTGTGGTAAGTGTATCACAAGTTAGTTGAGTTTAAGTCTTTGTAATAGAGTCATTACAAAGTGGCTTGTAATAGAGCGTTTACTAGTTAGTGAAGTTGAAAGCTTACAATGTAGGTTGTGGTTTTTGTCCCCTTGAGTGAGATTTTTCTACGTAAAAATTCCGTGTCTCATTTACTTACTATTTCATTAGTATTCTTAGTGGAAACTCATAGAGGACCAGGTACTCTATAATTTGGTGGACTCATATAAACTAACAATTGGTATCAGAGCGGGTTCCTCCTATTAGGCTAACACCTAGGAAGGATCCGTATGACTGCTCCACCAAATTTTGAAGAAGGTCAATCTACGTACAGACCACCCAGGTTCAATGGGAAATACTATGGGTGGTGTAAGACAAGAATGCATGATTTTATCATGGCTGAAGATTCTAAATTGTGGGATGTCATATGTGACGGTCCTTACATCCCAACAAAGGTGTTATAGAACTTCCATTCTCAATGCCAAAAACCAGAAAAGAATACACCGACGCAGATAGGAAAGTTGTGAAGAAAAATTTTTGTGCCGAGAATATTTTGGTATGTGGAATAGTACCTGATGAATACAATATAATTTTTGCTTGTGATACTGCAAAGGAGGTATGGGAAACTCTACAAACAGCACATGAGGGAATCGCACAAGTAAACTAATCCAAGATTGATATGCTCACCACCGAGTATGAACTGTTTAGGATGAAGGACGATGAATCTATTCAAGATATGCACACAAAATTCACCTCTATTATAAATGAGTTATACTCACTCGGTGAAATTATTCCTAGAAACAAGCTAGTGAGAAAAATTCTCAGTATCCTGCCCAGTTCCTAGGAAAGCAAGGTGAATGTTATTACTGAAGCAAAGGACCTGCAGGAGCTGACAATAGACCAGCTGGTTGGAAATTTGAAGACCTATGAGATGAAGAGGAAGATAGATAGTGCAAGAAGAGAACCAAAGAAAGAAAAGAACCTGGTACTCAAAGCTGAAAGCAATGACTCGAGTAAGGAGGACAGTGACATGGCTTACTTAACCAAAAGATTTCAGAAGATGGTCAGAAGGAATGGAGGAATGCTGAAAAGGGGCAACTCCAGCAAACCAAAGAACTATGATCTATGCCATAAGTGTGGAAAGCCTGGACACTTCATCAAAGACTGCCCTCTCCTGAAGCAAGAGTACTCCAAGTATAACCCTGAGAAAGCGGCCAAGAGGAACACGGTTCCTGACAAGGACTTCAAGAGGAAAAGATCTGCCGACAATGTGGTGAAACAGGTTCTTGCAGCATGGGGACACTCCTCTAGTGAGTTTGAAGATGAATCTGATGCAGGTGACAGCTCCATGATGGCAGTTGAAAGTGAGAAAAATGAATATGATTCAATATTTGCTTTGATGTCCCAATCATATGATGATGAAGACGATGACAAAAGTGAGGTAAATTTCAGCGATGTTAGAGAAATCTGAAATCCTACTCTCCTAATAAACTCATGTCTTTAGCTAGTGCATTGATTGATGCCTGTCATAGTCTTCAGGAGGATAAGGATGCCTTGACCTTAGAGCTAGGAGAAAGTAAACAAGCTAGAGATGATCTGGTAGTGTGTGTAGTTGATATAAAGGAAACCATTTGTGAGCTGGAGAAAGAAAAATGTGTTTTAACCCAAAAAAAATGCAAACATAGAACATGAAAGAGATGACTTAGTGTTGACCATAAGGAAACCATTGAAAACTTCAGAAAAGAAAGAGAAGCCTTAATGAAGAGAGTGACTGAGATTGAGGAAGAAAGAGATGTTCTCTTGGTAGTAATTGCAGACCTAAGGGAAATAATTGAGGACCAGGGACTGAGTCAAAACCTGGAAATTATGGAAAAAGGAAAAGAGGTAGCCAGTGAGGAACACATTAGGCTTGAAAACGAGTTGAAGGCTGTGAGAATCAATCTTTGTGTGAATCTGAGAAAAACAAGCATCTCTAGACTGAATTAGAAAGAGTGAAAAATGATCTTATAAAGTCCCTAAAGTGGACCTGGTCCTCAGAAGCTATTACTGCCATGTACATTAATAATGGTGGAAATAGGCAGGGAATAGGGTTCCAAAGGGAGAAAACCCCTTACAACCCCCATAACAAGTATGTTACTGTACCAGATAACTGGCTGTGTACCCACTATGGGAATAATAGGCATTTCAAGGAAAATTTCCAAGCCAGGGTCCAGTCCATTCAGAAAAATAAAGTGTTTGCTAAAAATGTAACTACTAAAAAGGGATCAGGTTCCACCCACAAAAAAAGCATATTACCTGCATGGACTAAGAGAGCCCTTATTTATCCTCTTGTCTACTACAAGGGACCCAAACTTGCTTGTGTTCCTAAAACTAACTCTTGATCTCCTTATGCATGGAACAGTGAAAGGAAGCAGTCAACAACGGTTCATGGAAAGTGGATGTTCAAAACATATGACTGGGAACACCATGAACTTTATTTCACTAAAAGCCCTGCAATGAAGGAGTGTATCTTTTGGCAATGGAAAAAAGGGGTACATTCTTGGAGTTGGAAAAGTCGTGACATCAATCACTCACTCTATTGAGAATGTGTACTATGTCAATGGTCTTAAGTACAGTCTCTTGAGTGTCTCTTAGATATGTGATAAAGGAAACAATGTGGAGTTCTTTTCCAAGATATGTACAGTTACTAATCTGGTAACTGGTGAAGTGGTATTTGTGGCCAAGAGATACAAGAACATCTATGTTGCTGATTTCGAGTCCATACAAAAGTGGTGATCTGAGTTGTCTAAAAGTTATTGATGATGATGCTGAACTCTAGCACAGAAGATTGGGGCACGAAGATTCTCTCTTCTGAACAAACTAATTCAGAAAGACCTAGTCCATGGTCTGCCCATGTCAAAGTTCAAAGTACAGAAAGTATGTGATGCTTGTGCTAGAGGAAAGCATGTAAAGTCCTCTTTTAAGTCTAAAAAGGATGTAAGCACCTCAAAGCCTCTCGTTCTTCTGCATATGGATTTATGTGGCCCTATGAGAGTGCAAAGCAGGGGAGGAAAAAGATACATTTTTGTGATAGTAGATGACTACTCCAGATTCATATGCTCTGTTTCTTAGAACTAAACATGAAACCTTTGAAGTGTTTGTCTCTTTTGTGAAAAAAATCCAAGTGAAGATGGAGTCTAGAGTCGCATGTATTAGATCAGATCATGGAATAGAATTTAACAATGCCAAATTTGATGAGTTCTGCAATGAAAATTACATTACTCACAACTTCTCAGCTCCAAGAACTCCCCAACAACATGGAGTAGTGGAAAGAAAGAATATAACTCTTGAAGAAATGGAAAGAACAATGTTGATCGACAGTGGGATTGTAAAGAATTTCTGGGCTGAAGCTGTCAACACTGCCTGCTACTTGGTGAACAGGTGCATGATTAGATCTCTCCTGAACAAAACCCCCTATGAGTTGCTAAATGGAAGGAAACCCAAGTTGTCTCACCTAAGAACATTTGGGTGAAAATGCTATGTTCTCAACAATGGAAGGATCAGCTTGAAAAATTTGATGCCAAGATTGATGAAGGACTCTTTCTGGGTATTCTTCTCAAAGAAAATCTTACAAGATATACAACAAGCGGACTCAATGTGTTTAGGAAAGTGTTCATGTTATCTTTGATGAGTCCTATCCTTCATGTGAGAAAAATGCTAAAGATGATCAAGATGGAGAGCCCTTACTGGTTCCTGGTGAAGTCATTGACATGATAAAAGGAAAGGCAGATATGATGAGCCAAGTGAAGGAGCCAAGTGGAGACAATGCTGCGTCTTCTTCAATGGAACCAGGTACCTCAATTACCACCACTGAAGATGAAGAAAGAGTGGTAGATGCAGTACATGGTACTCCACCAGTACCTGAGAGAAGAACATAAGAGAACTCGTTGAATATACCCACCTCCTCTGCAAAAGATTCTCAAATGCCCAACTGGAAACACCAAAACTCTCATCCTTTTGACAACATAATTGCTCATCTAGATTTTGGAGTACAAACCAGGTCAAAAGCCAGAAATTCATTTGCCTTCTCAGCCTTTGTCTCCCAAATAGAACCCAAAAATATCAAGGAAACCCTAAAAGATACATATTGGATTACATCCATGCAAGATGAGCTGCATCATTTTGAAAGGAACAATGTCTATCACCTGGTACCTAGACCCTGAGATCAAACTATTATAGGAACCAGTTGGGTATTCAGGAAAAAGCTTGATGAACATGGAAACACTACAGGGAACAAGGCCAAGCTAGTGATTCAAGGATAAAATCAGGAGGAAGGGATTGATTATGATGAAACATTTTCTCCGGTCACTTGCATGGAAGCTATTAGAATCCTAATCTCTTTTGCATCCCATATGGAATTCACCTTGTTCCAAATGGATGTTAAAAGTGCATTTTTGAATGGACTTCTTAAGGAAGAAGTCTATGTGAAGCAACCTCCAGGGTTTGAATGTCATGAACACCCTGAATATGTGTTTAAACTAGACAGAGTGTTTTATGGGTTGAAGCACGCTCCTCGATCTTGGTATGAAAGACTATCAAAGTTCCTCCTAGAAAATGGTTTTCCAAGAGGGAAAATTGACAACACCTTGTTTCTAAAGAAATGGGGTGTCACGACCCAATTTAGGATTGTGACCGGCGCTTGGGAGCAAGTGCTCCTAAGTAAGCCTCATCGGAAATTTACAGAAAATCGAGCAGAGTTTCCCCTGTTTTTGGACCATTCCAAAAATTTCCCTGTCTCAATCAGCAACCAAACATCCTAATATTATACCAAACAATGGACAACTTATCAATTTTAACAAAACAGAAGTCTCCACCATTGCTAATCAACCAACTAGCAACCAGAAATACTAATTATCTCCAACATGAATACTACAGAACGATACTCAACATAAGACTAATAGCAAAATAATACTCATGACACTAAAAGAATGACTATGGAGCGACTCTAAGAATTCAAAGAAAGACCATAACAATTGATGAAAATCTCTGCCCACGCGAACAAGTGCGAGGCTCACCAAGAATTTTCAACCTGTGCGCTCTAATTAACGAAATCCTCGCCTGCGTCAATTGTTGTCTCTGTAAAAAAAATTAGCGCGGAATGAGTCGCTAGCTCAGTGAGTAATAACACTTAACCACAACCGTTTTTATTTGGGGACAAGTCAGAAACATGCTAGTATCTCAAAGAGAAAATACATAAAAATGCCCTTTCAGAAACAATAAATAATTTTCAGCCTCATCATGCTTTTCTTGTAGTATAAAACAATTAATAATTCAGGAATAAGCTCAACCACTGTATAATATCCATATTCAAATTTGGGAGGTTTCAATGAACAGATCATATAATCGGTATAACTGTGGACTTCTTCGCAAGAAGTAATATATATAACGGTAGTCCCTACTCGAGGGAAATCGGTAACGGTATGCTAGTTCTACCTTTCCACTAGCGAGGGCTATAACGGTAATCGATAATTACAAGGTGCACCAGGTCTAACGAACCCGCCGTTAGCTACGGGATCCTTCAAAGTCTACTCCCATTTATACTTGTCTCTGTAATCCGTATATATACTCGTAGAAACTATTTTAAAACAATATAGGGCATTTCAGTTCTTATCAAATCATATAATTTCCTTTCGATAACATAAATTCAAGTAACGGTAAAACAGGTCTAGTGACAACCAAAATATTTAAAACCACGGTATTCATCTCAAATGACTATTTCGGTATCATATCGGGTAAAAGACTTGTCCCACATGCAACTTAAATAATCGGTAACATATTCATATAAAAAAATCATGTGTAAATCATGCAAGTTATGAAAACACAAATTGCGGTAAGATTACTACTCACAGTACTCGTGCCGAAATACCAAATGCTTCACCTCGAGCAATTCGTACAAATTCCTCCAATCAATCTATAATTACATAATATCAATCTCATGTTAATTTCCTTATTTAGGCTAATTCATAGCCAATTGAGAATACCCGACCCTCGAGGTTTCATATTTGACTCTTAATTCGCCGAATTATATTTACCCACCTATGAGTAATTCAACTAGTCCATAATCTATCTATTTCAACTTGTATAATTTATTAATCCAATTTCATAAAGTTCTATTGATTCTTTAGGATGAAAATTCTCAATCATCATGTAATAATTAGCTAATCGTTAGAATTAAAATTGAAGACAATAAACTTTAAAATAGTGTATAGCAAACCCAAAACACATCGTGTACTCTTTTCTTTACATTGTGCACATAACCTATATTTAATTCAACTCTTTAAGATGCATAATAATTACCATCATTAGACAATTATTACTCCACACACTTTCTGCCCCAATTATTAGGTAATCATCTTTCCCTAAATTTAAAGAATAAATCCCGTAGAAGAGTAGTAATTTCTTTCTAGCAGCATATTTGTTTTTTTCTATATCCAATTCCCAGAAGTCATTGCTATATTATTTCCTTGTCTCCAGATAATTAGTAAGATAATTACAAAATAAATTATGTGTAAGGTTAGTGTCATGTATAGGGATGAATACCTGAATTCTAGTTTCCTCCCTCACTTTTCTTCTCCAACTATGGTCGCCGCTCACCCGATTCCTCTTCTCTTCGTTCTATTTTTTTTTCTTTCTTTCTTAGCGTTTTGTAGCTTCTATTGTTTAGCAGCAGCTTTGCTGCCTTTTGCCCTTTTCGTTTCTCTTTCCTCTAGATGGGCTTTAGCCCATTCTCTTGTTATTTCCCTTTTTTTTAACTTAGTTAAAGACTTATATGCCTTTATTAGTATATAGGGTATTACATGGGGAAGGAACCTGCTCATTGTTCAGGTCTATGTTGATGATATTATTTTTGGGGCGACAGCTAATTCTGTGTGTGAAGAATTTGCAAAACTAATGGGAAGTGAGTTTGAAATGAGCATGATGGGAGAGCTGAACTTGTTCTTGGGTCTTCAAGTAAAATAGTCCACAACAGGTACATTCATTGCTCAAAAGAAATACATCAAGGAGCTCTTGAAAAGGTTTGATATGGAAGCATCAAAAGTGATAGACACTCCCATTGCAACGGCCACTCAACTGGACATGGATGAAATCGGATCTTCTGTGAATCAAACTATGTATAGAGGCATTATTGGGTATCTTCTTTATCTCACTGCCAGCAGACCCGATATTGTTTTCAGTGTGGGGCTATGTGCCAGGTTTCAATCGAATTCCAAGGAATCTCATTTGAAGGCTGCCAAAAGAATTTTGAGATACCTTAAGGGAACACAGGATCTGGTCCTGTATTACCCCTCAGGTGACAGTTTTAATCTCATTAGGTATGCTGATGCTGATTATGCAGGCTATCTTGTGAATAGGAAAAGCACTTCTGGAATGGCTCACTATCTAGAATCATGTCTCATCTCTTGGGGCACAAGGAAGTAAAATTCAGTGGCTCTTTCAACAGTTAAAGTAGAATATTTAGCTACAATATCCCGCTGTGCTCAACTCCTATGAATTAAGCAGCAATTGGAAGACTTTGGGGTAGTTACTAAGTGTGTGCCTCTTCTATGTGATAACACCAATGCACTCAACATGTCTAAGAATCCAGTTCAACACAAAAGAACCACGCACATTGATGTGAGACATTATTTTTGAGGGACAATGTGGAGAAAAGGTTGATCTGTATGAAGTTCTGCAACACAAAAGACCAAATTGCAGATATCTTCACCAAAGCATTGAGTAGGGAACATTTTGAAAGAAACATGGTGAAGCTGGGGATATTGAAGCCCAATTAAGAACCTGATTCCTCATCAATTGGCTATGAAAATCACCTTAAGGTAAAACTAGCTAAAGTATTTTCTGGCCAAGTCTAACTCACTTCAGTACCGTTGCAAGTAAACACGCATTATGAGTATAGAAGCTGTAGATGCATTGCATGGATAATAAAAGAGGATTGAAATTTTCAATAACAGGTCAAGAACCTGGTTCTTATACCAAAGGTTAGTAGTTCTGTGCATTCTTTAATACACGTCTTGAAAAAATACAGATATCAACTGCCATGTCATCTACCTTTTCAGACCTTGCTTTCACTTCAAATCATTCCATCTCCCTATGAAATGTTGCATCTCTCCAAAGCACAACCGCCGTTTCAGAACCGGTTCCTATCTCTCTCTCTTCATAATTATCATCTCTCATTAAAAATCCCTTCCCCCTCTTCACATACCATAGTCCTCCATTAGAACCTCTCCGAAGACCTTTCTTCCTATCTCTTCAATGGCTGACACCAACTCTAAAATTCCTGTCTCAGTCGTCTCTAACACTGAAGAACCCATTGAGCCCTCTGTCCTCAATGAGTCTTCTGTGACCATTCCTGTTCTCATCACTGAAGTTAATCCTAACCCAAATTTCCCGTTTCCCTCCAGTTCTAAGACGACTATCTCCGACACCCCTAAAATTGTTGATCCTTCTTCTCTATCTTCTGAGATTCTCGTTGATCAAGGGAAAAGTGGAGAACTAGGTAAAAGTGCTGAGGTCGCAGAGGTTTTTGCCATTGTTGTTTCAGATTATGTGGTGGCCATGTAGCCTATTGAGGAAGAAAATGTCGCGACCATCTTTGTGGTCTCTGCTGATGGTGTCGTACATGAGATAAATTCTCAGAGGAAAGAGCTACAAGGTATAGGGGAAGAAAGAGCCACGACAGCTGTTTAGGGCTCTGCACTAGCAGAAACTACTGGGCCCTCTCGTGAGGAACCTAACCCCTCTCCGGAGGAAACAAGTCAGGGTTCTCACTCCCAGGCCAGTTTTGCTCCTGCATTTGCTGTTGAGCCCTTGGATATTCAAGTTCCTGAGATGAGGTCTAGTGACGAGGATGATTTAGACAACATTGCACTTGAAGCTTTCATAGTCAAGCGAAGGGTCGTGTCCACTCCTGAGTCTTCTACTAAGCGACCTACTACCATGTTGCAAGTAAACGTAGCCTATGACTCTGCCCTTCAAAAGAGCAGAAAAAGCAGTAAGAAAAAAAGGAGGAGATTGCTGAAAGACAATGTTATAATGTGTGATAAGGTTGTTCCAGTGGTGGAGGTTGAAGAGGAAACAACCGAGGAACCTATTTCCCTAGTGAGAAGTCCCAAACGAACAAGGAATCTGCTTCCATAGAGAATGTTACAACCCCCAGTCCCAAGTTGAAGGATGTTGTGAATGAGCTCTCTGTTTCTGATGAGGAAGTGTTAGTCAAGTCTAAGGGAAAAGCAAAATCAAGTGGTGTGAAGTCTGGCAAACGTAAGTCTGAAACCTTTAAGGAACCCGTTTATGTGAAAAAGCTAAGGAGTGAAACTAGTTCTTCTTCAGAACGACTAAGACACGAAAAGGTTCTGCTGGGTCGTACTTTTGATCGAGAAATTTCTGATATGGCTGGTATGCGTCAAGTTCTTGCAATGGTTGAGTTTCAACGATGGGGGCATCTGTTCTAAATGGATGCACCCAAAGTTTATGAGGATGAGGTCCAAAGCTTTTATGCCAGGCTCTTCCCTGTTGATACAAACCATATCTGTTCCTTGGTGAATAATGTGGACATTGTGTTTGATGTGAGTTTGCTTGGGGAAATTCTAAAGGTCCCTACGGAAACTGTGTCTAGTGTGAAAGATGTGTGTTAGTATAATTTCCGGAATGTTGTGGTAAAGTATAATGCAAACCAAAAGGGGGACCAGATCCATAAGAAGGCATTACTCCCTGTCTATCAACTGCTCTTCGATTTGGTGAACAAAGTTCTGTTGCCTCGTGCTGAGAGGAGGTCAATGACCTCTAAGTCTGACCTATTTTTAATGGAGCAACTGGATGGTTTTAACCCTGTCAACATGCATGCTATCATGATTGAACACATGCATAAAGTAGCAACCTTCAAGGATGGTAGTCACGGTCTTCCATACGGATTTCTGCTTATGCAAGTATGTAAGTTTTTCAAGGTGCCGCTGGGGCAAGGCAAGGTAGGAACCAAGAATCAGACTTTCTCACAGACAACGTTGGAAGAATGTGAGTGCATAGAGAATAATGGGGGGGTTAGGCAGTACATCAACCATCTCACAGCTCATTAATGCTCAAAATAGTGCAACTGAGGAGATTCGAAGGTTGAAGGCTAGGAATGCTATCCTGGAAGGTCAGTAGGATCAAGGGGCTCCAGAGTCAAATGAGGAAGTGGCTCGTTTGACAAAAGAGAATGTTGATCTCAAGACACAAGTGGAGAACCTGAAAACAAAACTGCTCAATGAGCAAAAATCGGGCAATGCCCGAATAGACCTTGTTCTCCAAACTCTTGTTGCAGCTTCCAAGCCCTCTACTCCTAGTGCTCCCTAAGTAACCCCTTCAGTGACCAGTTTTAGGATTGTCTTTTTTAGTTTTTATGACTTGGCAGATGTTTTTGATTTTTTTGCTATGATGTGGTGGGGATGTATTAGTACTGTCGCGCCCCCTTTTTCTCGCAAAATCGGGTTTATGACATTTGAAAATACAACCCGTTCCCTTTTGGGAATTGGGTTTTGGAATTAAAGAGTCGCCACCTAATGATTTAAGTGCATTAGGACACTAAGAAGGGTTTAATTTGGATAACCAGAGATTGGTAAGGGCTTGAAATTATCTTGAGGGGAAGATGTTAGGCACCCCTCAGGATCCACTAGTGTGGTTCTCGTCCAAACTATTGTTGTGACTTAAGTGCAAATAACACATATGCAAGTAAGAGTTTCAAATAAGAGGGGATTTTCATGTAATGGTCACAAATAAACAAAGTCGGAAAGAACTAAAGAGAGTTGATTTTCTTAGAATAAATGGTTTTAAAAGATTTAAAAGAAACAAAGAACAAAGGGAAAGGAGGTCCTAGGCTTATTAATAATATGGATCACCCCGCACAACATCCGGTAATCACTCCTCAGTGAGGGGCTACACGTGATTTTATCGCGTGGTCATCATATCCATATCTACCCTTTCCCACCCCGTTAAGGTATTAAAGCGCGGAATGGTCTCGTTTACTTATTGCATGCTATTACCCGCCCCAATCCTATCAGTCCCGGAGGTACTTGGGACTACTAATCCTAAAGGGAGGAGATGTTGGGCTTATTTGTGGTTTCAAAAGGTAAAATACTAAGGCGACAAGCAAAATACATATAGCAAGTTTGGGGAAAGCATATAAACAAATATAAGGCTCAAATACACCTCCTTTAAACAGAGAAGAACATAATTTAACATGTCTTGCACTTACTGTTTAAGGTCTAATCAAAACTTAAAGGTTGAGGCAGACTAATTTATTACATAGTTCAGATAACAAGCCCGAATCAGGCCTGCCTGTTGCTTGTAGCTAATACAATCTGATTCAGTTTATAAAAATTTATCCTAGGGCTTGCCTAAGTGTTGGGCGAAAACCCTATAGGCATGATATCTACAAATTTCAGAAACAAGGATATGAGCTGATTACATACTGATTTAAGAAAAGGTTGTCAATTATTAAAGAAAGGCGAGTTTTGGCAAAAGATCATAAGTTCTGCAACAGGTAAGGCATTATTATTGCTGGTTTTAGACTTATAATCGAGTGAGGCGATTCAGGTTTAGTTAAAGCTCTTATAGGCATGCTTTCTATGCGTTGTCGACTTTACAACACTTTTATAGACATAGAGAAATGCGGAAATCCTACAAACATGATATCTAGGCGTTGTATTTTATATGAACATGATATCTAATTGTAGTTGGTTATTTAAGAATTATAAATATGTTTGCCTAATGAAAGTGGATATACAAGATTCAGAAAGACCTATAGGCATATTTCTATATGCATATGTAGAATTCAGATTTCGAATAATTGTAGACATAACATTATATGAGAGAATGTAGGATTCCTATAGACATGGTATCTATATATGAGAGTGTGCAGGATTCCCATAGACAAGGTATTTATATATGAGAGTGCAGGATTCCTAAAGACATGGTATCTATATATGAAAGTGCAGAATTCCTATAGACATGGTATCTATATATGAGAGTGCAAAATTCCTATAGACATGGTATCTATATATGAGAGTGCAGAAATTCAGAAACTTCTATAGGCAGGTTATCTACCCCTTTGCATACATGGTTACCCCTCCCTTTTTCACTAGCCACCCCTGAGAGTTTTATTACAAAGTTTTTACAGCCCAGAAAAGAAGTAAAGTAAAGAAAAAATACATTAGAAATTAAAAGTACAACCAAGGAGATCCTGATTCAGGCCTCCTGTCTGAAGTATGAACTAAACCAACTCAAAGAGATCATATTTCAAAGCCTTTCTCCCATTTGGGGTGTGTCAAAGTTCCCTAAGAGTCGCATATGAACTCCGGGCAGTGCTTACACCCGGATGTATCACCAGATTAAGACATAGTGCAGTGTGGAAGGCCAGCACTCAGGTGTCCAAGTTCAGAGGGAACTCAAGGTCCCAAGGCAAGGCTCACAAGAGGGAGGCAGAACTTAGGGATTAAGAGAGAGTGCAAGTGCAGGAGTAGAATTCTGAAAGGGGAAAGGGAAAAGGGAAAAGGGAAGCAACTTAAATCAGTACACATAAGGGTATAGGGGAATGGGAAGTTGCAAGAGGCAAAAAGTAGGCTGGTGGGCATACCGAGCAATGGGAGATGCTGGCACACCCTTAGGCCTGTTAGCACATATTGTTTAGAGGTTAAGACCCCCATGGATCAAACTTAATTCATGGACAACAACTTACATTGCCATGCCTCAAGTCATAACTCAAAACACATAGGGGTAATATGGGAATGGGGGTTCATAACGGACTAACAGAAGGAAACTAGCATGCCAATTTAAGTGTTGAGATATACAGGAACATGCAAGCAAACACAGACACAAAAGCAGTAAATACACATTGTTGTGGTGCTAAAATTAAATCCGAACATACCAGTTTCAGAGAAACAAACAAAGGAAAGCAGTAGGTCTTGTAAACAGGCAACGATGCAGACAAGAAGAGAATACTATTGTGAGAGTATGAGTTTTCTGAAGGATTCTGAACTGTTGTTTGTGAAAAGGGTTGTGCCTTTTATAGTGTAGAAAACCATGCAGAAATAAGGTAAGACAAATAGTTAAGGAACTGATTGTCAATAAGCATCAATTACACAAGACTTCCCTTAACTAAGGGATTCAGATTCAAACAGATAAAAATAATTTAAGGAAAGAAATTGAATAAGCACTTTGTGTAAAGCATGTAATTAAGGGAAAATACATAAAAGGTTATTTAAGGACAGGGTTTTGAAATACACGGTTGTACAAATAAGGTAAGAAAATCAATTAACAGCTAGTAAATCAAAGGTCGAGGATCTTGTAATTACTGACCCATGAATGAACTAAGTCGCAAAAGCTGAGAAGGGTTTTAACTTAGGTCGAGTCACAGAGAGAATCAACAAACAAGGAAAGAAAATCAATCAGACATACTCAAAGGAAGTCTGAACTAAACGCAGATTTGCAAACCATTTTAGAGGGAAATTCATTTCATATAAAGAGCATATAGACATGTCAAGCATGAAAGAAGATGTTGTGTTATTGTAAAAATAAGTAAAAAATAGACCACAGAAGCATAGTTGTCACATAGATCAGCAAAAGTAGATGAGAAGTATCGTTTAGCAGCATACAAATGATCATATGTACAGTTCTTAGAAGAGTTTAGCAAAAGTTTGAATCATGCGAAAAACAAGTATTTTGAAACTCGTTTCAGAGACTCGAAATAGGTCCAGAGGTCTCAGAAGGAACTGAAACCTCTACCATGTTCCTCTCAGCAACTGAAACTCGTGAGAAACATGATAGAAAGGCAACATGCAGAGCACAGTAGAGGTTCAAAGAAAAATAGAGTAGAAGAAACTAACACGAAACATTAAAATGGAAAAATTGATAAGATTAGTAGCAGAAACATGCTGAGAAGTTTAATAAGGAAACTTAAAAACATAGTAATGGAAAACATAGTAGGAGAAACATATCAGAACACAGTAGAGAATATATGGTGGAGAAAGCATACAAGAACATAATATAGGAAACACAGTAGAAGAAGCATGTAAGAACATGGTAGGAGAAAATATAAGAACACAGGAGAAAAGAAATACAGTAGAAAAACATACGATAACATAGTATAGGAAACATAGTAGGAGAAGCATACAAGAACATGGTAGAAGAAGAAAATATAAAAACACGGTAGAGGCAAATACACACAAAAGAAAAGAGAAACATTTAAAACTTTTCAGAAAACCCTAGATCGGAAAAGAAATGGTTTGAAGGTAAGTTTTGTGAGAAAAGCCTTAGAAATCGTTCGAGAACTTAGGGAAAGCATAGATGCACAACGGATCTAAAGGAATTGGAGAAAACCTCGAAGGGTTAGGGTTTCAGAAGAACCCTAGTGGCGAGAAAGGCTTTGAAAGGTCACCGATCTAAGTCGGAGAAATCAAAATCAGCCTCGAGCAACCATGGTACGCCGGAGCAAGGCCGGAGATGATCGTGGAACTCGAATCGAACGAAAACCTGGACCAAACTTCGTCATGGTCAGGCCTTGAATCTTCAAGGACCAGGCATGTAGGAGCAATAGGAGGTGAGTATAGGGCCTCCATAGCCTTGGAAGCCATGGATTCCGTTGACTTTCAGGGCGGAAGTGGTGGCTAGGGTTTGAGAACCTTCGAGAGAGTTTGAGAGACTGGAGGATTCACAGGCGGCTGGTAGGTAGAATTGATTAGGGTTGGGGGATGGTGAATTAAAAAAGGTAAGGTCGAAACGTGGCCATTGATCATTTTGATCAACGACCTAGATTAAACGGGGAGTCGGGCGGGTCATTTAAACGGACTGTGGGTCGGGTAGTTTTAGGAATTGTGCTGGGGTTCAATTGGGTTTTATTGGGGTAGAATTTAGGCTACAATCGAGATAAAATCTGGCTAGATTTTAAATAGCCATTTTCCCCCTTTTATTTTATAAAAATTGCAAATTAAATTCTGGAAATAAATTGAAAGTACTTAAATGATTTGTAACATATAATTATCAATTTAATAATACTGGTCTTAATTTTTATAAATAAAAATGCAATCAAATCATAAACGAGGCTAATATTGCAATTATGTCATTTAGCTTTTAAAAATGCTAAATAAATTAGTAAAAAAATATGAAAAAATTATCTGATCTATAGTTTAGCACAAATATTAGAATTCAACAAGTGAATTACCAAAATGATGATTTTAGATATTATTATCAGGTCTTTATGAATAAAAATAGGGAAATAAAATGATTTTAAAGCCTTTACAAATTAAGGAAAAATGATAAATATTTGGACATATTTATATATGCATACATATGCTATTTTGAAAGTGTTTTGCATATTAGGAAATATATAGGAAAAAATTGGGTATCAACAGCTGCCCCTCTTTACCCGGGAAGGATGAAAGAGTTGTCGGGTAAAGATATGATGTCCAATTTTGACCGATCGGAATGGTTTGAAGAGGATGACCGTGCTCTGGTTCCTAAGCTGCCTACATATCCCTGGTCTTACAGGAATCAGGCCATATGTAGTTCGGTATCCGTCGGTGGAAGATGCCGATGGAAACCTTTCAATAACGGACGCAATATTTAGGTTGGGATGAATGGTTAAGGTCCAATAGGACCGCGGGGACTGGAGCGGAATCTCTCCTGCCGGGATGGCCGTTGCTCACCGATTTACCTGCAAATAAACAATACAAGCGTATATTGTGCATAAATTTAAACATGATACAAGTTCCCGTTGGACCATGAATGTTGTCTTTGGAAGGTTAGGATGACGTCCTTAGATCATGATGTCCTGGGCCATGAAGCATATAATAAAGGATTCACAGGCTATGAAATGATGCTCTCAGGCTATGAGAATGATGCCTCCGAACCATGATTCCTTTGAATAATTATTTGCGAGAAATTAAAGGGATCTTCAGGCCACGTTATCGGGCTATAAGAATGATGCCTCCGAACAATGACGCCCTCAGATAATTTGGCGATCTTTCAGCCCATGAGATGCGGTAGGTGGCGATCTTTCAGCCATGCATATGTAAGTAAAACGACGATCTTTCAGCCATGCAGATGTAAGTAAAACGACGATCTTTCAGCCATGCAAGCGTAAATAAAATGGCAATCTTTTAGCCATGCAGGATGTAAATATAGTGGCGATTTTTCAGCCATGCAGAAATGCGGATGGAGATAGTGTTTAGTCTCGGAAGGCAGAATGGTAGCCTTATGCAATGCAGAAAATGCAGATGGAGACAGTGCTTAGTCTCGGAAGGCAGAATGGTAGCCTCATGCAATGCAGAAAATGCAGATGGAGACAGTGCTTAGTCTCGGGAGGCAGAATGGTAGCCTTATGCAATGCAGAAAATGCAGATGGAGACAATGCTTAGTCTCGGAAGGCAGAATGGTAGCCTTATGCAATGCAGAAAATGCAGATGGAGACGGTGCTTATTCTCGGAAGGCAGAATGGTAGCCTTATGCAATGCGGAAACAAAAAATAAAGTGGCAGATGGTAATAGAGTTTCTTAGCTGATAACAAGCTTTGATGTTGCGATCGCTGGGTATATTGTGATATGGGGGATATCACTGGCGTGCTTGTCTAGCAAATATCGGTAAGTGCGACAATCCTGGGAGTTGCATTCATGAACAACGTTCGTCTCGTGAGTGTATAGTATGTCAGATGCTTTCCCAACCCAAGTGTCTGCATCCAAAGAAAAATCATGAGTTTGGTATATGGGAGGTTAGTTCGTATCCCCGCTGGCCTTGCTTGACATGTTCGGCTTTGATCTGGTCATACGGTACGTATCATTGGGGTAGCATTGCTGAAAAAGCGATCTCGATAATAAACATGCATGAGTTTGTAAAAATATGACATAAGTATATATTTAAGAAATAGTTTTTTAGATGAACCGACGACTGTGACGTGGTTCAGGAATTACAACCTCTCTCGCATCGGAATTTTGATTGTCCTCCTCAAAATTCTGCCCAGTTTAACGGGTTGATGCTTCTGACGGCTGCTTGCGATGATCGGCTGAAATTATTTCAGAATTTTGAGGGTCCTCCTCAAAATTCTGCCGCAGTTTCCAATTGCGAGGGGAAATGAAGATTGTATTGAATTGTGACCGGACCCATAAGGTTGCCTACGTATCCCCTCTTAAACGGAAATCAGGTCAAACGTAGTTCAAATTACATCATACATGAAAACATAAGATTACACATAGTAGCGCTTGACTGTATCTGAATTGATCGGTTTTGGCCAAACTTCTCCGTCCATTTCTGTAAGTATGAGGGCTCCTCCTATCAGAACCCGGTGAACCATGTATGGACCCTGCCAGTTGGGAGAGAATTTCTCTTTGGCTTCATCTTGATGTGGAAAGATGTTCTTTAATACCAGTTGCCCCGGTGTGAACTGTATCGGCTTGACTCTCTTGTTGAAGGATCTGGACATTCTGTTCTGATAAAGCTGACAGTGGAAAACTACATTCATTCTCTTTCCATCTATAAGAGCCAGCTGCTCGGAACGACTTCTCACTCTTTCTGCGTCGTCGAGCTCAGCTTCTTGTATGATCCTTAGAGAAGGAATTTCTACTTCGGCGGGAATGACGACTTCTGTACCATAAACCAGCATATAGGGAGTTTTCCCAGTTGATGTGCAGACTGTGGTGCGATACCTCAATAGAGCAAATGATAGCTTTTCGTGCCACTGCTTATGCTTCTCTATCATTTTCCTTAGTATCTTCTTAATATTCTTGTTGGCGGCTTCTACGGCTCCGTTCATCTGAGGCCTATAGACTGTGGAATTCTTGTGTTTGATCTTGAAGGTTTCACACATGGCTTTCATTAATTCAATGTTGAGGTTGGAGCCATTATCAGCAATGATTGACTTTGGGATCCCGAACCGACAAACGATACGGTAGCGGGAAAAGTCTGCCACGACTTTCTTAGTTACTGCTTTGTAAGATGTTGCTTCCACCCATTTGGTAAAATAGTCAATTGCCACTAGGGTGAATCTGTGCCCGTTGGAAGCGGCCGGCTCGGTTGGTCCGATAACATCCATTTCCCAAGCGGCGAACGGCCATGGTGAGCTTGTTGCATTAAGCTCGTTTGAAGGTTCCTTTATCATGTTTGCATGTATCTGACAGCGATGGCATTTCCTAACATACTGGATGCAATCCGTCTCCATAGTCATCCAGAAGTAACCAGCCCGGAGTATTTTCTTTGCCAAAACAAAGCCGTTCATATGTGGACTGCAGGTCCCAGCATGAATTCCCTCTAACAACCTGGATGCTTCTTTTGCGTTGACACACCTTAATAGTCCCCTCCTATATAGGATTTCTCCGTTGTGAAAGAAATTGTTGGACAACCTTTGAAGTGTGCGCTTCTGAGTAGCGTTTGCAAGCTCTGGGTATTCTCCTTTTGCCAAATATTCCTTGATGTCATGAAACCAAGGTTTTCCATCTGCTTCTTCTTCGACATGAGCACAGTAAGCTGGCTGATCATGGATCTTCACCGGAATAGGATCAATGAAGTTCGTATCTGGATGTTGTATCATGGATGATAGGGTAGCCAATGCATCGGCAAACTCATTCTGGACTCTGGGAACATGCTGGAACTCTGTCTTTGTGAACCTCTTTCTCAACTCCTGTACGTGGTGCAGATAAGGGAATATGTTGGAATTCTTGGTCGCCCATTCTCCTCGTACCTGATGTATGAGTGGGTCTGAGTCCCCAATTACTAGCAACTTTTGGATGTTCATGTCAATAGCCATCTTGAGCCCTAAGATACAGGCTTCGTACTCAGCCATATTATTGGTGTGCAGACACCAGATAATGCTGACCGGTTTCTGATACTAGGACTGCTCCTATGCCGACTCCTTTGAAATTTGTTGCTCCATCAAAAAACATTCTCCAACCATCATAGGATTCCGCAATGTCTTCGCCTACGAATGATACCTCTTCGTTAGGAAAATATGTTTTCAGGGGTTCGTATTCTCCATCCACGGGGTTTTCAGCCAGGTGATCCGCTGGTGCCTGTCCCTTGATTGCTTTCTGAGTCACGTAGACAATGTCGAATTCACTCAACAGGATTTACCACTTGGCGAGCTTGCCAGTGGCCATGGGCTTCTGAAATATGTACTTCAAAGGATCCATCCTTGATATGAGATATGTAGTATAGGCACAGAAGTAGTGCCTCAGCTTCTGGGCTACCCAAGTTAAAGCACAACAGGTGCGTTCAAACAGAGAATACCGGGCCTCGTACGGAGTGAACTTTTTGCTGAGGTAGTAAATGGCCTGCTCTTTCTTTCCTGTCTCATCATGCTGCCCCAGGATGCAACCGAAGGCACCATCTAACACTGTGATGTAGAGTAACAGAGGTGTACCTCGTTCAGGAAGGACTAAGACTGGTGGCGTTGACAAGTATTCCTTGATTCTATCGAAAGCTTTTTGGCAGTCATCAGTCCATTCGGTGGCGGCATCCTTCTTCAACATCTTGAAGACCGGCTCACAGATAACTGTAGATTGTGCTATGAACTGGCTGATGTACTTAAGTCTCCCCAAGAAACTCATTACGTCTTTCTTGTTACTTGGCGGTGGCAATTCTTGAATGGCTTTGATCTTTGATGGATCCAGTTCTATCCCCCGGTGACTCACAATAAACCCGAGCAATTTCCCAGCTGGAACCCCAAATGCACACTTCGCAGGATTCAGATTTAGGTTATACCTTCGCAGTCTACTGAAGAATTTCCTCAAATCTTCCATGTGATCAGTGGCCTTCTTGGACTTGATGATAACATTGTCTACATAAACTTCGATCTCCTTGTGTATCATATCATGGAAAATGGTAGTCATGGCTCTCATGTAGGTGGCCCTTGCATTCTTTAGCCCAAATGGCATCATTTTGTAGCAGTACATTCCCCACGGCGCGATGAAAGCCGTTTTCTCAGCATCTTCTTCATCCATCCATATCTGATGATAACTAGCGAAACAATCCACGAATGATTGCAATTCATGCTTGGCACAATTATCAATCAGGATGTGTATATTTGGCAAGGGGAAGTCGTCTTTTGGACTGGCCCGGTTGAGATCCCGGTAGTCGACACAGACTCTGACCTTCCCATCCTTTTTCGGTACTGGCACCATATTGGCTAACCACGTCGGATATTCTACTACCCTGAGAACCTTAGCTTTGACCTGCTTAGTGACTTCTTCCTTGATTTTCAAACACATATTTGGCTTGAATTTTCTGAGCTTCTGTTTTACTGGTGGACGTGTCGGATCGGTCGGCAGTTTGTGTGCCACAATAGATGTACTCAGCCCAGTCATGTCGTCGTACGACCAGGCGAATATGTCCTCATATTCTCTTAGAAACTCTGTGTATTCCTTATTTTCTGACGGTGATAAGTGAACGTTGATTCGTGTTTCTTTGATGTTTTCTGCATCTCCCAGGTTAACAGTCTCAGTCTCGTCCAGGTTGGACTTAGGTCTGTTCTCAAAATTCTCAACTTCTTTAATAATCTCTTCCGGTATATCATCTTCCTCTGAATCTATATCCGTTTATTGCGTTGTCTCGTTGCATGTCACAGTCATTGGTTCATCAAGATAAGTAATAGTAATGGTGTATAAGTAAAGTAATGAGAGAAAATAATAAGAGTAAGATTTATAAGAAAACCGAAATGCTTTGATAAATTCCATAACTGTGTTTGAACATTAGAGATCTTTTTGCGAAATTAAAATGCGAAAGGAAAGTTAACTAGTAAAATAAAAGATAGTGCATGATGCTTGTTCAGCCTTGCTACCCC
>NW_017670235.1:2576913-2579675 GCF_001879085.1 Nicotiana attenuata
ACAGTAGAGAAGAGACAGTAGGAGAAAGCATACGAGAACATAGTATAGGAAACACAGTAGAAGAAGCGTAGTAAGAACGACGGTAAGGAGAAAATATAAGAACACAGGAAGAAAAGAAATACAGTAGAAAAGCATACGATAACATAGTATAGGAAACACAGTAGGAGAAGCATACAAGAACATTGTAGAAGAAGAAAATATAAGAACACAGTAGAGGCAAATACACACAAAAGAAAAGAGAAACATTTAAAACTTTTCAGAAAACCCTAGATCGGATAAGAAATGGTTTGAAAGTAAGTTTTGCGAGAAAAGCTAGAGAAATCGTTCGATAACTTAGGGAAAGCATAGATGCACAACGGATCTAAAGGAATCGAAGAAAACCTCGAAGGGTTAGGGTTTCAGAAGAACCCTAGTGGTGAGAAAGGCTTTGAAAGGTCACCGATCTAAGTCGGAGAAATCAAAATCAGACTCGAGCAACCATGGTACGTCGGAGCAAGGCCGGAGATGACCGTGGAACTCGAGTCGAACGAAGCCTGGACCAAACTTCGTCGTGGTCAGGCCTTGAATCTTCAAGGACCAGGCATGTAGTAGCAATAGGAGGTGAGAATAGGGCCTCCATAGTCTTGGAAGCCATGGATTCCGGTGACTTTCAGGGCGGAAGTGGTGGCTAGGGTTTGAGAACCTTCGAGAGAGTTTGAGAGACTGGAGGGTTCAGATACGGCTGGTAGGTGGAAATGATTAGGGTTGGGGTTGGTGAATTAAAAAAAGTAAGGTCGAAATGTGGCCGTTGATCATTTTGATCAACGGCCTAGATTAAATGGGGAGCCGGGCGGGTCATTTAAACAGGCTGTGGGTTGGGTAGTTTTAGGAATTGGGCTGGGGTTCAATTGGGTTTAATTGGGGTACAATTTAGGCTACAATTGAGATAAAATCTGGCTAGATTTTAAATTGCCACTTTTCCCCTTTTATTTTATAAAAATAGAAAATTAAATTCTGAAAATAAATTGAAAGTACTAAAATGATTTGTAACATATAATTATCAATTTAAAAATACTGGTCTTAATTTTTATAAATAAAAATGCAATCAAATCATAAAGGAGGCTAATATTGCAATTATGATATTTAGCTTTTAAAAATGCTAAACAAATTTGTAAAAAAAATATGCAAAAATTATCTGAGCTATAGTTTAGCATAAATATGTGAATTCAACAAGTGAATTACCAAAGTGATGATTTTAGATATTATTATCAGGTTTTTATGAATAAAAATAGGGAAATAAATTGATTTGAAAGCCTATAAAAATTAAGGAAAAATGATAAAATATTTGGACATACTTATATATGCATACATATGCTATTTTGAAAGTGTTTTGCATATTAGAAAACATATAGAAAAAAATTGGGTATCAACAAGTACTGCTCCCGTTTTTAACAATCCAATTTTGCCTTTGCTTTTTTAAGCAAAGGCATATGTTTAATATATATAATCTATCCTCTGTTGTTATCTAAATGCTTGTGTTCTCTGTTTTCTCTTTTCTATCATATTATGTGCACATAAGTGGCATGGTTAGCTAGGCAAGACTTCTTTATGATGATTGACTGCTTGTGTATTTTTAATGATGCCAAAAAGGGGGAAGTATAATTGAAAACAAGAATCTGATTAAGGGGGAAGCCTCAAGTTAGGGGGAACCTGTGAAGTTTCTGTTACTTCATCTGGTTATTTCTACTCTAAATACATGTTCTCAATGTCTAAGTTTGTCATCATCAAAAAACGGGAAATTGATGGGTTTTCAATGTCTTCGTCTTATGTTTTGATGATCTAACAAACTTATTGTCAAGAACCAGATAGGGAACCTGACACACTTGGTACACATTACAAATGAACGGATTCTAGCTAGGACTCCAGCTAATGTGAACTGCTGCAAGTGTAGAAAATAGAGAAACAAGTCAAGGACATAATCCCTTGTGTTTCCCTGACAGCAGTACGAAAGTTAATTGTGCACAGCTGGAAAGTGACTGCCACAGAAACAGTGCACACAGTGCAGCAGTTCTGCAGTCACTTACCCTTTGATCTACCAAATGCTTACATCATTCAAGTGATGTCATCAAGGAAGTATTAACAAGAGTATTATAACAAAACATCACTTTAACACTTTAGAGATTACTTCAAGCATTCAAGTCTTTTGCAAACAGGGAACTTAAATCTCAAGAGCTTGAAGAACAAAGTTAAACGCTACTACAGACCAGTTCCTAAATCGAGTATTCTGTTGTCCTTAGTTGAGTTGTAACTTTATAATTGTTCTTATTGTAATTCCTATATTGCTTAGCTAGAAGCGCTACTTAGGAACCCCTTTGTAAAACCATAAACTTTCTGAGTTTGTGTTGTGACTAGAGTTAGTCATAAGTTAAAGTCTTTGTAACTAGTGAGTGACAAAGTGGCTTGTGGTAAGTGTATCACAAGTTAATTGAG
The DNA here is from genome assembly GCF_001879085.1 of Nicotiana attenuata. Lineage (NCBI taxonomy): Eukaryota > Viridiplantae > Streptophyta > Magnoliopsida > Solanales > Solanaceae > Nicotiana > Nicotiana attenuata. The sequence continues at coordinate 2,579,383 of NW_017670235.1, forward strand.
TTGAAGTCTTTGTAATAGAGTCATTACAAAGTGGCTTTTAATAGAGTGTTTACAAGTTAGTGAAGTTGAAAGCCTACAAGTGTAGGTCGTGATTTTTGTCCCCTTGAGTGGGATTTTTCCACGTAAAAATCCCGTGTCTCATTTACTTACTGTTTCATTAGTATTCTCAGTGGAATCTCATAGATGACCAGGTACTCTATAATTTGGTGGACTCATATAAACTAATCGTTCCTATCCCCTTCCTTGTTCAAGAGACTATGGAAGTAGGTCTGCCATCTCCGACGGATAAGCCC
>NW_017670235.1:2579691-2581624 GCF_001879085.1 Nicotiana attenuata
TAAGACCCCCCACCCCCCCCCCCCCATCTAGCAAAACTCTACCTTCTTCGTCCTTGATGCACTTCACTTGGTCTAACTCACGAGCCTGACTTTCTCGCGTCTTGGCTAACCTGAAAAACCTCTTATCCCACCTCGGCCCTTGAGTTCCTCATACACATGACTAAAAGCTACAGTCTTGGCCGCAGTAACTACTAACTTTGCCTCTTTCTTAGCCAACTTATATGATGTAATTAAACATTAAAAACTTAGGATGATGTAACATTAAGAATTTGAATAAGGAAATTTATTTCCTCTAATGTTGAGAATGAATTATTAAGTTTTTGAACTGATCTAACAAAATAAATTTTTGAATCAACTATTCCAATTCAACTATTTTACAAACTTATCATATAAGTAATTGCAAACTCAAAGTATGCATAAATTTATTTCCATATGAAGAGCATTGATGGTCAAACAAAAATTTGTTACAATATCGTATTGAGAGTCAAGTTGGTGAAAATACAAACTTTAAGTAATAAGAATGAAATAGTAGAAAATAAAATATATTCTAAATGAGTTATTATTGATTATTTTTCCTTCCTTTGCATTTGTCCAACAAATTAAATGACAAGTTCTTATTTTTTATATATATTGAGTTCTGTATTGTAAAATAGTAACTTAATATTGATTATTTTTATACTTTACAATGTCACTTATTAGTTTTTTTTCTATGAGCTATAGAGCTAACCTTTCCATTCCAAGATGTCTAAAAGACCAAAAGATATAACTATTTAATTTGCTTTACTTGCCAAATTTTTGGAGAATTTTAATGAACTATTTTTGTGTCACTTGTTAGTTTCGAGTATTACGTCACACTATACCAATAATTTTCATAAGATATTTTTAGAGAAGTCCTCAGGAATCACAATAAGGTATATGAGGATTTCTACATGGCATTTTCTTCATAGTGAGTTAAGTTAAATGAGATCAACATTTATTATTTTCAGGAAAATATAATTTTTTAAATTGTATTTCATAGCCTACATATATTGTTTAATAATATTTATATGATTCATACAAATTTTGTACTCATTAATATAGCGTACATGCGTGGAGTATGTATCTTAAGACTAGTAATACAAAAAATTATATGCAGGGTTGGTGCCTAATAATTAAATTCTTTGACAAGAGGGGTTGCTCTGATGGTAAGCAACCTCCACTTCCAACCGAGAGGTTGTGAGTTCGAGTCTCCCCAAGAGCAAGGTGGGAAGTTCTTGAAGGGAAGGATGCCGAGTGTCTATTTCGAAACAGCCTCCCTACCCCATAGTAGTGGTAAGGTCTGCGTACATATTATCCTCCCCAGACCCCACTAAATGGGATTATACTAGGTTGTTGTTGTTGTTGTTGTTGTTTAAAGAATAATAGCAATATCTATGACGTGATAAATCCTGACTGGCAAGGCAACTGAGGACTGGGGAATTTATTTATTTATGAAAAATGGGTAGAATTAGGTGAGATTCAGGCATCTTGGATATAATATTCCAAGTAAAACATGACTCATCAACGCCTATATAATCGATACCTTATCCAATGTCGCCACCTCCAAAGAATCTTATCCTTATACGTCATCTACCATTTCTTTATTTTACTCTTGGCCTGTTCATTAAATAAATAAAATCCTAAACAACTTTAATGGTTAACATCATTAATTTCAAACCCTAGTTTATGGCCCCACAAGAGGCCATGTGACTCCAATAGCTTCCTTCTAACTAATTTTTTGAAAAAATAAAAATTTATAAGCTGCAAAGTTTTGTATATTCCAGACATTTTTGACATCAAAGGAGTGAATCACATAATCTACTATTATTGTTTGTCTACTCAATTAATTCTGACATACATTTTGGCGTTTTTTTTTGGGGGGTTAGGGGGGGGTAAAAAATAAAAAGTAAGTAAA
>NW_017670235.1:2581644-2607164 GCF_001879085.1 Nicotiana attenuata
GGGGTAAAAGTAAAAGTAAAAATCTTATTCAGTCAAGTATGTATATATTTACATACATCTGCTTGTTCGTAATGACTTTTGAAGCAATAAATAAGAAACTCAGGATCTCTGCTCTAAGCTTGCTATTGTTCAACCTCATACTCACTGAACTTTATCCTCCCAGTGTCACACCCGAATCCCACCATAGAGGACGTAATGACACATAATCTCTATAACTAGGTAAGTCGATCACTTATCAATATTTAAACCAGTAAAACAAGAGAGAATAAGCAGAGTTTAACATAAATGCAGAAATAAAGGTGATACAAACCAAAACGGCGATAATTATAAACATATCCCCAACAACTAGGTAATATAGAGTCACGAGCTCTAACCGAATATACGAGAATATTTCAAAATACAGTACTATTTGAAATATATAAACAATTGAAATAAAGTAAAGAGGTTGACTTCTAGGCTAGCGAGCGGAACATGCATGGATACCTTGAAGTCTCCAATAAGCACAATGCCTCCCTATCAATCAGACCAATTCGAAGTACCTGGATCTGCACAAATAGGTGCAGAAGCATATTATGAGTACTCCACAATTGGTACCAATAAGTATTAAAACTAACCTTGATGGAGTAGTGACAATGTTCAAGTCATGTGATTCTCACTAGTCAAATAACATGAGCAATATATATCAAAAGAAACCGACAACATAATATATAATTGAAAACAATAACAACAATCTCTTTAGCACGTGTGATAACAACTCAATGTAGTAAAACCCATTTTTGTCAACAAAATATCAATAGCAGTGAGGTATGTTATAGCATGCCAAATGCAACCAATAGCTCATAGAAGTGCAAATCGGAAACATTAAGAAAACAAGTATGTGATCAAAATATCAACCCCGTCTCAACACAAAAACAACATAAAAAAGGACGCCTCAAAATATCACTTTACATCATCAACAATGCCCCTCTTATTTCGCCGCATGTGCACATAACAATGAACTGCCTCCCTTATTTCGCGCATGTGCATATCACCGCCCATATTTCGCTACGTGGGCAATTCGAGATAACGCCACCCTAATTATTTCGCCTCATGAGCATAACAATAGACACAATCACATGGCAAGACCTTGTGCTGACACCCCAATCAATTCGCTCAACATGTCCAGAAGTGCCACAATATCATAAAAACAAAATATCGAAGTTTCATCAAGATATAGGCTCACATCTCATCAATAAAGTGTACAAGTACATAACAGTAACATAAGAGCGAAGAGATGTTCAACAAATAAAGCATGACTATGGCTAAGTCAACATAGTGAGCATGATCATGTAGTCACAAAGTGGATTAAACAAGTTTTATGTAAAGCCCATTATCAAATTAAGGCATACTAATAGATTACGGTCTAATCTAGTCATAAACCACACATAGCATCCGTGTACACGCTCGTCACCACATGCACAAGTCACTTTTCACATACACGAATAAGCAATTTAAGGCTAACTTCTAAGGAGTATTTCTCGCACACAAGGTTAGGCAATATACTTGCCTCAAATAAGCCAAATCAGTACTCTAAAAATTCCTTCCCGCGTGAATAATTTTCGGACGGCTCGAATCTAGCCAAAATAACTTAATAATATCAAAAGGAGATTTAGAAAATAACCCAAACAATAAAGCTATGCTCTTGATTCAAATATGCAAAGTCAACCCAAAAGGTCAACCCCGCGCTCGCACCCAGAACCCGAGAAAACTCAAAAATTCCAAACACCCATTCTAATACGAGTCCAGCCATAATAGTTTCATCCAATTCCGACTCCAAATCAAGGTTCAAATCTCGCATTTACACTTTAGATAAGTTTTTATTAAAATGCGGAATACATCGACAACCCCTTAAAGTTGTCCGCACTTTTGACTTACACACTCTATCTTTAACTCCATTCCACTAGAACATTTCAACCATATCTTATATGTGCCATTTAGACACAAAATTAATAAGCAACCAAACATAAAAGATGCGTGTAATTCACATGTCAAAGTGATGAATAAGACAAGGACACATGGATTTAATTTAAACAAATTAAAAAAAAATAAAAAAAGAACCAGCCCACACCCATTGGTCATCTTCCCCGACGATCCCCCTTCTTCCATCCTCTTCCCGACCATCCCCCTACTTTGTCTTCACAAACTCTACACCGCCTTCGTTTTCTTGCCAGATATGATGTGAAACGAGAAAGCAAAAAATGTTTTTAGGTATGATAAAAAAAAACGTTCAAATCTAAAATGACTTTCCAAAATTTTCAGATTCGAAAAGATATTTTTCGACCAAAAAAAACTTTTAGATTGTTGTTACCTTTGTAAGTTGCAGATATTGAAAGGTTCCTCTAAAATCCAAAAACCTTCATAACCCATGAATAACCTTTATAAGTTGCAGATCTCCTTTCCATCACTCATTTTCTCTCTTGTCTCAGATCGCCGAAAAAATCTCCGTCATATTCGTCGGGCTGCAGTAGGTCAGGAGGAATAAAATAAGGTGGTGAGTGGAAGATGTGATTATAGCGATGGATATATAATGGTGTGAACGATGAAAAATTAAAAGAATCATTTACCGGAAAGTATTTCCGACAAAAACTATTCATTTCTGGCAAGAAAGATGAAGAGTTTATGTTTTGGGCCATTTCTGAAAAATACAAGGAATACTTGATTTTTCATGCTAGCCTTTTGTGTGTAAATGACACATATGAGATGTAGTTGAAGTGTTCAAATGGAATGGATTTAAGATAGAGTGTCTAAGCGAAAAGTGTGGATAATTTTAAGGGGTTGTCGATGTATTTTGCCTTATTAAAACCCCTAATTTCATAACTGAGATTCACCAAAAAAAATACTAAAATTAAGGTTGGAATCATGAACAATAAATAAATCCGAGTCAAAAATACTTACCCCAACTTATATCATGAAAATCCCCTCAAAATTACCCAAAATCTGAACTCCCAATCTTAAAATATATTAAAATGACTCAACCCCTCGAAATAGAATTCTTAAGTACCTTCTCAGTGATACCCTTCACGATCGGGACCTACTTCACGATCGCAAAGCACAAAACAAAAATCTGCCTCAGAAGACCCAACGTGAATACGACACACCTCCCGCGATCGCGCTTCACCAACTCCTAAGCCTACGCGAATGCGATGCCCCTCCGCGAACGTGAAGGCTAAGCCACCTGATCTCCCTGCTTGACATTGACCGCGATCATGACACTTCCATCGCGAAGCTTCATCTCCATAGTAACCATGATCGCGACCACCATACCGCGAACACGAAAAGAAAAAAGGTTCTAGTCACAAAACACTCTCTGCGATCGTGACACCATATCCGCGATCGCATTGAACACCAGCACACCAGAATAATTAGCAACTCCAAACATGAGTGAAATGGTCCAAAACCTATCTGAAACACACCCGAGGCTCCCGAGACCCTATTCAATCATACCAACCATCCCAAAACATAACACGGACCCACTCGAGACCTCAAATCATACAAAATTACATAAAAACCACGAATCTCACCTCAATCCAAAAATAATGAACTAATCCAAATTTTCGAATTCAAAACTTATGTCGAACATGCCTAACAACTTGGAATGACCCCAAATTTTACACACATGTCATAAATCACCATACGAACCTATTTAAAGACTCCAAAATCCCAAATAGATATCGGTAACCACAAAGTCAACTATGCATCAAACCAATGAATTTCTAAACCTTCAAACTTTCAACTTTCGCCAATTAGAGCCAAATCAACCTAGGAAATCTCTGAATCTAAATCCAGACATACGCCTAAGTCCAAAATCATCATCCACACCTAATTGCACTATCAAAATTCTGATTCAAGGTCAAATACATAAAAAAGCCAAACTTGGTCAACACTTCCAACTTAAGCTTCCAAATTGGGAACTAAGTGTTCCAATTCAATCCAAAACTACCCAAAACCAAACCAACCATCCCCACAAGTAATATAACAACAAATACACCTATGGGAAGCATCAAATAGGGGAAACAGATCTCAAATACACAAAATGATTGGTCGCTTTGTTACATTTGCCTCCTATTAAACAAATTGTCATCCTCGAACGAGTATAGAGACATACTTGAAGTGCCAAAAGTTTGAGGATATCGGCTCCGCATATAATTCTCGGTCACCCAAGTTGCCTCCTTGATTTATTGACCTCTCCACTAAACATTCACCGATGCAATCTTCTTCTACCTCAACTACCAAACCTGCATGTCCAAAGTGGCTACCGGCTCCTCAACATAAGTAAAATCCTTCTCCAACCACATCGAGCTGAAATCTAACACATGTGACAGATCCTCATAGTAATTTCGGAGCATGGAAACACGGAACACTGGATGAAACCCCGATAAGCTGGGTGGCAAAGCAAGTCTCCGATTGTCTGTCCATCTGTGAATGAAATGTTGTACTCTGCTCAACCTGTGTGCCCAACTTTCACTGCAATGCTCCCCAAATATGTGATGTGAATTGAGTGCCTTGATTCGAGATAATATATACGGGCACACCATGAACGCGAACAATCTCCTGAATATAGATCCGAGCTAGATGCTTTGAAGAATAGGTAGTCATGACTGGAGTGAAGTGTGCAAAATTTGTGAGTATGTCCATAATGGCCCACACTGCATCGAATTTCCATAAGGTCCATGGAATCCTAATTACGAAATCCATTCCAAAATATCTATTCTCTGAAGAAAACCACCAGGCCTCTGAAGTTCATACTTCACATGCTTACAATTCAAACACCGAGACACATACTCAACAATATCTTTCTTCATCCTTATCCAATAGTAGTGTTGATTCAAACCATGGTACATATTTGTGGCTCCTGGATGAATAGAATAATGCAAACTATGGGCCTCCTTAAGAATCATCTCTTACTGATATTATACCTCATGTTTTCGTATGTGAGAGTATGGCATAAGTCAATTGATGTAAGCTCAGAAATGAAATTATATTTTAAAGTACATAAAGTAAGTTAATCATGTTAACTTGGCAGTTACAAATATTTAACATAATGAATAACAAGTACCAGGGGGGTTGGAAGGCTTAGAAGCTAAACGAGTCGGAGAAAATAAGTTTCATCGAAAGTTGACAGTTGGAAATGTTATAACATGTACTTTTGGGGTGAGACTTGGGTGCTTAACATGATAAGAATGTTATGTTATGAGTTTTTTTTCAGTTGTATAATAGTCGTGCGTTACGTTTTGAAGTCAAGCGAGTTGTGGAACAAAAGTTGATAAAGGTCATCACAAGTTACATTCATAAATATGTTGAAAATTAGGTCAATACCTGAGCTTTTCTCCTAATATAATTGGAATTACGGGATGATAAACCTACCACTCTGAATATCTACAAGTCTAGTTTCTAACACATTAAAATGTTCGTCGATATGACATTGGAGTAGAGAGATATTCGCGTTATTACGAGAATGCGCAGGCAGCTCCCAATGGGACCCACTTAGGTGGTGAACGATCCTTGAACATTTTAAAGGAGTTGGACAAATCATTTTTAGTCATTACCGACCAAGGACAATTCCGAAACTCTCTTAACGTCTCTCAAACAGTTCTCCAAGGTTCCAAGTTGAATCCAAGATGGTTTTACCTAAACCTAACCTCAAAAGTTAGCCTAAGTGAAGAAGATAGTCTCTATGGTGTTGTGATGTTATTAAGGGTGCTTGTAAGCTAAGGGAAGCTTTGGTTTGATCTTGTTCTGATTATTTAAGGTACGTATAACACCCTATTGTTTGGGCTTAAGATAATCTATGTGTTATTTAAGTTATTTGGATGAAGAATTACAAGATAGAACTTGAATTTGTATAAGAAGTTCTCTTATTGAACTATTTTGGAGTGTGTATATGACTTCATATGGCTGGAAATCATGGGGAATAGCTTGGTTATAATGTTCTTATTGTGTTATAGTTTTCAATATGTCGAGTATGTTGATGATGTTGTAAATAGGAGAAGAACCAACCACACAATACCTAGAAGTTGTCCATGTTGTTGTTATATCTTGTTGGGTTGTTTGATGTTACTTTTATGATGAATATAAGGTTGGAATGTCATGTAAATATGTATTTTTATATGTTGGACATGTTTATGGTGTTGTAAGTAGAAGGAAGATAGGGAAAAGAGTTGCAGTTTGGTTCCAATCCAAGCTTACCGCTCGTCGTGATAAATAGTAGATCTGTTGGTGACATTTGTGCACTTGTTATTTTGTAGAGTGAATTGTGTTGTTGGGTGTGTTGTGGTGCTGAAAGTATAAAGTTAAAGGTTGTATGCGTTCTTGTTATTTTTATGGACTTGGTAAAGTAAGAAAAAAAGGGGAGATGCTGCCCGTTTTAATATAAAACAAGCTTGTCGTTCGTTGTAAGATAGTTACATCTTTCGTAGCTTAATGATAGCCATTATTATTATTGCTGTAGATTAAGTGTGATGAGACTATTTAAACATGGTTATTGGACAGACTATGATAAGGTATGTTAAGTCTATCCCTTCTTTCCTTTTGGCATGATCCATATGATACAAACGAAACGAGCAAACACGCAACTTTCACAAATGACTCTACTCTTAGAAGTACTAGGGGTGCCTATGTTCTTAATTTCCCATATGTCCTATTATTATATCGTCTATTCTTAGTTCTCAAAAATACATAAGTTGATAAAGTTTATTCCTTGATATTAACTGAAGGCATATTGATATTATGATATTCCGAGAGATCTTATTGACTTACTTCATTATGCATTGCATTCGTTCATACATTTACATTGAACCATGACCAAATGGTGTTATATACGCATATATTATATGCATATGGGGTATGGGGAAAGTTTACGGTGTTAGATACGCACCACGATCTGATCATGTAGCATATGTTGATGATTTCACACACTGAGGCCAAGATGATATGATAGGATGCCCTCAGAAGCTTGATGATGTTATGTACGCATATATCTATGCATGATATTACATTTATACGCATATATATGACACTATAAATATTCCATGATTAAGCTATTCAGACTTATATGTTGAGTCATTTACTCCATGTTTGTTTCATGTCTTTTATATACTGCTTTTCATGCCTTACATACTAGATACATTATTCGTACTGACGCCCCTATTGCCTGGGGGCCTGTGTTTCGTGCCTGTAGGTCCTAATAATTAGCTGGATAGACCTTCCAGTAGATAGAGCCAAACATCAACTTGACTGGTAAGCTCCACTTCTTCAGAGTTACCAAGTCTAGACCTTGGAGTCCATTTTATATATATAACTTTGATGGGTAGGTCGAGGCCCTGCCCCGACCATGATAAAGTTCAGTTTTTTCTAGAGGCTTGTAGACAAGTCCTGTATATTTTATATATCAGTAGATGTTCATGGCGGTCTTGTCGGTCTACACAGTTATGTATATGAGCTTTTGGGTATGTTTACCCCTCAGATGAGAGACACTTTATTTTAGATGATTCAGAATATGGCCCCGTCGGCCTTGATTGGTATTATCAGCTTAAAGGTAGGCCTCGTCGGCCTAAATTGAGGGTTACCGCTCCAAAGTTCACAGTTATAGAGTGGTACACTGGGGTAGAGTATGGCATCGGGTGCCTGCCACGCCTTCCAGGTTTGGGGCGTGACAAACACATCCACATTAGGCACACAAATTTGGACTTGAAGCGTCAATACCCCATCATCACCAATAGTCACCTCCTTAGTATCACCATGCTACATCGTGTTCTTAAGAGCAAGAAAGTGGGGATCATCATACTGACGCGCCTTGATGCGCTCAAATAAGGACGACCGTGATACATCGCAAACGAGAACCCTACTGGGTTCCAAAATATCCAACCTCACGAACCTATTGGCCAAATCCTGAACATCCAAAGCTAATGGTCTCTCCCCAGATGAGATAAAAGCAAGATGCCCCATGTTCTCCACCTTCCTACTCAAAGTGTCGGCCACCACATAAGCCTTCTCGGGATGATAAAGAATGGTGATATCATAGTGTTTTAGTAGATCTAACCACCTTTATTGCCTCAAGTTTAAGTCCTTTTGGTTGAATAAGTGCTGAAGACTCTGGTGATCCGTGATCACCTCAAAAGACATGTCATAAAGAAAGTGCCTTCAAATATTAAGCGTGTGAACAATGGCTACTAACTCCAAATCGTGCACATGGTAGTTCTTCTCATGGGGATTCAACTAACATGAAGCATAAGTAATTACCATACCATCTTGCATCAATACACACTCAATGCTAACTCGTGAAGCGTCACAATAGACTGTATATGAACCCGATGTTGAAGGCAAAACCAGAACTGGAGAGTCAAGGCAGTCTTGAGTTTCTGAAAGCTCTCCTCGTGCTCGTCAGACCACCTGAATAGGGCACCCTTTTGAGTCAATCTGGTCAAAGGAGCTGCAATAGACAAAAAATCCTCCACAAAGCGGCGATAATACCCAACCAACACAAGGAAAGTCCGGATCTCAGTAGCGGTAAAAGGTCTGAGCAACTCTGAACTGCCTCAATCTTCTTCGGATCCACCTTAATCCCCTCATTGGACACCACGTGACCCAAGAATTCTACCAAGTCTAACCAAAACTCACACTCTGAGAATTTAGCATATAACTTCTTTTCCTTAAAAATATGGAGCATGATCCTCAAGTGTTGCTCATGCTCCTCCCATCTGTGAGAATTCTGGAATATATCATCAATAAACACAATGATGAAGGAATCAAGATAAGGCTGAAACATGTTGTTCATCAAGTGCATGAGCATTGGTGGGGCATTGGTCATACCAAAAAACATCACCAAAAACTCATAATGCCCATAACGGGTCCTGAATGTCGTCTTGAGAATATTTGATGCCTTGATCTCCAACTGATGGTACCCTGATCTCAAGTCAATCTTAGAGACTACCCTAGCACCCTGAAGTTGATGAAATAAATCATCAATACGTGGTAGTTGTTACTTATTCTTGATAGTAACCTTGTTCAATGCCTGTAGTCAATGTATTTTCTCATATGACCGTCTTTTTTATTCACAAATAGAATTGGAGCACCCCAAGGTGAAACGCTCGGTCTGATAAAACCTTTATCTAGTAATTTCTGAAGTTGTTCCATTAATTCCTTTAACTCAGTTGGAGCTATGCGGTACAATGAAGTAGATATGGGTTGAGTGCCCAGTACCAAGTCAATGCCAAAATCAATATCCCTATTGGGGTGGCATGCCCGATAGGTATGCTAGAAACACATCTAGAAACTCCCTGATTACTAAAACTGACTCAAAGGTAGGAGTATCAACACTAACATCCCTCACAAAGGCTAAGTATACCAAATACCCTTTCTCAACCATCCGCCGAGCCTTCAGAAAAGACACCACTCTACTAGGAACGTGACCCAAGGAACATCTCCATTCCAACCTTGGCAACCCTAGCATAGCCAACATCATAGCCTTAGCATGACAATCAAGAATAGCGTGATATGGAGATAACCAATCCATGCCCAAAAGCACATTAAAATCCACCACATTTAGCAACAGAAGATCAATCCTAGTCTCGTAGCCCCCAATAGTGACCAAACAAGAGCGATAGATACTGTTCACCACAATAGAATCCCCAACGGGTGTAGACACATAAACAGGAGTATCTAGAGAATCACGAGACATATCCAAATATGAAGAAAAATAGGATGACACATATGAATGAGTAGAACCCGAATCAAATAATATTGATGCATCTCTATGTAGACCGGAACAATACTTGTAATGACGGCATCTGATGCAATTGCCTCAGTCCTACTAGGGAAAGCATAACAACATGCCTGGCCTCCCCTTCTGGGTCATCCTTTACCCCCCTTTCCTTTATCCTTAGCTAGCTATATAGGTAGAGTAGCAACTGGAGCGGGAACCATAAATTGAGTACCCTGTTGAAATCCACCCCTCTGAATTATGGGATAATCTATCATAATGTGCCTAGTATGACCACACTCAAAACAATCCCTCTGTGCGACTGTTGAATTGAGTCTACACCAGACGAATTGAATAACCATTGTAGGAACCCCGTGCAGAAGGTGTACTGGAAGATGGCTATCCGATATGTGTATCTTGGGGGTCTTTGGCTAGTCGGAGCATAATGGGTAACCTGTACTGCAGACGGAACTTGTCTGCTGATATGACCTCTTCTATGACGGAGCTTGCCCCCATAGTAGGAGCCCCAAAATCCTCTAAAAACACGAGGCTTTATTAGCCTACCTATCCTTCCTATCTTGACCGTGGATTTGCTGAAACCTCCTAGCAATTTTTACAACTGGATGAAAAGGAGTCTCAGTCTCCAACTCCTATGCCATCTCGAATATGAGGTTGTAGGCGAGTCCCTTCATAAATATACAGAATCTCTCTCTAATAGTGAAAACCAAAGAAGGCGCATGACGTGATAACTCTGCAAACCTCATAGCATACTCGAAACACAGTCATAGCCTCCTAGCATAACTACTCAAACTCAGTGCGCAACTCATCCCTACAGGTCAATGGAACAAACTCTCCCAAGAAAAGATCAGAGAACTGGACCAAGTAAGTGGTGCTATCCTACTCGCCTCATAAGTCTGCCACCATCTGTATGTCAGCCCCATCAACGAATAGTACTAAGGTCGACCCTGCTTTGCTCCACCGTACCCATAGTACGCAGAATATGGTGACACCGATCCAAAAAATCTTGTGCATCCTTAGAAGCTCCTCCACTGAATTAGGGAGGATGGAACTTCCGAAACCTCTCTAAACTCCTATGCCCCTCTGCTGACACAACTGACCCTACCTCGGGTTGAACTCCAACTACTGGTTGTACCGGCACGACACCAGTGTCTGATAATCATGATCCGGCTACTCTGGTGTACGGGAGGCGGGAGTCTGAGCTCCTCACCCATCCTGTGAAGTAGCTTGTGCAACTAGGCCAACCCCGCCTGAGCCAAAGTCCTAAACATGCTCAAGGAGTGTGCCAAGTTCTCCTAGAGCCCTGACGTAGCAATAGGTTGCCTAGGTGCCTCCTCAACATGCTCAGTGTGAGCACGTGATTTTTGCCCTATGTGAATTATTCCCAAAAATTCAAACAAAATGATTTTTTTTATTATTTTATAATTTTTGTGAATTTTTTGTGTTATTTTTTGATAATTGTTGCATTTTATTGATGCATTTTAATTCATATGAAAAATATAAAAAATACATTTGGCATTTGCATTTACGATCTAATTTCATATTTTAGGATTAATTAGCGGTTAAGTAGTTTTTAGAACAAAATATAAAGAAAATTACAAAAATAGTCACTTGTTGGCATTTTTGCATTTTGTTTAGTTTTCTTTTTAGGATTTATTCTATTTTTAGATAATTAATTGGTCTAATTTTGGAGTTAAAATAGGTTTTGTTAATTTTGCAAAAGAAATAAATACAATAAACAAAATAGAATACAAAAAAGAAAAAGAAAGAAAACAATAAAAAATGAATAGAATTGAAGGAAAGCAAGCAGGCCACCATTTTGGGCCAATTTCTGGTCACATTTCAAGCCCAAGGCTCCAAAACCCGTTACATTTTGCCCAACCCAATTAAACTACCCGATCCGGATTCCCATGCCCCTGAGACCAATGAAACGACGTAGTATAGGAAGCATATTACGTCGTTTTGAGTTATAAATGCCAAATCAAATCCAGACCGTCTACCCACTCTCATCCAACGGTCGTGGTTCCATCTCGAGTATTAAATAAAAATGTCCAAACTCTTCAGTAACCCTAGAGACCAAATGGTCACCCTCCTCGTACCAATTGTCCCCGCCGGCTCCACCCTAGCTCCGCCGCCGGAAATCGCCCACGGCGGCGGAGAACAACCAAACTTGCCCAAATTCACACCACCCCCTCACCTTTGCCTTCCCGTTCCATATCCACCATCGACTTCCTCCAAATCTCCCTCAAACGCCTCAAAAACGCCAAACCCTAGCGCCGCCACCGCCGTACACGGCGGCGCCGCCCCTCAAATCTCTTCAAAATAACACCCTGGGTTTTCCTTAGTCTCCCTCTTCTCAAATCCCTGATTGTCCTTGCTCGAATCCCTCTCCAATGCCTCGAATTTCAATTTTAAAAAAAGGACAGAACCCTAGAAGTCCAATTGTCGAGTTTGTCCCAGCTTCCTTGGGCCCAAGTTTGGTTTGAGACGCGAAATAATGTGTTCGCTTGTTCTTGGCAAAGAGCAAACGTTCACATCATTTCGGGCTTCAAATCGGGGTCATGTATGATTTAATCTTCTACAATGTAAGTTTTTCTGTTCTTTGTTTGTTTAACTTGATTTTTTTTACGTTTGAATGCTTAGGTGTTAGTTTAAGCATTTAATTGTTGGATTTTCTGTTAACTTCTGCTTTGATTTTTGATGTGTTCGTCTTCAAGAATAATTTGTTCATTGATGTTGGTTGTGATTGGAGTCTTTAGAATTAAGGTTAATCATGTTTAAGTTTTGCTGGTTGTCTTAAGTTCATTCTATTAGTTTAATTTTGAGTCTTAGAACAGTAGTTGTTCAGTAATTAGATCATTTTGATTTATGATTGGTAATTGTTCTTTAAATTAGTGTTCTCAAAAGTAATTAGGCTTAGGTGATTGGATATAGTTGAATAAATTGGTCTTTGATTAACTGTAGTCGAATTTTAATTAGGACAAGGAGGAGCTGGGGTTTAGTTAGGATAGCTCAGTAATTTTGGATTGATTAAAGGGTATTTTAGGTATTCTCATATAAACAAATGGGGTAGATAAAGCTAGAATCCACTAGTACCTTCTAGAATGGGTTTTAAGTTTGAAATTCAGAAAATAGGTGGTATAACTTGTGACACAAGTCAGAAAACAAGGGACTAAATGAGTATATAAAGAGGGACTAAAAGGCAACTGAAAATCTGAAATATTCCTCAAACTCTGCCTATAAAAGGCAGTGTATTCTGCCTTGAAGAACAAGTTTGAACCTCAAAAATTCCCCCCAAAAAGCCCTCTCTGCAAATTTGAACCAAAATTTGAATTTCCAACCCTTAGAAGTTCAAAATCCTCTTCTAGATCTTAGATCCTGCCCCCAAAAATCCAAAAACAAATAGAAAAACAACAAAAAGAAAATCAAAAAGAAAGTGCTGTTACATCGATCTCTCTAGTCTAATTTTGAGTTTTAGTCACTGATTTTCACCTTTTAGCATAACTACAATCACTGAAGTTCAGAAGGTTTTGAACTCCAATTTGAATGAGTTTTTGGGTGTATTTGAGCTTTTGGTTTGATTTTTGAGATTGCAACTGATCAGTCGAGTCTGCTTGGAATATTTGTTGTTGCTGTTGTTTTACAAGTCATTTCGGGTTGTGCTTGAGTGTGTTTCTGGGTTGAGTGTGGTTTTGCTGTTGATTTGGGATCTAATTTGCTGCTTGTCTATTTGCTGTTACTGACTTCTTCTTCTTCGCTGTAACTTCCAGGTACATCTCTTAAGCCTGGCACAATGTAGAAATCAATTTGAGACATGAAACGAAGTTTGCTGCATAAATTTTGTTGTAGATCTGTCTGTTAAAATTTCGAGTAGATTTTTTGGTTAATTGTTCAATGTAAATAACTTATGACTGTATTGGACTGTTGAGCTCTGGTTTATATTGATTCATCTCAAAACAATAGCCTTAGCGTAGTGTAGTTTAATTTCTAATACTAGTACACTTAAAAATCAAAATGACATGAACTTGAATCTGAGTTTGAAAATCAGTGTGTATGCTTATCTCCACGCTCGACCCAGGTTTAACAAACATCGAAGTTAACTTCAGTAATATAGATGATGATTGTTTCGTGTTAATTTCCTAGATTTTCTGAGTATTAGGTGAGTTTGAATAATCAGAAACCTATTGCTCAAGGACACAACGTATGTGTTAATTGTTTAGTTCTAGCTTACATTTCATTTGGGCCTAGGCGAAGGCCCAAAACCGGACAACTTTTGGTCAATAAAGTTTGGACTTGATTTTCATGTGCATAAGGCCCATGTCTGGATAGTGTTTCTTCGTACTAGTAGGACTAAATCTGTTTAGGGCCAGCTAGAAGGCCCAAAACACTGAAATTGCCATCGAGGCCGCTTTGTTTAAATTCAACGTTTTTTTTGAATATCTTAGTAGTGGTACATTAACATGATAATTAGTTAGGGCCTTTTCTTTTATTAAAGACAATGCATAATAGAAAATCATAGTTCCTCTTTAGGTTGGCCTTTAAACTAAAACGAGGTGAGCCCTGCTAGACAAAATGCATAAATTGCGGGGCCTCAATAAATGGTTGAAATAAAAAATACCTAGACTCCGGGATGGGTTGTTTAGCGAATTTCACGGTCCTCCCCGAAGATAATAACGCGTTAGTCACTTTAGGCGCGTTTTTAATAATCTTACTTTCTCAAATACGGATGCACATTTATGTGACCCAAATCCAAATCTCAACGAAGTCGAAACATGTCAAAAATTGCGGGTGCATTTATGTGACGCGATTCGAGACGTGTTTTCACGACGTTGCAATTCTCTCAAAAATAATAGTAATAAAAGCGGTTCAAAGTTAAAAGCATATGGGTTAAAACATGTACTAAAATCAAGTAAATAAGCCAAATATGACAATTGAGCGACCGTGCTAGAACCACGGAATCCGGGAATGCCTAACACCTTCTCCCGGGTTAACAGAATTCCTTACTCGGATTTCTGGATCGCGGACTGTTAAACAGAGTCATATTTTCCTCGGATCGGGACTCAACCGGTGACTTGGGACACCATTAATCTCCCAAGTGGCGACTCTGAACCTTAATAAATAACGAATCCTGTTCCGATTGTCCTTTATTTGGAAAAACTCCCTTTATGCCCTGTCCGGGGGTGTAATGAAAAAGGAGGTGTGACACTCAGGCTCCCGATCCTCAATTAGAGCTATTGGAGGCTTCATAACTACTGCTTTGGTAGGTGCTTAAGCGGTAGCATGTGCCCCTCCTCAGCCTCTATATCAGCCCCGAGCTCTCGCGGCTTTAGTATGCGATGCTGGTGTCTGATCATCCGATCAGGTAGAGCGTGTTCACACCATCTTTGAGAGATTAGAAAGACAAAGGCTCAAACTTCGAAGAATCGAGCAGAATTCTAATTTTATTGCCCTAAAATACCAAATACCAGTAACAATCATGGTAAGGCAGTGACTATTGTTCCTCGGGTCGTTTTTGATGGGCCAGCAGAATTTTAGGCATTACAGGTTCGATTATTTGGGCCTATACTGGAGGCGTGGGATATAGAAAACGAAAATCGGTTAATCGGGCGGAATTCTAGCTTTATGGCCCTAAAATGCCAAACAATAAGTAACGGTCATGGCGAGACAGTGACTATTGTCCTTAGGTCATTTTTCATGGGCCAACTAAACTTTAAGCGATACGGATCTAATCGCCATGGCCTATGTAGGAGTTGTGGGCTATATAACACAAAAAAATGAGAATCGGGTGAAATTTAAATTTTATAGCCCTACCGCGAATTGTGGGCCTCCTCAGGAATCAACTCACGTAGCCCATCTACATTAGGCACTCAAATCCGACCTTGCATTCTCAGCACTCATCATCCCCAATAGTAACATCCCTGGCATTACCATGCTGAACTGTATCCTTAAGGACAAGCAAATGGGGATCATCATAATGGCGCTCTCTGATGCGATCATATAAGGAAGACTAAGAAACCACACAAGCTAGAACCGGCTGGGCTCCAAAACATCTAATCTCATGAACTGGTTGGCCAAGGCCTAAACATCAACTACAAGTGGTCTCTCATCAACAGGAATAAATGCAAGGCTACCCATACTCACCGCCTTTCTACTCAAGGCATCGACCATCACATTGGCCTTCCCGGGATGATACAGAATAGTAATATCATAGTCCTTTAGCAGATCCAACCACCTTCGTTTCCTCAAGTTTAGATCCTTTTGTTTGAACGAGTGTTGGAGGCTCTGATGATCTGTAAATACTTCACAAGATACACCATATAGATAGTGCCTCCAAATCTTCAATGCATGAATGATGGCAGCCAATTGAACTTAATCCGAACCATACTCGGGGCCCCCGGGACCCCGTTTGAATATACCAACAAGTTTCAAAACACATAACGGGCCTACTAGAGGCCAAAATTACATCAAACAACATCGATTCTACAAATCATAACCCAATTCAAGCCTATGCAACTATGAACTTCCGAATTCCGAAATCAATGTCGATTCATACCAAAAAAACTCCGATTGACTTCAAATTTTGCACACAAATTATAAATGATATTACAGACCTATTTCAACTTCTGAAATTGGGATCCAACCCTGATATAAATAAATTAAACTCCCGATCAAATTTCCTAATCTTCCAACTTTCTAACTTTTTCCAATTCACGCCGAAACGACCTACGGACCTCCAAATTAACATCCGGATACGCTCCTAAGATCAAAATCACCATACTGAGCTATTGGAACTAACAAAACTCCATTCTGGAATCATCTTTACACAAGTCAAACTACGGTCAACTCTTACAAATTAAACTTCCAACTTAGGGACTATGTGTTCCATTTCACTCCGAAACTCACCCGAAACCAAAACCAAACACCCCTGCAAGTTACGTAATCACAATATAGCATAGATGAGGTAATAAATAGGAGATCAAAGCTAAAACACTCAAAACGATCATTCGGATCGTTACAATATGTTGGAAGAACTATTTGTTATAGGGGCTAAGTGTAGGGTAAATAAAGAGTTCATGGGGGACAAATGGAATTTGCAAGGTTGTGTAATTATGATGATATTATCAAGGAGACTAATCCTAGGAGCACTTGCTGGATCAGAACAGATACCAATATTGTACCTAAAAAGAGTTTATTGTATATTTTTACATCTATTTTGATGCTTTGAATAAGGGTTGGTTGGAAAGATGTAGGAAGATTATTGGATCTGATGGCCAAATAAACATATGAGGTATAATTCAGGGAAGAGTTACATGCTTTGAGTTGACTTGGCGGTCCTAAATTGTATGAAGACATTGAAGTAGAATAAAGAATATTGGTGCAAGGCTTACTTTAGTTAGTTTTCTAAATGTGATGTTGTTGAGAACAATATGTGTGAAACTTTTAACTCTTGGATAGTTGGACCTAGACATAAGTCAATTATAACAATGTTGGAGGAAATGAGATACAAAATACTAATAAATAGGAATAATGACATGAGGAACTTTGCTGAGACTAGGATAAGTGATATTTCACCAATGGCAAGGATGATTTTAGAGAAGAACAAGGAATTCTCTAGAAGATGTAAAGTAAGATTTAATGGACATGACGGTTATGAGATTGAAGAATGTGAGAAGAGGTTTATTATTAATCTAGTGGAAAAGAATTGCACTTGTAGATCTTGGATATTTAGGTTAATATCATGTCAACATGTTGTTTGTTCATACTATCACTTAGAATAAGAGCCAGAACAACATGTTGAATTTTGGTATAAAAAAGAAATATTCCTAAAGGCTTACAAGTATTTTCTTCAACCCGTGCCCAATATGAAGATGTGGCAAGAATATAACAACCCAGTTATTAAGCCTCCAAAGCCAAAACCAATGTCAGGTAGACCAAAAAGATGTAGGAGAACGGGAAAGTATGAGCCCAAAAAGGCAAAGTATGGCAAACTGCCCAAGAAAGGGGTGAAGATGACATGTTCAAAATGTCATCAAGTAGGACACAACAAGAGAGCCTGCAAAACAGAGGTAATATGTTGTTCAATTAAATTTAATAGTGTTTTACAATTTAATACTCAACCATTTATTTGGTGTTACAATTGCAGCCTGCTATGGGGCAACCAACTCAGCCAAGACGCCAAAGACAACCTGCTCCATCTTGAATTTGTGATGATAAAATTATTGCTGGTGTAGGCAAGGGAAGGGGAAGAGAGAGAAGTATTGTCTTAAGAAAGGGAGCATTCCAAACAGTTTCTTCTAGAGGAAGAGGATCTGAAACCAGTCATACATCCACTAACGTTGGACAAAAGAGGCCAAGACCTGCAGAGTTTGGAATATATACATACACTGTGAGTGGAGCAACTGTTATGAATGTAAGCAACAATTATTTGAAGCAAATGTTATTTTATATTTCATATTAAGTGTGACTAATATGTGATATTTTTCAGCCTGGTAATCCATCTGAAAGAGTGATATCAAATGGGAGACCTCTGAAGAATACAGCTGAAACCAATATAGATATTGGATTTCAGCCGACTGGTCTAAAATGGAAAGGCAGGCAAGTAGTAACAACTAACCAACTCCAGCGGATGAGTGAATCAAGGAATACAAAGACTTTCAGTCAAGAAGGTATATCCTCATCTTTTCTGTCAAACCAATGGAGTGGAACCAAGTGACTTCAGTGTTTAATATGATTTAGGTGCTTATTTAGTTAAGTATTTGGATATGTAGTAATGACTTATTGAAAACAACTTTATTTTGGTATTGTATTGGTGGCTACATGATTAGCCTTTGGTTTAGTTCTTATATTGGCTTCAAGGACTGATTGTGTTTTAGCTCTTGTATTGGAATCATGAACAACCTATTATGTAACATTTTATGAGCTTGGTCTTATATACATAAGTCTTCATTTGGCCAATATTATACGATGTTACTGTCAACCTTCATACGCTTGTATTTTGGTCTTGTATTGGCATTATTTATCAATAACATTTATACAAATCTTGCGGCAGTCAAATATAGTATAAGCCATATAAAGTAGACCCCAAAATACCATTATCATTAATTGAATACATAATCCAAAATTTGGGTACACTTATGTCCCAATTACAATAGTGATACCAAATATGTGTTGTTATCGCAGCTAATACGATCAACCAGTAATACCATTCCAAACCCACATAATAAATATCATAATTAACACCAAGAAATATTTTATTCACCTTTTAGTATTAAGTTCAATTGCATCATTCTTTTTTACCTTCTTCAACAACCCACATATCACCCTTGTAGCTTGATTTGGAAATTGAGGTTCATACCACATAAAAAAAATTTCATCCACCTTTCTACTGCAAAAAAACATACCAAAAGAAGATAGAATTTGTAAAACCAACAAATAATGAAGAACAATTCAAACGATAAATTCATGTGCTTACTTCGTCAATTCTATAGCGATAAAATCGACGACCTGGGTTTCTCTCTGACCATGATGTTTCAATAGAGCATTGATTCCACAGTGACAAATAACCGATCCACTATGCGAATTCATTGTCCTTTGCAAAATCGAACCAGACGAATCCACTACCAATTACATCGAGTCACAAAAACAATAAAGAGAAAAGGGAGAAAGAAACAGAAGAAAATCATTTACTTGTTCGAGCCTTCAGTTACTAGTATGAAACAAGAGAAAGATATTGAGAAATTTTAGCTTGGATCTTCGATCTCATATGTTAGAGACGACCTAGGGTTTTTTGGGAAAAAATAGATTTTCGGGTGATAACGACAAACTATGCCTTATAAAAAGACACACGGACATAGCAAATATAGTCTGAGTAATTCTGTCCAGAGTCGAACCATAGAGAATTAACCTGTCAATTACTTTTGTCGGACTTACTAAATTCACAGAATCAATTTCCCAAACTTTGTGACTAACAATTGATGATATATCTAACAACTAAACTAAAAATAAATAAACAGCTGAAAGTTAACTAAGCTTGCTTTGTATATAATTGGAATAAGGTCTGAGGTAATGGTTTCCCCCGTTGTTGATTTCCTTGGTTGAATATGTCTTATAACTGTGACTTAGTTGTCTCCATCAATCATGAACGGTCCAGCTATCATAAATCTTTCTCAAGCAATTATGATAATTTACTAGACGTACTTTCTCAAGCTACGCTAGCTAGATTCGCACTACGTTTCACTTAGATTGCACCCGAGGTATCGTTATCTCTAATCTAACCTCTAAACCCTCGGTTATGACTCTCGTCTATACTCCGGGAGTGATGTAGTTCATACAATTACCTAAATATGCACTCTCTCTCAAGCAGATACATACTAAATATGGACGGATAATTGAGGGCCCTTTCAATTAACCACAATTAAAACGTAGATGAACAAATAGAGATTAACAACCAATTCAACACTATATTAATATAACAACCAAGTCATCCCCAACAGGTTTCACCAAAACCTTAGATTAAAGTATTTAGCTACTCATAACAATAACAAAAACAACAAAAGAATTCATAGTCATTGATGGAAGAACAATTTAGAGAGATGAGAAATTGTATATTTCAAGTTGCCTCCTTGCCTCTCTTCCTTGTTCTCAAAACTCGAACTCCCTTTCTCTATTGGACTTGTTAAACCTTTTATAGTTGGTGTAGATTTGCTTGGACTTCCGAAATTGCCCTTATAAAATTACTGCTCCCACATCTGGACTAGCGCGGGCGCGCTAAGCCCGCGCTAGTGGGGTTTCCTACTGGTTTGGGCGCTGGACTAGCGCGGGCACTCTAAGGCCGCGCTAATGCCCGCGCTAGTGGGGTTTCCTACTGGTTTGGGCGCTGGACTAGCGCGGGCGCGCTAATGCCCGCGCTAGTGGGGTTTTCCACTGGTTTGCGTGCTTTGCTCCAATATTCGTCCCTTCACTCCAATTTTCGCCCGGATCACCATCATAAGCCCTCATTTGATTATTGAACTCCTGTGAAACACCAAAGTCACCATTAGAGCCAATTTTTGCATTATTTACACACTTACAACAGTAAAGCATCCTTAAGTTAGCGCCCAAACGAAGGCCAAACTATACAATTTAGCCTATTATCATCGGGTTTTGGGGAAGGGATTATAAAGAATCCGCCTTTTTACCGTTGGAATCCTCCATGCAAGCAAAAAAAACAATCTTCACGCACCTATTTTTGTTTAAAGTCACACTATATTACAAGTCAGTAGTCTGTGTTTAATTGGCACACATGTGAGGATGTTAGCTTGCCTGACAGGAAAGAGCCAAACTTTACGTGTCCATGTGAAAATTGGTGCCAAGTTCCGGTGCCTGTCTATATATTTGGCCATTAAGGAGATATGCTTCTCACAAGAACTACATCAACATCCACAATGTAGTCATTAAAAAAGTCCTATTTTAGGGGAAACTTATTCTCTCAATAAGTTTTTCTTTTAATATTAGTAGATTTATGTAGGTCACTTGATCAAATCATATTAATATAATATGCTTCTTTAGTATATATTTTTTTTTTCTGATTTATCGTCTACTAAATTTTGTATTGTTAGCTTCTGCATGCATCATGTTATTTCGATCCCAATAGAGTGTTATATAAAACTACTCCCTCCGCTTCAATTTATATAAAGATATTTCTTTTTTGGTCCGTTCCGAAAAGAATGACCCCTTTCTAAATTTGGAAACAATTTAGCCTAAACTTCTAATTCTACCCGAGAAACTTTTATAACCACACAAATACTCTGGACCCTTTTTGACTTGTTTAGGACCACAAATTTCAAAAATCTTTACTTTTTCTTAAATTTTGTATCGAGACAAATAAATTCACATATTGAAACAGATGGAGTATTATTTTCTTATACTTATAAAAAAGCATCACTATTGGGAGAATTATTTTCTTAAATCCCTATGGCCAAATGACCCTAGGCTTGTGTAAGCAGGGGCCAAGGGGCGCTGAAGGTGACTGACTGGTGGAAAGATGAAGGGTCACGATCTTCTCGTGCTTCCTCGCTAAATACAATGTGTATGGCCCGATTTCCTTTACAAATGACACTGACGTAGTAGTTTATTACACCCCCACCCCACCCCACCCCACCCTACCCCCACTCAGGTACACCGGTGCTAGTACTAGTAGTATAACAATTGGATAAACTCCAAGAATTGTTCTCGAAACCCTCATTTTCTTCCGAAGAACAAACTCAATACCAGTGAGGTGAGGTGAGCTTCTTCATAAATCTTTAAAGACTATTTATTTCTTTGTGGAATGCTTTTTCCTTTTGTTTCCTCAATTTGATTCAATATTAATTGTTGAGGAAAAACAAAGGAAGATCTATGGATTTCAGGACCAGAACATGTTAGACTGTGAAATGAATAACAAATACTGTTAAGTGAATAACAGCTTGACTTTTGACGGCGCCTATTGGATTTCTTTTCTGATCACTTTTATTCTCCTTCTTCTTCTGAGGACTGAGATCTTTTTTTTTAATGGTTACATGCTATCTTTCTTTTACAAATCTGGAGAAACGTCTATGACAATGATATCTTTAGATTTGTTCAGTGAAGAAGATATAACTGGTTCTACTTTTTTCACTTCTGTTTTTGGTTAAATTTGAAATGTTTTGGTTATGGTGGTATGGACTGCAAATTGAGTGAGTGCTTTTTACTTTTACAAACTAGAGCACGTCTACACCAATGACTCTAGATAAAGGAAATATCTAAAATCTTTCTTCTTTTTGTTCAATATTTCCCAGATTTGGTGGATCTTTTGCACGATGCTTCAATTTTTTTATTTTTTTTTTAAAAAAAAATTGTTGTTAAAACCTATTGTTGAAAAAGGTTCGACACTCTTTGAATATTTGCAGATCCTAGGGCTATCACTTTGTACTATAATATATAAGATTCTATTGGATCAATTTGATATTCTTGAGCGTATAAGTCATTAAAGCTAGACGACCAGCCAAAATTTAGCCAATGTTGTTATATTGCATATCTGAATTTATGATGTTGTTGTTGTTGTCCTAATATAATAGGCAAAATGCAAGGAGGATTCAAACAAATCATTTCTCATGGAAGTGTCCTCAAGAGCGCTGTTCTACGACATGTCCGATTGGTGAATCCAGTAGCGAGGCCACTTATATTTGCACGTCATGAAACAACTTCAGCTGCTCGTATAGAAGAACATGGTTTTGAAAGTACCAAAATAGCTGACATTTTGAAAGTCAAGGGTAAAGGTGCTGATGGCTCCTGGCTCTGGTGCACTACTGATGACTCTGTTTATGATGCTGTGAAATCGGTTAGTAAATCATTTGTACATTGCCCTTGCATCTAACCATTTACACAGTTAATGTTACATTTTTATGTATTTATGTGCAACCAAACCATATTGCTAAGAACAATGTGTAATTCTTATCCACTTATGAGCCAGATGCTCATTGGTGCATTATCGCTTGTGTAGTGACAACTTAAAACTGATTCTTTGTGGCTATACAGATGACACAACACAATGTAGGAGCGTTGGTGGTTGTGAAACCTGGGGAAAATAAGTCAATTGCTGGGATTATTACGGAAAGAGGTAAACAATTTTCTCAAAATACTTCTGATGCTGCTTCCTTAATTTCCTGCACCAGTATTGGTTTTGAACTTGTTCGACAATCATGTCTGCAAATTTAGCTTATCATAGTTGTCTTTAAAGATAAATGCTGCAAGAAATGTTGTATCCTCTGGACAATTTCGAATATATTGGGGTCTTTCTATGACTGGCAATGTGACCGTTCTCGGTCGCTAAATTCACCTTGTCTCTAAGATTATCGGGATGTCAGCAGTGACCTCTTTTTATTATTGTAATAAATCATCAGAGGATTATTGTTTGATCTATGTGAATGTAAGCTAGAAAAGTTACTGGCGTACATGTGCAATTTAAGAATCTCTCTGTGACCATGTGAATGGAAGCTATAAAAAATAAGATTGCTTTGGTGTTGGAGCATTTGCATGAATGTAGAATTGGGGAAGGTTACAGATATTCTGTTCACTTCAGGGACTGTATATACCATGGAAGCTTTTAAGGTGCATGTTTTGGTGTCTGGTATTTTCAAGTTGGACTTACTAGTTGTAAATACATAGAGTTGCACGCAGTTAGACACACGAAGCACTTCCATGATTGTTCTGATTATTCTTTTCTCTTCAACCCCATCCCCTTCTCATTAATTTTCTCGAACCAGATTATCTGCGGAAAATCATAGTACAAGGAAGATCATCCAAATCAACAAAGGTTGGCGACATCATGACGGAGGAGGTAACACTCAGAAGCCCCCTTCTCATCAGAAAAAAGGAAAAAAGAATAAATGCTGAAGCATATAAAATTTGCTCCCAGCCAAGCACTTCTATATTCAATGCATTATTAACGCATAACATGACCAACTTTTGTCTATGTGGGTTTGCAGAACAAGCTCATCACTGTCACACCAGACACCAAAGTTCTGAAAGCAATGCAACTGATGACAGGTGCTATTTTGCTGCAACTTTTCCCAAAGCTCCTTCCCATTCTTAATCTATTTCATTAAAGTTGAGCAGATAGGTTTACATATTTTTCAATATCACTTTTCAGATAACCGTATCAGGCACATTCCAGTCATTGATCAGACAGGTATGATAGGGATGGTGTCCATTGGAGATGTTGTCCGTGCTGTCGTGAGTGAGCACAGGGAAGAGCTGAACCGGTTGAATGCCTTCATACAAGGAGGTTACTAGATGATGACGACAGATAAATGGATGGTGACTGAAAAGGTTATGTTTGCAGTTTAAAGATGTCTTGAGTTGAGAACCCTTAATCTTGTAAATGTTGACTTCCTTACATCTTCTCTAGCATGACGTTCGCCTACGGATGTGGGTTACCAATTTGGGATCAATAAGATACAATCTGCACTAGCTTTCTTTTTCCATTGTGGTTGCATCATGCATGTAATTTGCAGTTGTTTAAAGATGCCAGTTTCTTCAACCAAAACTTGAAGGTTGATCTCTTTCAAGGGGTTAAGATTGACATTCTGCTCCGAGCATATTGTCCTTCACTCCTTCCTTTGTTTTTCAAAGATAAAAATATTTTCCATAATGGGGATTGATATCTTTAAAGTTTAAAATTGTTCCTTAAGCTTTTAAATCATTGTAAGATTTTGGGAATGAACCTTCCAAGATTATGGGTCAATTCTCTAACAAGATTCAAGGCTTTTCATCTCGTTTAAAGGATTAAAATTGTCATATTCCCATGAGCATTTATTCGTAGCTTTAGGGTGTGTTTGGTATAATGGAAAATGTTTTTCGTGGAAAATGTTTTCCAAGAAAACAAGTAATAGTCTTATTTATTTTCCTGTGTTTGGTACGCAAATTAAGGAAAATGTCTTCTTAAGAGTATTCATAAATAATTTAGATATAATAAACCTGAAGCCATAAACTTTCTAACCAACAATCTTTCGAACATCCAATTTTCATAAACTTTCGAACCGCTAAACTTTTGAAACCGCGGAAGTTTTAACCTGTAAACTTTATAATTTCTAAATCCGAAAACTTCCAAACACATAAACCTCTGAACTCGTAACTTTGGAACTTGTAAAATTTTGAACCTTTAAACCGATAAATAAAAAAACTAAAACTGAAAAATATATCAAAAANATTTTTTTTTTTGGGGGGGGGGGTAGGGGGGGTAGGGGGTATGGGTAGGTGGGGTGGGGTA
>NW_017670235.1:2607311-2615330 GCF_001879085.1 Nicotiana attenuata
TTGGGAGAGGGTGGGATGGAGGGGTAGTAGAGCGGTGGTAATGGAAAAACTGAAATTTGAAAAAAAAAAAAAAAAAAACTTTTTTGGAGGTGGCGTGGGTTGGTAAGGGTAGGGAATGTTGAGAAGGAGTTTTGGAAAATGTTTTCCCTTCTCTTGATAAACATTTGGAGGAAAATGAGTTCGTAAGGAAAATGTTTTCCAAAACATTTAAGCCAACCAAACATGGGAAAATACCATCAGTCTTGCTTAAATGAATGTAAGACATAGTGGGCGTTTGGACATAAGAAATGTAAAATTCTAAAAAAAAAAGTGAAAAAATTTTCAAGTGAAAACGATATTTGAAAATTAGAGTTGTGTTTGGACATGAATATAATTTGGGTTGTTTTGAAGTTTTGTGAGTGATATAAGTGAAAAATTTGAAAAATAACTTTTTGGAGTTCTTCAAATTTTCGAAAAATTCTAAAATTCATTTTAAAGTAAAAATTGAGAATTTTATGGCCAAACGCTAATTTCAAAAAAAAAGTTTGAAATTTTTTAATGTCCAAACGGGCTGTATTAGTATTGTGCATAATTTTTTTGTGAACTTAACTACAGTTAAGTGATATATATTCGTTTGGCTACGATTTAAGCGATAAATATGGATATAAGTCACATGGCAGGCACGTATTGGTGTACATGAATATACTAATTTTACGTTTCCTTTTTGTGAATATACTTTAGTAGACAAGTATTATTTAGTATCTGTGAAATAGTTACACAACAAGCACCAGTGGTCTAGTGGTAGAATGGTACCCTGCCACGGTACAGACCCGGGTTCGGTTCCCTGCTGGTGCATCTGAGTGCTATGATGAATATGTTCGCAATGGTGGAAACTTGGGTCTTCTCCGCGTCTGATTGCAGACGACAACAGTGCATCTGAGCCTCTTCTTATTTTTTTCCCCAGAGTCTCTTTCGAAGTATACAAATTTTATTTTTATCCAAGAAAAACTTGGATATTCCTTTTTACAGATGTGATGCTTTGCTTAAATAACCTAGTTGACGTCTTGAGGAGTACTCGTGAAAGCAAAACCCAACATTTTAATTGTACTGAATATAATTTTTTTTTTTATTATGTCCTAAGTTCAAGAGTTATTTTCCTAAATCAACATGAATTAATAAGGCTTGACTAGTTAATTATGTCCAAATACATGAATCAATATCTTTCTTTTATCATGCCATCTTGGTAGGCTCCAGTATACGAGCACATTTTCCTCTCTCAGTTTCCATTTGGATGTTTCTTCGTTCTATGTTTTAAACTTTACTAATATGCTAAGCAAAATTTGTGTCAAGTCAAATACAAGGCAAGTCAATAAAATACAAGTGAAAAATTTCAAGTATTCGAAGCAACAAGTTGCAGCCAATTAATTACGGTTCCATCACATATTCAAGTTACGATTCAATTGAACCAGTGAAATCACATAAAACTGTCACTTCTCCACAACTATAAATATGTCAAAAGGACATCAGAGAAATAAATACTTACTTTTGAAGACAAGAAGTTCAAACATTTCTCCACAAGTTTAAAATTTATCACGTTTAATCTTTAATTTATCTGTTCATGAAGACTGGATTCGAATACTGTGCTTTCAAAGTGTTTGTGATGAAAGAATTTCAAGTCCAGAGTTAGTGTTTCAACACAATCATTTGTGCTAGACTAGTATTATATCCAATTTATTGTCGGTAAAACCTAAAATTGTTTATGACTGATAATACAAAGAAAGACCCCGAGAGAAGAGATGATATAGAAACACACAAACATTCTTGAGATTTTGTTGCTTTAAAACAAGCATTACAAACCCTACTCCATTTAGTTTTGCCTTTTCAAACTGTGTTCGTGCTTATATCAACTCAGTCTGGAATAAGTAATATATATACTTGCTAGCTACTGAAAAAACAAGGTGAAGATGCACTCCCAAAATGCATTTACCTTACTTTGGAAATACCTGACTGATAAGATGAGAAACATAAACAAGATTAAATTAACAATCACTGAATTTCTACAACTAAGGAATATAACGCCAGATAGCATTTTGTTCAGCATGAATCACAAGTTCAAATTAATGCTCAAACTTAGCCTGAAGAGCATGCAGCTCTCAAAGAGGCACATTCAGTTAACACTAGAGAAATTTCAGAGATTAAACATAAGCTTCACCAAAATACGACATTGTTTAGCCTGTGAAAAGTGAACAAATTCACCTAGGATTCGTGGTTTTCTGTTTCGCCTTCTCTATAAGAGGTCTCAACTGCTTCTTTTCAGCTAGAATTTTCAAAAAGTTGAAGAGAAAGGGTATGTAGTTGTGCTTCCGACGGATATTTTCAGTTTTCCATTTCTTCAACTTCTCCTCCTCCCTCAATATTTTATCACTAACGGCTTCTATCCCAGAATTTACTTCTGATAAGGATTTATTGAGTGACTCCACTTGGCTGCTATCCACCATTCTCTCCGACTGTGATGCAGCCAGCTGCTGCAGAATACGCTCTCTCCTCTTCTGAAGCTCCTTCAGCTCAGCGGTATACATCTCTTTCCTGTTCTTTACTACAGCCATCAGATTGAATCTTATTTCACTTTGGGAATACCTCTCAATACGTTCCTGAATAACCGGCTGCACCATGCGCAACCACTCGATATCACCTTGCCCACCAGGGCATGGCCCAAGACTGATTGGTCCCTCCTTCAATCCATCGAGCTCATACAACACACCATCCACAGGTATATAGCTGATAAAATGGTATACATCATCATCTTTTCCAGCTGCCTTCTGTTCTTCAGGCACAAATGGCTCAGGTCTTGCAAAACTATTATGGGCTGTGCGAATTGCTTCACTGTTGTTGATAGCTAAGCCTTTAAGCTCTGCTGGGAAATTCTTTGTGAATTCTTTTAGTGCTGATAGTTCTGGGCCTATATCAACATCTGGACTGTTCAGGAGAATTGACAGGATTGCTTGGGTAGCACAGGCATTGTTTATCACCTGTTTCACGTCATCAAAAGAGTTACAAGTCATAGTGCTAAGCAACTTCCGTTAGTTTAACCACACATATCATGTAAACCCATTTGACCTGACTAGCAAAGAATAAGTTTGGGTTTGGATCCTTGATCACAAGGCGATCATCTTTTTCACCCGGTCGCCATTTGAAAAGGAATACCAAGCCATACACGGGCCTGTGAAAAATCATTAAGTATTATTTCCTTTTTGAAAGAATTGGGGAAACGCAAGCTTAAAGCTTTTGAGAATAAACTGTTTGCAGAATCATACAATTAATGTTAACATGGCAGAATTAGTTTACCTAAGACTGTTGAGCTCATCAAGATCCAAAGAATACAACTCCTCAACCTGTTTCAACATGAAATAGCACGAGAAGAGAAAAAAATTAATCACCCAAAAAGAAGTGGCTATCTGACCATTTTAACACCCCACCCTTCCCAATCCCCAGCTTTTCATTTGCTTTATCTCAAGAAAAGCACATCAATCATACTTATCAGCTTCAACTGTAAGAGCAGAAAACCCCCTTCATATAGAACTGAGATAACCACAAATATGTTGAAAGAATCACAAAAAGATGGGGAATGATGGACAATTTAGCCAAAGCTCCTCCAATCATGGCTAATTCTTGGGTTTTTTTCTCTTCATATTCAACATACAACAGAATCACAAGTTGCGCAGAGATGATTAAGTACCAACATTATTCTTCCATAATTTGCAGAATTTAGTTTCACACCTGGTATGGCATGAAATGAACGAATCCTATCTAATTTCCAGTAATTACATAACATCATTTATTAAAATAGCAAACTGCTGTTGCCAGGAAGCCTGACAGGCAGTACGTCTGCACCTAATCCCCTGGAGATGTTAGGAGGGGGAGAATAGTTTGTTGATGTTGTAATTTGGGATGTCTTTCGGTAATTTTATTGTACCATCTTGGTACCTTATTAAAAATTTACCTTATAAAAAAAAGTGATTATGACTGAAGGGTTACTCAATCGGATCAGGATAGTTGTTCTTTTTTGCTCCATCGCCCTCCAGGAACCACAGACCACACTTTAATTCAATGTATGGTCATGCTGAACTATTTATACTTTATATACATGTATCATCAATAAAATGCATTGGAACTTTAGATTAAACCATAACTAGGCCAGTTACTTCCAATTGCTTTCTTTAGCGCTCCTCATATGTGGCACTCCTCGCTCGTGGAGTGGCATATGAAGATTCCTTTAAGCATCACGTGTGTCTTTTGTAGATTAGTTTTAAAGCTAAAAGTGATAGCAACACAGGATAGGACAGTGGAGAGCTATGATAAAACCACTATGGAGGGGGAAAACGTCAATCTCTACCTTTTTATATATTTCCTTTTCTAGCTTATATGTTTTTTCCTTCTTTTAAGTTCTAGCATAAAGGTATTCGCCACCGACCAAAGAAAATGATTGCTTGAAATTCCTAAGCTTAACAGATATACAAGCCAACCATTTGCCTCGCAACAAAATGTGATAATAGCAAAGATAAAGATTCCATTGAGTCTGCCTATGCCTTCGTGGGCAGAGTTACCCGGTACTTGTACTAGTCAGAGATAGCAGGTACCCGGTGTAATAGTCGATCACGTAAGCTGGCCCGGACATCACCGCCATTAAAAACAGACTCCATTGAGTCGCATTACATGCATCTCAGTATGTAACGAGTAAATATAGATTTCAAGTCCATAATCGCATGTACATAAAAAAATATCTGCAAAAGTGATTATGATCATCAACTTTATAGGAAAAAAGAAAAGAAAGGAAATCTCCAAAAAGCATGTTCTCATTGCATAGCCACACTTGAAATGTTCCAAGCTAAAAGAGAGATTAAAACACCTATAAATAAAGAAAAAAATCATAAGTGAAAAGAGAGTAAAATTTTTTAGAGTAAACCGAAAAATACCTGCACACCTTTTACTTGCATCTGTTGTATGAGTTCGGTAAAAACCCCTGCAGGCAAGCAACATCAGTACCTTTCGTTCAAAGGTTGTACCAAGTGAAATGCATCAGGGAGAATGGGAGATCATACTACCAGCATTAAAATCACAGATACTACCAGCATTAAAATCACAAAAATCACAGCTGGCTAAAATTATGAAGAAGAATAAAGATGAAGAAGGATGTTACATTGGGTTGTTTCCACTCCTACTGGACAGCACAGGTAACTGTACCTCACCCCAAAACAGCAAAACCCACCCCCAAAAATCCTTTTGCTTATTTTTTTTCTGTGGATAATGATGGTGTCAAGGATAGCACAAGTACCGAGTGACTTTGCTTACCAAGGCCTAAGCAGATGGGAAGCAATTATCTAGTGTTTTTAAATCTCTGCTGTGACTTGAATCTCCAACATTTGCACACACTTCACTAACTAGTAGGACACATCTTTGGGTGCAACACACTAGGTCTGGCAAAACTGGCTCAAGCTCATTCAATCCACCCAGTACTTAATGGGTCGGGCATGACAGATTTCCTGATGGGCTATTTTGGGCTGCACCCATTTTAACCCATAAAAGAACTTAGCACAACACAACCCGTAAAATGGCCCAAATCTAACCCGTGTCAAACTATACTTATCCATGTATGACATAGCTGTAGCTTTTATAGGAATATGTGCAATTTTTCAAGCACTACTTTGAAAGTAATAGTTGTCAGGTATTGTTTTTGCTTTTTTTATACTCCTACATTTTTTTGCTTCTGGATATGGACAGCTGGGTTTTGCAATTGTATCTTCTTCCTTTTCTTTTTTTTTTTTTTTGCATTTCATCATCTTCTTCTTTTTTAAAAATTTCCGATTTAATTTTTTGTCCTTTTTTGGGACAATTGGTTTTGCGAATAAAATTCTTTTCTGGAAAGGATTACTAATTTTTTGTGTTGGATAATTGATCAATTCAACAAAGAAAATAATTTAAAAACTAAAAAGACAAGAATCATAGTATAAAAATGTGGAGAAGAAATAGTGGGATATTAGTTTTCTGCTAACTGATAACTTTAAATCAAGATTAAATAAATGCGAAAGTTACAACAATAAAATAAAATCGATAAAGCTGATAACGAGTCTTGTTAATCAATGTATCCATGAAGAAAAAATCAAAACAACTATTTTGCTTATTAAAAGAAGTTACAATAAAAATTTATTTGTTAATGAATGTTAGATGTTGCCAAAGGACTAGTTGGGCGGGTTGGGTTATGACCCATTATTTAGCCCATCTTGACCCAGCTCATCTCAACCCAAGCCCATCTAAGCCCAAGTGAACTTTGGGTAGGGTTGGGCAATGACCAATTTATCAATTCAGCCCATTTTGACCCACCCAAAATCTACCCAAACCGCCCATTTGCCACCCCTAAACGCACCCAAGAATCCTGATTAAAAAAAGAAAAGAAAAAAGATAATCATGAAAGAGTTCCCAATCCCTTAATTGCTAATCGTCGAGAAGAATAAAGATGAAGAAGAATGTTTCCTTGCATGATTTCTACTCCTCTTATGCAGCACAGGATGGTCTTCAGAGTCACTCATGAATCTCTGCAATCCTAGCCCCCAGCCCCCAGCCCCACCAAAAAAAAAACCTCCACAAAAAAAGCAAAGGAAACAAAATAATCACCAAAGAGTCCCCAAACCCTCATCTGGCTTCAATGGGTTCGACTTAACTTAATCAGCATATAGTATATGCAGTAAGGCGTTAGCTACTACAACTAAAGACTTATGTGTCATGTTTACATTATTTTCAATCACATCATGATTGTTGGCAATGATGATAAGAGACACAGATATGTTAAACAGTTTACAAAGAAGAGTGACCTCTATAGATTAATTTCTTATTCAGTCCAGGCAAGTTATTCCTTATCAAACCAAACAACCCGTTGTAGCACTCCTAATTCTACTTAATTTTCTTCTTCAGAATTTCAAATTAGCTCACATTGTTCGCAGAAGTCGACATATACATTCACAAGCAAGACCACCAGTTAAACCATGCTATAAGAACGTAAAGTTGAAAAGTAGACATCACACAAATCATGTTTTTTTAGTAGGTGTCCTTCAACAAAGGGTGATACACGCCATAAATTAAGCAGTATGATGCCATCCCAATGTGCCAAATATGCTACAGCTTCGTCAGCTACATGCACTAGCTGACCAAAATTAGGCAAATATTTTTTTCTGACAGTATGAGATGTCGATGATGAAGCTTTTAACTACTCAATGAAGTTAACAAGTAGTCTTCTTATTAAGCCTCTCCTGATGGATACGTAGAACGGAAATACTCTTAATATGCAAACTCCATTATTTTCTAAAACTATTCATTCAAAGATTGTACACTAATCTATTTTTATCTATCATTGGTATTCAATAATTAATACACAAGTCAAGGAGATTTTAGTACATCAAAACATGCAGCACCATAAATATTTTGCTGGATATGTGCTGACATACTTTTCAGACCAGCTTTTATTGTCCAAAGGTGCAAAAGGCCAATTATTAGTTCTTGAGATGAAACGGACAGTGGCAACTTTTTTGGACAAATAAGCGAAAAGCTGGACCATACGATGCAACAAAGGGAAAGATGACTTTGCCGCAATTAGTTTTCTGACCTTAAATTTGATAAGACTGCAAATATTTTATATATCTCAGCAGAATCTCCCACAGATTAAATTTTTAAAAATGATTTCAACCCTGTCACTAAATACTACATACAAAAAGAGATCAGATGATTTTTTTGGAGGCCCGTGAACAGTTGATGATCTGATTGATTAACTATAATTAAAACTAATAGTAGTAGCTATTTTTGCCAGCAGCCAGGAAGGAAGGGCATCTACAGTAATCATGCAACAGCAGTGCAGCAATATAGATCTAAACCAATAAAAGATGAATGCTATGAAGAGCGCGGAACATAAAATAAATTTAGAGAAGAGGACAACATCTTTCTGGATAAAGCATTTGAAAACTATCTAAATTTCTTTTTTTTTAAGGGGGGGGG
>NW_017670235.1:2615350-2658821 GCF_001879085.1 Nicotiana attenuata
GGTAAGGTATTTTACCCTTAACACATGAAGATTGAAAAACACAAAATTATGTGGGATGACATTGAAGCCAACTAGAGCTGATACCCAGTAACATAGACTCTGCCTTATTTTCTTTTATCAACATGTCTCCTTGTTTAACTTGAAAATTGCTGCTATATATAATAATATAATAGCCTAATCATCTTCTCCTTTAACATGATAACTTGATCATCTAACCCTTCATTCTGTTCCCTTCCTTCTCTTCTTACTACTTTTCCCCTTTTGTGAATTATACGTTCGGAAATCAGTTAACAGCTAAAGAATTACTCTTTCTACTCTAAATCTCACTCCCATGACAGAAGGCGAATAAGGAACTAAGAGTTAGGACACTTACCGGGATCAGACTCGATAGTGCACCACGACATGACTGTTAATCAGCTGCTGCAACAGAAATAGCATCAAGGGCGGCTCTAGGGTAAGGTAAGGCAAGTGAAGCCCCAAATATATTTAAGGGCCCAAAAAATAAGAAACACTACTATATTATAATATAATATATAGTTCATAATTCATATTTATATAATTATTAATAAAAAATTTTAAATTTTAAAATTTTTTAACTAAGATTGAGTGAGTTAATTGGATTAATTTTTCTCACTAAATTAGATAATTATATTTACCTTTTCATCAACTTTATTTTTTTTCTTTTATGTATAGTCTTTTTTTATAGTTCTCGCGATTTTACTTTCTAATTTCAAACTCAAATTCTCTAAATTACCTATTCCTTTTTGTCACAATTGATTGATCCACACACCAGAAAGCAAGTTCTTTTGTGTCTCATCTTTTTTAACTAAGAAATCCCTGAGACAAATGTCACAAGGTTCAAAACACGATGGATAATGGGCTCACCCTTTACCATTTTCACTTAAGGGAATAATTCGCGTGCGCTTAACTCATACATCATGAGTTGCGCTCTCACCACTAGATCAAAGTCATGTAGGTTTTTTTTGTGTCTCAATATTATATGGATTATATAAAAGAAGTTTCAGGGTCTTTTTAATATATTTTGGTTTTAGGTCACCACTTCTGTTGGGCCGCCCGTCATTGACGATCAACAATTATTTACAGACTATTGTCCCACAATGAACGTACTATTCAACCAGCTTCATTCACATGTGGTAACTGAGTGACACACTCATTGCCATTAATGTTCTTGTCATTGTTGTCTTATCTTAAGTGAGACTCTATAAATTTGATTGAGAATGTGAGGGATGGACAAGTGGCTCTAGTAGGAGACTAGTAAAGCCTTGATTTAGGTCCCCAAAAATTTATAATAATGGATTTTATAATTTTATTTCAAGTTAGACAATATTAATGTTTGTAGAAAAAATAAAAAAGTACAAAAAAATTTATAAAAAAGAAAGAAAGGTGTCTACTCATTAACAGTAAAAATATTTTTAAAACTTTGAATTAAACTACTTAAATCTTCATATTAGTAAATATATTTTTTACAACAATATCACAGGTAACATATTGCAAATACATGTCTAACATCTCATTTGTTTAGTCATTTTCTAATGTAAATAATAATATTACTATACAAAATTAAAGAAGTTATGTCATTTAAGAATATATACTATAAACAACAAGTATGAAAAAAGGCAAAACTAACTTTTTTGCATATATGTGTGTATACGTACTAACAAAAAAGTATAAGGCCTCTTATTAAAATTTGGCTTTAGGCCACTAATTTTATGGAGCCGCCCTTGAAGTATCATGGATACTTATGCTTATGCATAAAGTGTATATACACTGTAAAACATATTAAATATTTCGGATACACAAAAACACTAAGGATACATTAGTGATATATATTTAGATTCTCTATAAAAGATAAATGGATTATAATTTATACTGTAATAGAAGATTTTGTTGCAGGGAAGATGATTGGATATTGATAGATTTTAGGGAATTTTACAGAAATATCTCAAATAAGTCTCAACTTACCAACCTTTAGCCATTAATTATAGACTTACCAAAACTAGCCAAGTATATATAAAAATTAAAAACCAAAATAAATAAGCTTCATTCTCTCCAAGAATCACACGCAAAGATCTTCTTCCATATTTTTAAGCGTGATCAGCAACATTAGATGCAAGACGGAAAGTAAATTTTATGGATGAAGTAGCAAATAAGGTAATAAAATAAAAGAAAATATATATACAAGATTCCTAAAATCTAAGCAAAAAAAAGATATTTTTCAATGGGTATGGTTTAAATTCACGAAAACATATAGATAAGTCAATATACAAATTTTGAGGAAGATTGGAGGTGATTTGGTATCAAAATTCGTAGCTAAAATTGAGTTGAAAAAAATTCTTTTGCAACACATGTATCTCGCACACAAGTGTACATGGATATACATGTGATACATTTTGATACATATATGATATATATGTGATACACATCTCATTTTTTTTCATATTTCATCTTCTACTTCAAATTTTCAATTTAAACTACCTCAAAACTCTGCCAAATCATCCAAAAACAGAGATTCAAACTTTTTAAAGATGTACCCAATTTATTCTAATAACACCCACTCCAAAGAAAGCAAACAATTATTCCTTTTTTTTTTTGCTACAAATAACTAATTGGCTAATATTGGTAATATTTGGCTAATATTAGTAATATTTAATAAAATGACCAATTTTTGTGATAAGTCACTTATAAATAGACATAGATGGTAGTTTCCCTAGATTTTAGGGTGAAAGGGTGGGTTTCAACAGGAAATTTCACTGGTTTTGGAGAATTTTTGAAATTTGATAGGGTTTGAAATTTTTTGGGCTGGTAGGTTTAATATTTTTTGGACCACTAATTGTTAGTGGAAAAGAATACTAGCCTTTGAACCGACTGACTAGAATATAAAAGTTCCTAATTTGACTGTATGTTACTCTTGGGTATTGGCTAATATAATTTAAGGCCGAACAGATAACTTTATAAGTATCCTTAAAAGTAAATTACAATTTCAAAATTAATTAAAATTAGAGTTGTCAATTTGGGTCGGCTCATCTCTGCCTAGACTAGTCCACACTGGCTTTGACATTCGACGAGTTGGACCATTTGTCACGATCCAAAATCCCAACTAAAGGACCGTGATGGCGCCTAACTATCACTTGTTGTCACTGACTCAATTTCCACCATAGGCCGTGATGGCACCCAACGATGTCGTAGGCAAGCCAACGGTAAACTTCCAATTTAATTATCCATTTTTATACTTTTAAAATCAGGAATTATACTAAGTAAATGTATTTGTCACGACCGAAACTACCATGTCGTGATGGCGTCTATCGAGGTACTAGGCAAGCCGACTCTTTATCAAAAACAATCTGATATTTCAATTTAAAGATAACTTCAAGTTATTTAGTAATAAAACATCATAAGAAAAATCTAAATAACAAAGTGCGGAAAGAAAAGCCCGATATCGGGATGTTACTGGTCATGCGCATCTACTAAACACTGTCCGAAGATAATGAGACTAACATAGTCTGGAAATGTAACTACAAAATAAACTATAGGAAGATCGGAGGGAGAAGAATAGGGCTGCGATCGCCAGCATCTACCTTTCCTTTTCCGAGAAGAATCTACAGCTGGACTAGTCCACAGCCGCTACCGGGTCCTGATGTGCTTGGATCTGCACACAAGGTGCAGGGAGTAACGTGAGTACGCCAACTCAGTAAGTAACCAAAGTAAATAAAGACTGAGAAGCAGTGACGAGCAATAAAGCATGATAAGTTCATATCAGGAAATCTCGGTAAAAATATAACAGGCTTTTAAAGTAGAGTTTGAATCAAATCGTTTCGTTTAAACTCAGTTTCAGTAAAATCATTTGAAGATATTTTTCAACAGTTCTCAAATAGAGGCTCAGTGCAACAATGAGCAAAAATGATGAAAACATAAACAGTCCCTCGGGCAAAACATCACTCATAAGCAGTCCCTCGGCCAGAACATCACTCAAATACAGCCCCTCGGGCAAACCTCACAGTCACCCGTATACATCCCCTCGGGCATACCTCACCATCACTCATACTCAGGGTACCCGCGCTCCTGGGGGTGTGCAGACTCTGGAGGGGCTCCTTCAGCCAAGCGTTATAACAAGCCACCTCGTGGCATAAATCAACCAGGCCCTCGGCCTCACCCTCAATCATGAATCAGTAACAATATGCTGCAGCGTACAGCCCGATCCCACAAATATCCTCACAAATCAGGCCCTCGGGTTTACTCAGTCATAAACCTCTCAAGCCACTCAGGCTACCAGTAAAATCAAGGTGCTCAGCCCAAAATAACATTTTATATGCATCAAAACAGAGTAATAAAGACTGGGTTATGAAATTAATAGTATAACATGACCGAGTATAGATTTTCAACCAAAAACAGTGAGAGTATAATAAGAAAAAGGCCCCTACGAGTCCAAATAGCTCTGGCACAAGGCCCAAATATGGCATTCAACCCAATTTACAGAAATCCTTTCTCAAACACATAAGTATCATATAGTTTCAACCAAATACGAAACTTATAGTTGCTACGGGACGGACCAAGTCACAATCCCCAATGGTGCATGCCCACACGCTCGTCACCTCAAAATAGTAAAACGATACCAAATCCGGGGTTTCATACCCTCAGGACTAGATTTACAATCGTTACTTACCTCAAACCGGTCAAATCCCTACTCCGCGATGCTCTTGCCCCTCGACTCGGCGTCCAATCGCTCTGCATCTATTCACAACCAGAACAATACCATCAATATACGCCAGCGGAATGAATTCCACAAGAAAAACTATCAAATTAGGCACAAATCCCGAAATCCTCTCAAACCCGCCCCCGGGCCCACATTTCGGAATCCGACAAAAATCACAAAATTAGAAAGCCCTTTTACTCACAAGTCCATACATACAAGATTTATCAAAATACGACTCCATTTGACCCCTCAAATCCTTAATCAAACTCTCAAAAAATCTCAAGCCCTAACCCCTCATTTTCACCCTTAATCACCACTAATTACATGATTACACAATGGGAAATTACCATAAACACGAGTATTAGGGCTCAAATTACTTACCTCAATGAAAACCCCCTTGAATCCCTCTTCAAATTGCTCCCAAAAGCTCCAAAACCAGATAAAAATGGTGAAGAATGACCCAAAATTCGCGAAGGGTTTAATTTATACCTTCTGCCCAGGCATTTCCGCATTTGCGGTCAAAATAGCGCACCTGCGGTGCCGCTTTTGCGCTCAAAAGTCTGCACCTGCGGAAGTCACTTAACTTCCCAAAACAGCACCTGTACCCCAGGCCTCGCACCTGCGTGTCACGACCCAAACCGATGGCCCGCGACGGGCACCCAGTACCTTACTCCACCAAGTACCAACATAACGTATCCTTTCACGTCATACTATCATAGATAACTGAGCCGAAGAGGCTGCCGTGAGATAAGTAGAATACAACATGTAATACCAACTTATACATATGAAATACGGGCCTATAAGACCAAAATAACCACTTGTACACTGAACATAGGCCGACAAGGCCATACAATCTTTTACGAACATGACATCTGCCTACAAGCCTCTAAGAATACATAATTGTCATAAAGGTCGGGAGAGAGCCCCGCCACACAAAATAATACACGTCTAAATCATTACTGACCAAACAAACAACTCTGGAGCAAATGGAGCGCACCAACACCTTCCGCTGAGCTAATAGCCTACTTGGAGGACTCTTGACCTGTCTATCAGGACCTGCGGGCATGAAACGCAGCATCCCCAGGCAAAAGGGACGCCAGTACAAATAATGTACCGAGTATGTAAGGAATGAAAATCAGTAACTAATAGACATGAGAGAAACATGGAGTAAAAGACTCGACATGTAAGTCTGAATAACTCTGTAAATCATGAAATACTCTTAGTGTCATGCATATGCATATGAATGTCATCTCGTGCATAGGTACATGTGTTCATAACATCATTAAGCCTCTAAGGGCATCCTATCATATCATCTCAGCCACTGTGGGCAAAATCATCAACGTATACCAGCTGATCAGGTGGTGGTGCGTATATAACGCCATAACCTTTCCCATAACCCGTATACACACACACATACACACACACACACACACATACACACACACACACACATATATATATATATATATATATATGCGTATATAATGCCACCTGTCATAGGTCAATGTGCATATATAAATGCATGAAATGCATATGCAATACATTAGTAAAATCTCTCGGTACGTCAAAAGGCCATTATGCCTTTGATTAATATCATGAAATAAACTTTATCAACTTACGTATTTTCTGAGACCCATGAACAGATGATAGAATAATATGACACATGGGTAATCAAGAACATAATTGTGAGCACGTGATTTTTGCCCTAAGTGAATTACTCCCATAAATTCAAAACAAAATAATTTCTCTCAGTACTTGCAATTTTGATGGAATTTTGTGGCATTTCCGGTTCATTGTTTGCATTTGTCTGTGCATGTTTATTTTAATTCATAAAGAATACAAAAAATATCTTGCATTTTGCATATAGGATTTAACATTGCATTTTAGGATTAAATAACAAATTGGTTGTTTGATAAAAATGGAAAATCACAAAATTGGTGCAATTTGCTCTTTTAATTTTAGCTTTTATTTTTAAGTAGTTTTTCTTTTAATTTGTTGAGCTAACTATTATTTAGGGACTTTATTGAGTTAATTAGTTTCTTAGAATTGTTTTAGGATTTGTATTAGTTCTGAAAAATAAAGAAAAAGAAAAAGAAGTAGAGGAATTAAAAGAAATTAGGAAAAGAAATAAAAAACAAAAAGAAATTAGGAAACAAAAGAAGTANCCCAAACAGGTATGATTGGAAACTCTCAGGACCCTCCTGGAAAATGGGACTTAGTTTAA
The DNA here is from genome assembly GCF_001879085.1 of Nicotiana attenuata. Classification (NCBI taxonomy): domain Eukaryota; kingdom Viridiplantae; phylum Streptophyta; class Magnoliopsida; order Solanales; family Solanaceae; genus Nicotiana; species Nicotiana attenuata. The sequence goes on from NW_017670235.1 coordinate 2,622,286, forward strand.
ATTTCCAAACAAGTATGAGTAGCATAATTTAGCATAAATGTATCCTAGGTTGTCTAAGATAAGACTTAATTAGGTGTGGTCAGGACCTTCCTGAATAATGGGACACAGTTTTAAGAACCCTTAGGTAACAAGGCATTGTTGTAGGATAGTATAATTCAGCCGTGGAATTGACACACTCAAGATAATGTTTAAATTTTGATTTTCAGGACCCTCCTGGATAATGGGATGTAGCTTTAAAGTTCGCTTCAGATAACAAGATATAGTGGGAGTCGTACCTTCAGTAGATATAACTTAGGTTAAAACTATCTTTTAACTAGAAGTTGTCAGGACCCACCTGGATAATGGGGAGTAGTTTAAGACCCTTTAGACAACAAATGTAGTGGGGGTAATACCTCTAGAGGATATAACTTAGGTTCATTATTATTAGAAGTTGTCAGGACCTTCCTGGATAATAGGACTTAGCTTTCAAATTCTTATAATAGTTGGTAGCATAATTCAGTTTAACACTTACCCGTGTACCCAGTTACCAAACTGGGGCAGAAAATTTTCTTTGTGTGTTTTGTTGCAGTCAGGAGCCCACCTGAAGAACAAGGGAATGCTTTTCAAGTTCAGCAATCAGGAGCCCACCTGGAGAACAAGGGAATACTCTTCAAGTTTCAGCTGTCACGAGCCTACCTGAAGAACAAGGGAAGTACAATTCAAATTCTATCCTTTAATTTTTAATATTTGATAACATGATGTGCCCAGCCACCATACCGGGGCAGAAATTTTTCTTTGTTTGTCTGTTTTGTTGAAGTCAGGAGCCCGCCTGGAGAACAAGGGGATACTTTTCAAGCGTTGCAGTCAGGATCCCACCTGGAGAACAAGGGAATACATTTCAAGCTTCAGCAATCAGGAGCCCACCAGGAGAACAAGGGAATACTTTTCAAGCGTCAGCAATTAGGAGCCAGCCTGGAGAATGGAGGCATATATTTCAAATCTCAGCGGTCAAGCATCACTCGGAGGAATGGCGAAACATCTACAATCACAATGCAAGGCAACAACGCAAGAATTCCAGTGGAAGAATACCAGTTCAAGGCAACACAAGAGCAAGTTTGAAGACATAGATAGGACCTTTTTGTAATTCATAGGTCATAGCATAGGCTAGCTTCTTTTGTTTTAACACGGTGTAATAAGGAGGTCAGCGAGCAGTAACAGCAGCAACAACAGTGAAATCACAGCTCCTGGTAGTCCCAGCTACCAAACCTTCCCGAACTACACTGACCTGATTTCTTTTTAGCCAAGGATATGTAGGAAACCTCCGAAGCAGGGTGCGGTCAGACGGTTTTCAAAAATGCTTCACACGGAATATTCGGACGGGCAAAAATCGCTCGTATCCGCTCACTTATCTTTTCCCGAGAACTCTGCGTGTTCCCGAGCAAAGAGGGGCAGCTGTGAGCACGTAATTTTTTCCCTAAGTGAATTACTCCCATAAATTCAAAACAAAATAATTTCTCTCAGTACTTGCAATTTTGATGGAATTTTGTGGCATTTCCGGTTCATTGTTTGCATTTGTCTGTGCATGTTTATTTTAATTCATAAAGAATACAAAAAATATCTTGCATTTTGCATATAGGATTTAACATTGCATTTTAGGATTAAATAACAAATTGGTTGTTTGATAAAAATGGAAAATCACAAAATTGGTGTAATTTGCTCTTTTAATTTTAGCTTTTATTTTTAAGCAGTTTTCCTTTTAATTTGTTGAGCTAACCATAATTTAGGGACTTTATTGAGTTAATTAGTTTCTTAGAATTATTTTAGGATTTGTATTAGTTCTGAAAAATAAAAGAAAAAGAAAAAGAGTAGAGGAATTAAAAGAAATTAGGAAAAGAAATAAAAAACAAAAAGAATTGGAAACAAAAGAGTGCAACCAGCTTTGGGCCCAGTGTGTTAGTCTTATAACTAGCCCAATTCATTTCCTTGAGACCCATTAAACTAGGCCCAAAACTCACCATTCTACCCGGTCCAGATAAGTCAGCTGCCCAGGCTTCGAAACGACGTAGTAAGGGAATGTAACTACGTCGTTTAGAGTTCCTTTCATCCCCAGCAAATCTTGGCCCTTCATTTGGCCTCATCCAACGATCCAGAAAGCATCTCTCATTTCTCTTAATAATGTCCGAATTCTCTTCAAAGACCATACCCTTCAGTTCTTAATCCCTCGTCTCCCTCGTTGTCTTCGTCTCCACCCCTCTGAAAAAGCCCTAATCCACCATTTCTACAGACAACAAAAGCTCCAATCACTCTCAAAACCACACCTCTGAGCCCTCTCACTCTCCTCTCTCTAAATCTCAACATGGTTCCCTTCGAATCCATCCCAATTACCTCAAATCTTGAATCAAAATCCGGGACCCTAATTCCTTCTTCGCCTCTGTCTCGTCCGTTAGGGTCTAGTTTGTTTGTTCTCCGAGTTTGAAGAGTTTTTGGACCGGAAACAAGTGTTAAGTGGGTTGCTCTCACAAGAACAACCCAAATAACACTCATTTCGGGTCCAAGCTTAAACGGTCGGTCAGTCCCTGCAGATTCACCATTCGTTTTGTTCATTCAGGTATTTCGGGCTTTTATCGCTTGTTCTTCAATTTCCTTTCAAGCCTCATCCGTTCCATCCCTCTCTCAGAATTTCCCATTTTATGCTTGTGTTTAGTCCAATTTTCTTCTTATGTTAGTTAAGAGTTTGTTTTAGTGTTGGATTGTTTTCCATTTTGTTAGCGGAATCCTTATTGCTATTTAGTAGAAATTTCAGTTTGGACGCTAATGCTATCTTGGTTTGTAATTGTATTTGTTAAGGGTTGGGGGTATTAATTGGGTCTTGAAAATTCAGAAGGCCCAAGGAAGAAAGGTTAGCCCAATTGGCAACCGGGGTTTGGGTCCTGGGTCAACTTGACCCGGGGGGTTTTGGGTAATAACTGGGGTGGTGAAGGGTATTTTAGGGACTCTAGATGGGGGAATCTTTTTCTAACTAACTGAGAAGCTTCTAGGAAAGCTGGGTGGGGGATCTAACTTGACTTTCAGATTTTTACCTGAGGATTTTTAAGCAATAAAGCAAATTCAAAAGGGGGCAAAGTGAAAAGGGCTAAAATCTGCTGCTGCCCTAGTCCCTTGCCTATAAAGGCATCCAAACTTGCCTTGCAAGGCAGAGGATGAGGAGATAGAGATCATAAAATACCAAACGGCAAAAAAAAACTTCTCTACGGTTTGATTGTTTTTTTTTTTGCTTTCCTTTGATTTCTGAAGCTTTTAACTCCTGAATTAATTTCTAAATGGTTTGAGGATTTGAAATGGACTGAGCTTGATGCTGTTTGTTTGAAGATTGTTGAAATCACTATTTCATTAAGTTCTTTCTGTGATCTATTCAACTTTTAAATCCTGAAGTAGTCTCTAAGATATCTGGGCTGAGATGCGTCAAATCTGGTGTTTTAAAACCTGGTCTGAAGTTTGGGTTGTGGAATTCTGATTGTGGAAGCNTGGAGGTGGAAATGGATTAAACTTGATGTTATTTTGTGTGTTTTAGAATGGGTTTTGGGTTTGAAGTGTGTTGAAGTTACTGTTCCATTAAAGTTTTCAGTGATTTTTATCCCTTTTCAATTTCCGAAATTGTTTGGATTCATCTGAGTGAGAAATGGTTTAAACTTGGTTGTCGGAGTGCTGAATTAAAGCTTTGCTGGTCTGTTTGTTTGGTTTAAGCATGATACCTTGAGCTATTGTTTCTCCTTCTGGGGTTCGGAGATGTTTATTGGCTGCTTTGGTGCTATTTGCTACGGCTGTACCTGCTGATACTGTCCTGCTCTACTGATCCTTTCTTTTCCTCTCACTTTACTTTCCCAGGTATTTCCTTAGCTCAATATTGGGGCTTGATTGTTGAGCATGTAAAGATTGAAGTTTTGATAAATGAAGATTCTATTTGGAGCTGAATTTCCTTTCGCCTTTTACTGTTTCATGCTTTGTAGTTAGATTTCAAGTTATAGATATTAGTTAGGGCCTCTTGCTTCTCTCTGAATTTGAATGTATGAGAGTGACTTGGTGTGGTATTTTGCATCTGTGTCCATAATCGAACAATGGACTTTAATTATTCAAGTTTACGTTTGGTGTTGTATCCGGGTTCTAGCTTTGTGGATTTCCTGCTGAGGATCACTCAGTTTTAGTCTTGAAAGTCATAGTCGTAGTTTTAGGTTGATATATCTTGGAGTTTGCTTGGATTTAGTTGCAATCAGTCGGTGCTTTTAATATGATTGGTGTTTTAGTTAGCTAAAAAAATGGAAATGCTATTAGTTACTGTATGAAGCTCTGTTCCTACGAGCTTGTTTAAGATTCAAGGTTGTAAATTTGATTTCAACTTGACTTGGAGATTTGGAAGGCAAAGTTTGCCTATAACTATGGCGTTAAAATAGGGCTGTCAATTGTCTTGAAAACCTGTGTTGCTTTCATTGTTGAAAGGTCATACAACTGCCTACTGATAAGCACAAAATGATTTTCAAAATGTATTTGCCCGGGTATTGGTCTCATGTTGGCTTTATGAATGTGTGCTCAAAATTCGTCGCTTCAGGTGTTCATTCATGCTGGGGAGACTCGATGCTGAGTCCCTCCCTCAGAAGCAACAGGTCTATGAGCAATTGGGCTCATTCTTGGGCCCAAATGAGGCCATCTCATTCAAATGAGACTTGAGCGTTCCTTTCTCGTTGGGCCACTGGCTTGTTTATGCCTGGCCAAGGCCCTTTGCTTAATAATTGACTTTTCCATATAAACCTTTAGTTAGTTTAAATAGAACCTTTAACTATATTTAAGTGTTAATTAATCAAGGTCCCTTTAAATGATAGGGGGTGGGGGGGTGAGCTACACTAGGTAAGACATAGTTTATGGCTCTCCGAGCTTTTAGTTTAAATACCCTTTAAAATAAATTTGGGGTGCGCCATGCCAAACAAAATGACAATTGCATAGCCCTCGTGTTAATCAATCTTATTTATCCTTTAGAATTCGAGGTGTGCCATTAGCGAATTTCCATGGCCCTCGCAAAGTTGCAAACGCGAAATTGCTTTAGGCGCGTTAGTTTAATAATATTACCTTCCTAAATTCGGGTGCGCATTTATGTGACCCAAATCCAAATCCCAACGAAGTTGAAATGTGTCAAAAACCATGGGTGCATTTATGTGACATGGTCCGAGACGTGTTTTCACGACGTTGCAATTCTCTTTAAAAATAATAATAAAGCGATTTAAAGTTAAAAAGCACATAAGTCAAAACATGTTTTAAAAATCAGATATCTAGCCAAATATGACAGTTGAGCGACCGTGCTAGAACCACGGAACCCGGGAATGCCTAACACCTTCTTCCGGGTTAACAGAATTCCTTACTCGGATTTCTGGTTCGCGGACTGTTATACAGAGTCAATATTTTCCTCGATTCGGGATTCAACCGGTGAATTGGGACACCATAAATCTCCCAAGTGGCGACTCTGAATCTTAATAATAATCCCGTTTCGATTGTCACTTCAAGTTGGAAATAACTTCCTTTATTATACCCTTACGCGGTGTAGTAGTAAAAAGGAGGTGTGACAGCTCTGGTGACTCTGCTGGGGATAAGAACCCAGAACTTTGTTCAGGGTTCAGAATTCGAGCTTAGTATAATTGTTATATTTGGATTTATCTGATTTTCCTACATGTTCCATGCTATACGTGCTAAATGTTTTACCGCTTTGATATTTGTTGAATTGTATATAAACTGTTACAAATCCCTTCCTCTCTTTGAGTCTTCTACATCATGGAGAAGGGTGCACTTTGTGTAGCTTCTCTTCTGTTTGGAGTCTTTTCCCATATAGAGCGAGGTTCGGATAAGTTGCTAAGCCGGCGGAGCTTCTGTATCCCCGGTACGCTGCCTCCCCCTCGGCCCGAGTTGTCCGCTCGGATAAGCCAGGTCTAGACCAATAAACCTAGGGTTTAAACCTAGAAGAACAAAACCTCATGCCGGATCCCTAGTAGGAGCGCTTGTTTGCATCATGTGCATTTTGACTTAGGGGACTCAACACATGGGTTGGGTCCGTCTAGGACAGGTGCACCCAAAATAACAGACCATCCTGATGCATCCTATGTGCTACATGTTGCATTTATTCAAGGGTAAAAGGGTCATTTGGTGGACCAAGGATAGCTGAGGGCAAATGAAAAACAGTGAAAAAGAAAAAAAAAGGAAAAAAAGAGAGAGCTTGAAAATTCAAAAAAGGGGATGTTGCACTTTTTCATCATTTTTCCGAAAATTCGAAAGAAAAAGAGGAAAAGAAAATCCAAAAAAAAAAAAAAAGATTTTGCATGTTTTATCCTTTTTCAAGAAAAGAAAACAAATATTGTTTTCTCTAGATTAGTTATGTTTAAATTTTCGACCGTATCCGATCTGCCCGAACTACGTAGGTTTGATTCTCAACGGATGTGAGATACGTAGGCAACCCTCATCGGGTCCAACCTCCCCTTTTCAAAAAATAGCCAAAAATGCCAAATTTTTTAATTTCGTCATGAATAAGTCGGGTGCCGCCATTCTTGTTTAAAATAAGCCGAATGTCCCCAAAAAGGGCGCCGGAAGGCTATTTTTGCAAGAACAGCCACCCTGAGTTAGTTTCAACGGTTAGCAGGCACAGCCTTAAAATCTTCTCCCCGAAGTGCTGAAAGGCCGTAACTGCAAAACCGGCCGTTTGTTTTAAAATTGGAAATTTGAACAAAAATAGTGTCATGTTTTTTTTCTTTTAGGTCAAAATAAGTGATTAAATCACCTTAATAAATGTGCAGGATGAGCACGATTCAAAATAAGGGGAACTTGCATATAGGCCCGCGGCGAGACCGAACGATGTCCTGCGGGCACCAGGAGCTTTAATGTACTCATGATTGTCTTTTGAGTCTGTATTGCTTTGCTACTAAAGTTTGTCATTTGAGTCTGTACTTCTTTTGCTACTAAAGTTTGTCATTTGAGTATGTACTTCTTTTTCTACTAGAGTTTGTCATTTGAGTCTGTATTTCCGTTTCTGATGGAGTCTGTATTTCCTTTTCATTAAAAGTCAGTCAGTTGATTGAGTCTGTATTTTTGTTTGAACTAGAATAGGGATGGTGGAGTCTGTAGTTCTTTTCTGCATTGGAGTCTGTTAGTTGTTTAATCTGTCAGTTTCGAGTCTTTGTAATAGACGTATTTGCTATCAATAAAATTGAAATTCCCAAAAAAAAAAAATTTGTTCTACTTTACACTATTCGGCAAGAACTACGCTCGGTCTGATTCACGCGGGGTCGTGATACGTAGGCAACCTCCATAGGATTCGACCATAACTAAATGAAAAAAGGAAAATACAAGAAAAGACTGAAAGGAAAGAGGTGAAAAACAAGAAAGGAAAACAAAAGAGGGAAAAAGAAAAACAAAAAGAAAATAAGAAACCGAACAAGAGAAAATAAAAAGGGAGCAAAGGAAAGAAAAGAGCGGAAAAACAATTTTGAGGAAAGAAGCGAATAGGAACAAGGAAAAACCAAGGCAATAGGAAAAGAAGGAAAGAGGGAAAAATAAGAGAGAAAAGCAAAAGAAAAGAGGGAAAGGCAGGAAACAAACAATGGAAAACACGAGGGAAGAATGAGAGGAAAGGCATGGCAAATAAAGAAAAATGAAAGCCGGGATGACGCACGCAACCAAGCAAAGGCATAATAGAAATGGTTAACTGCTTAGGTGCATTCGTTCCCCAAATGTGCGGTTATCTATCTGTTAACGCTCTAACTGCTAACAAAGTTGTTGTTGATGATGAGTCCAGGCAGGTGGTTTAGTTGGTTGTCATCCTCGCAACCCATTCCTACAACACCCGGTCAAAAAACAAACTGAACATGACAGGCCAAGAATCAGATACCAGTATCATGGACCCGTCAAAAGAGGTAGACGTGGTGGATGTCAAAGCAATGAAGGAAGAGATGTATAAGTTGAGGCAGCAGATGGCCGAGATGCATCAGGCCTGGGCTAAGGGTCGGCCGGCGCCAGTTTATCCTGCCAATCCAGCATATATCCCACCTTTGGCTCAGTCCCAGGAGCCTCCTACCGTGAATTCATCTCCAGCTTTCCCGTTCTACCAACAAAGTTATAGCACTACCTCATATCCTCCCCAAGTTCCACTACCCAAACAAAACCCTCCTCCACCAATCACCCCTGTCTTTGTGGTACCTCCACCTGCCACACTGCAAAGGTCTTCCAGTGAGCCACTGTTTCAAGCTCACGACAGTCAGTACTATCCTCCCGAGCCTACCTTTAAAGCTCCTGAGCCAAATTCTTACGCTCCTCACTTAGAGCTCCCGGTGGAAACTGACAAGCCGCTTAAGAATCCGGAACAGGAAGAGATGATTCGAAAGGTAAAAAGCCTGGAGCAATTCTTCAGGAACATGCAAGGATTGGGTGGCCAAGTCAGTGTGGCCTACAAGGATTTATGCTCGTTTCCCAATGTCCAGTTGCCAGCAGGATTCAAGCTACCCAAGTTTGACTTATATGATGGACATGGTGATCTGGTAGCCTATTTAAGGGGATTCTGCAGCAAAATGAGAGGAGCTGGGGGAAGGGATGAATTATTGAGGGCGTACTTTAGTCAAAGTCTCAGTGGTGCGGCCTTGGAATGGTACACGCGACAGGATCATGCCCGATGGTACATGTGGGATGATTTGGCCCAAGCGTTTGCAGGCCACTTTCAATATAATCTCGAAATTGTCCTGGACCGTCTGTCATTGACCAAAATTGAGAAGAAGCCCGGGGAAAGCTTCAGAGAGTATGGTTTCCGGTGGAGAGAGCAGGCGGCAAGAGTCGATCCTCCAATGAGGGAAAGCGAGATGGTTGATTACTTCCTGCAGGCTTTGGAGCCTACCTACTATGGTCACTTGGTGTCAGCAGTAGGAAAATCTTTCAACGAAGTAGTGAAAATGGGAAGTATGGTGGAGGAGGGGCTTAAGTCCAACAAAATCATGAGCTATTCTGCAATCAAGGCAACTACCCAGACTATCCAGAGCGGCACTGGAGGGGTAGTGAAAAAGAAAGAAGATGTGGCAGTAGTTGAATCAAGAGCTTGGTCTAGGGGCCCATCACCATATTACAACCAACCTCGACTCCATCCCCAAACCTACCCCCACACTCCATATAGCCCACCACAACACTATCCCCACTTCTCTGTCCATCATGCCCAAACATACCCCCAACATCCTACCCATGCGCAATGGTGCGCACCCACCCCACAAAATGCTTACCCAACTCAAAACACCTACCCACCCCAAGAGCCTACAAGAATTCCCCTGGAGCAGGTTTGCGGGCCAGCCAAAATTTCAAGCAAGAAATGGCACAGAAGCAGGAAACTTTTACCCCCTTGGGAGAGTCATATGTAGACTTGTTTGAGAAACTAAAGCAATATAACCTGATTGCACCCATTCCTCCGAATCATGTGGAAAAGCGTTCAAGAAGCTTTGACCCTTCTAAAAGGTGTGGATACCATTCCAATGCCCAGGGGCACGATATCGAAAGTTGCCGGGATTTGAAAAGAGAGATAGAAAGAATGATTCAGGAAGGGATAATTGCGGTCCAGGACAGTGCCACTCAGAACATTGCACAGAATCCTTTGCCTGCACATGATGATGCACATTTTGTGGGGAAGATCCATGACGACAGGGAGTACGAGAATCCTCTCGGAAACTCGTTGGATGAAGTCAATGATATTGAAATTGGTGACGGTCCCAGCAATTTTGATGAGCAATCCAGTGGCCAAGGTGTCGAGTTTGGTGATTGGAAAGACGCTCCAACTCTTGGTTGGCTAGAGTGGAGTTTTGGTGGTTTATTTTGTTGTCATTTCTGTTGTCCTGGTTATTTTCAGGGTTGTAAATCGGGTATTGTCTTGTGACTCAAACCCTTCTATCTTTCCACTTTGCCGTCATAGCTTGTTTAGTGCTGTCTAGGTTTGTCTGTTTGTTCTGTTGTTTAAATCCTTTCACCGTCAGTCTAATGCAATTCTCTGTTTCCTGCCATTTCTAGTCCTTTTGTTTAGTTTTCTTCTCCTTTTACAATTCTTTTCATGCTAGTTCTGGTGACATGACATGCACGCATAATTCCCAGCCTGGTTTTTAAAAGTCAGTCTAGTAATGAAGCAACGAAACAATATTGAAAATGTAAGGACATTCGAGGGAAATAAGTAAGGGCATTTTGAGATCACTTCAAGCCCAAATTGTGTGAAACTGGGGCATACGGAACATAAAGAAATACTGTTGAAATGCATCATGCCACATCGGTTTGAAACCAAAGACAAGTTTGCCCCAAGTCTACAGGGGCCGCTCGTGGTACCGAGATTGTTGTCCGATGGTGCTGGGTAATTGACAAATGTAGAAGGCAAATGTGTGGATATGGTTAGTAATTCCGGTGCAATCAAAAGATGTTACGTATGTTTTCCTCATGTTTGTTTAATTGTGTAGTTTGTACTTGGCATGTTTCGGAGATTGGAATGACGAAGGCATTTTGTTCTGCTATCCAAACACTTTATCCTTCCTTACCCCTTTGAGCCTCGGTTATTTTCTTGTATACCCCTCTTTCGGAATCAATAACAAAACTCAGAAGCCCGAGCAGGGAAAGTAAGTGGAGAAACAAGAGAAAAACAATGAAAAGAAAGAAAAAGAGAAAAAAAGAAAAGAAAAAGAAAAGAAAAGAGAAAAGAAGAGAAAAAGAAAAAAAAAGAAAAGAAAAATAAAAGAAAAGAAAAGAGAAAAGAAGAGAAAAGAAAGAGAAAAGAACAGAAAAGAGAAGGAAAAGAAAAGAAATGAAAAGAAAGAAAAGAAAAGTGGAAGAAAAGGAAAGATCGCAACAACGAACGTAGTTTTATGTCCTGAACTACGTTTGACTTGATCCCGAAAGGGTACGTAGGCAGCCTCTCTCTGAGGTTCAGTCACACCGAAATAAAAATCCAAAAGCCCCAAGAAAGAAATTGGGGCAGAAGTTGTGGTTGTTGTGAGAAATCTGATTCCGAAAGTTGTAATTTTGAGCCCATGTTCAATTGTTTTGAGCCTTTGATACCCTTTCTTCCTAACCCTATCCAAAAGCCCACATTACGGTCCAAAGAAAGACCTTCTGATCAATCTTCGAGAGATGCCAAGTCAAGCGAGCAGAGGTGAATCATATCAGGGGCAACACTCCGGTCCAAATGAAGGAAATTGAAAATGAGAGAGCCCTATCAATGAAAACCCTCACGGGTACCGCGAGGCGATGAAAGCTGACAGAAAACAAAATGAGAGAGTCTTATTGGTGAAAACCTTCACGGGCACCTTGAGGCGACTGTGAGGTGAGAGAAAGACCAAAATGAGAGAGGCTTGATGGTGAAAACCCTTCGGGCACTACAAGTCAAATAAGGATTGTGATTCAAATCGGGTAAGCAGAGCATTGAAGCCCAGTTTCACGGCGAAAAGGTATAACAAGAGCTGAACATCGAATTTGCTTAACAGAATAGGTTGCAGGTGCATGTCAAGGTCATCAGAGTCAGTATCCACATCCGATAGGTTTCTATGTTGTAGTTTTCTTGTTAGGAATCATCTCTTTCCATTATCCTTTACTCTGTTCCTTTCGTCTTATTTACGCCCTCTTCCTGAGTCTGTTTGCTCATAACAAGTGAGAAATGACTTCAAAATCTGCCACCAGCTTTCCAATTGAACAAAACAGGATCTGGCCAGCGTATCAAATCATCATAAGTCAGGAAAAACAGCAGGCACACTGAGTTGGCAACAATCTACATGCTTCGGGATCCTTGTGAAATGCAAGGCTTGGTATTTGTCAATTCATGAACAACGCAACAAATGAAGGGGTTGGGGTGAATGGATCAAAGGTATTGTTCATTGAAACATGAAAGGTTTGGTACATATCAGATGGAGGGTGCTTGGTGAACGGATCAGAGGTATTTTCTGCGTTAAGGGAAGTGGTTAGCAAGGTCTCCAAGTGAGAATCGGTTATCAAGGCAAGTGAAGGAACAATACAACTTCAAGGCCGAGGCCAGTGGTTAAGTCAAGAAAGAACATCATGTACACGAAGTGGGAGCAATAGACGTGCTTGGGATTCATATGAGACATAAGGATTGGGGGAATGACAGTTCATGCAATGCAACTGGTAGAGGATATCGGGAACAAGCAAGGTCTTTGGGTGGAAATCAGTCATCTTGGCAAATGAGGAAGCAACCGCCTCCAAAGTTCAAGGCCACAAACTAACCACCACATTTTAAACTCATAAGTTTTCTTTGTTGAAATAGGAACAAAGCAGTGCAAGAAAGTTGGTTCAACAATAAGAACAAAAAGAAAGAAAAGAAAAGGAAGAAGAGGAGAGCCGACAAAAGGGAAGTTTCTCAAATCTTCGCCCTAGCCTGGCTTGTTAGCGTGCACAAAATGCTGCCATTGCTTTTCACATTTTATCCTAGTCTGATGAATTTTCTCCTAGGATCACAATCTTAGTCAGATGAATCGTTCTCCTAAGATAGACAACCTAGTCTGATGAATTTTCTCCTAGGATCTAAATCTTAGTCTGATGAATCTTTCTCCTAAGATAGAAAACCTAGTCTGATGAATTTTCTCCTAGGATCTAAATCTTAGTCTGATGAATCTTTCTCCTAAGATAGAAAACCTAGTCTGATGAACTTTCTCCTAGGATCTAAATCTTAGTTATCTTTCTCCTAAGATAGGCAACATAGTCTGATGAATCTTCTCCTAGGATAAATGTCTTAGTCTGATGAATCTTTCTCCTAAGATAACAAAAAAAGACCTAGTCTGATAAACTTTCTCCTAGGATAGAAATCTTAGTCTGATGAATTGTTCTCCTAAGATAGACAACCTAGTCTGATGAATTTTCTCCTAGGATCACAATCTTAGTATGATGAATTGTTCTCCTAAGATAGAAAACCTAGTCTGATGAATCTTTCTCCTAGGATCACCAGCTTAGTCTGATGAATTTTTTTCTCCTAAGATAGAAAACCTAGTCTGATGAACTTTCTCCTAGGATCTAAATCTTAGTCTGATGAATCTTTCTCCTAAGATAGGCAACCTAGTCTGATGAATCTTCTCCTAGGATAAATGTCTTAGTCTGATGAATCTTTCTCCTAAGATAACAAAAAATGACCTAGTCTGATGAACTTTCTCCTAGGATAGAAATCTTAGTCTGATGAATTTTTCTCCCAAGATAGAAAACCTAGTCTGATGCATTTTCTCCTAGGATAAACGTCTTAGTCGGATAAATCTTTCTCCTAAGATACCAAAACAAAAACAAAAAAAAAAAGAAAAAAAGGAGAAAAAAGGGGGACCTAGTCTGATGAATTTTCTCCTAGGACAACTGTCTTAGTCTGATGAATCTTTCTCCTAAGATAGAAAACCTAGTCTGACGAATTTTCTCCTAGGATAATTTGAAAAAAGGAAGTCTGAATTCGAAAAAAAAGGGACAAAGGGAAGTCTGGAGTTTTAAAAAAAGAGGGTCAATTCTTAGTTTTCTTGAAGTCAGGGGTCCCCGCCTGGAGAATAGGGTCAGTCTTTATTTTAGCCAAGATTAGTTTATAGTTTTCCTCGTCTATTCTTTAGTTTACTTTCATCATTGTATTAATGGTATAAGTGGTTTACAATTTTGCTAACAACTCACAAATCTTCCTAGTGCAAACTGGGGCAAAAAAAAAAAAAAGAAAAAATTTCTTTTGTTTTGTGTTTTTGTCGTAATCAGGCGCCCACCTGGAGAACAAGGGAAGACAACCCAAGTTTCAAGGGAAAGCAGTTTCGAAGGAAGACAACTCAAGTTTCAAAGGAAAGCAATTTTGAAGGAAGACAATTCAAGTTTCAAGGGAAAATGGTTCATGGTGCAAGGGAAACAATGTCAAGTAACAAGAGAAGACGTTCAGCTTCAGCAATCAGGAGCCCACCTGGAGAACAAGGGAAGTACAATTCAAATTTTACCTTTTAATTTTTAATATTTGATAACATGCTGTACCCAACCACCAACTGGGGCAGAAATTTTTTTTTGTTTGTTTATTTTGTTGCAGTCAGGAGCCCACCTGGAGAACAAGGGAATACTTTTCAAGTTCAGCAATCAGGAGCCCACCTGGAGAACAAGGGAAGTACAATTCCAATTTTAGCTTTTAATATTTGATAACATGCTGTGCCCAGTCACCAAACTGGGGCAGAAAATTTTCTTTGCTTGTTTTGTTGCAGTCAGGAGCCCACCTGAAGAGCAAGGGAATGCTTTTCAAGCTTCAGCAATCAGGAGCCCACCTGGAGAACAAGGGAATACTCTTCAACCGTCAGCAGTCAGGAGCCCACCTGGAGAATAAGGGAAGTACAATTCAAATTCTATCTTTTAATTTTTAATATTTGGTAACATGATGTGCCCAGCCACCACACTGGGGCAGAAATCTTCTTTGTTTGTCGGTTTTGTCGAAGTCAGGAGCCCGCCTGGAGAACAAGGGAATACTTTTCAAGCTTCGTCAATCAGGAGCCCACCTGGAGAACAAGGGAATACTCTTCAAACGTCAGCGGTCAGGAGCCCGCCTGGGGAATGGAGGCATAGATTTCAAATCTTAGCGGTCAAGCATCACTCGGAGGAATGGCGAAACATCTCCAATCACAATGCAAGGCAACAACGCAAGAATTCCAGTGGGAGAATACAAGTTCAAGGCAACACAAAGAGCAAGTTAGAAGACATAGATAGGACCCTTTTGTAATTCATAGATCATAGCTTAGGCTAGCTTTTTATTTGACACGGTTGAACTAAGGAGGTCAGCGAGCAGTAGCAGCAGGAACAGTAGTGAAATCACAGCTCCTGGTAGTCCCAGCTACCAAACCTTCCCGAACTACACTGACCTGATCCTTTTTAGCCAAGGGATATGTAGGTAACCTTTGAAGCTAGGGTTCGGTCAGACGGTTTTCAAAAAATGCTTCACACGGAGTATTCAAACGGGCAAAAATCGCTCGTATCCGCTCACTTATCTTTGCCCGTAAACTCTTCGTGTTTCCGAGCAAAGAGGGGCAGCTATGAGCACGTGATTTTTGCCACACGTGAATTACTCCCAGAAATTCAAACAAAATAATTTCTTTCATTATTTTGCAATTTCTATGATTTTTGTGACATGTTATGTTAATTGTTTGCATTTGTTTGTGCATCGTAATTAATGAGAAAATACAAAAAATATTTGGCATTCGCATTTTAGGGTTTAATTTCACATTTTTAGGATTAGTTAGTAATTAAGGTACTTTAAAATAAAGAAATTAACAAAATGGTTCCTTTGCATTTCTACTTTTTAATTGGTCTTAGTTTTCTTTTAAATTAGGAATTAGCTTATTTGACAATTAAGTAGCATAATTTTTGAGTCAATTTGGGTCTTTTATTTTTTTAATTGGGCATTTAATAAAAATCAAAAAAATAAATAAAAAAAAAGAAAGAAAAAGAAAGGTAATGAAATGAAGATTAATTGAATTTAAAATGCAAGAAAAGGCATCAGGCCACTCAATTTTGGGCCCAATTTCACCTAAAATCGGACTTGAATATGCTAGCCCAATTGTGTTACCCGGTCCGGTCTAGCAGAAGGCAAAACGACGGCGTTTTGGTCTAGTTAAATCAGATCCGTCTAGGTTATTCGATCGAACGGTTGTCAACTGGGGTTGGTTTGATATATTAATGTCGGACTCCACCCCCTACCCCTCATTCCTCATCTCAGACCACCCCTGATGTCGCCGGTATAACGCCACCGTTCACCGACTTGGACCGCTGCCGAAAATCGCCCTACGGCGGCGGCCAACCTCCAATGGCGCCCAAAAAGTCACCACTTATTCTTCTCATCCTCCTCATCGTAGATCCGGTGCCCTTTTTCTTCAAACACCGCCGGAATGCCTCAAATTTACCAAACCCTAGGCGCCGCCACCGCCGTGCACGGCGGCGCCACCTCCCAAATCACTTCAAAATAGCACCATGGGTTCTATTAGCCTTCCTCTTCTCAAATCCCCGTCCGCCTTTGCTCGAATCCCAACCTTTCTCCTCGAAATTCCGAAACTGTGGACGCCGCCTCCGCTGCCTATGGCGGCGCCACTTCCAAATCGCTCAAAAACGACACTCCGTGACCCTTGTGCCTTCCTCATGCCTCATAAGTCATTGATTTCCTTCGAAGTGGTCCAGAATGTCGATGCAAGCTTGAGCTTTAAAGATCCAAAGCGGTCGATTAGGACCTGTGCTCGTCAAGTTTTTAGGTCCAAGAATTAGTAAGTTTCTGCTTCTTTTGATTAATTAATTTAGAGGTTTTAGGGCTGTAATCGATTCTGTTTGCATCTTAGTGTTGATTTAATTCCCTTCTATTTTGATTTCCTTTTCTTCTTGGTTTGATTTTGTGTGTGACTATGATTAAGTGATTTAGAGTGTTTAGGTTTTGATTAATTTTTATTTTGATTTTTCTTGTTTTTGATTTTCTTTGCTAGTTTGATTTTGTGTTGATTCATGAGCATCTTTTTGGTAATATGATTTAGTTTCAATTTGCTTGATTACAGGATTGTTTAATTAGCTTAATTTTTTAGGATCTTTGGTTATAACTGGATAAGGATAGAACTTCGTTTAGCCATGGTTAATGTTTGACCAGCTACTAGGGTAGGAAGGGGGTTGGTTTGGTTTGATCTGTTAATTTTCAGATACGTAAAGGGTAGTTTAGGCATTATTGACAAGAGAATATTGTAGTAACTGAAAATGGAACTCCCTAGGACTTTCTAGAAGGGGTTTTAAGTTGAAATTCACAAAAATAGGTGTATTAACTTGAGAAACAAGTCAATAAATAGAGGACTAATCTGAAAATAAAGGGGGGACTAAAAAGAAAACTGAAAATCTGAAGAAGTTTTTTGGCAGCCTAAAATCCCCCCCCCCCAAAATACTCTCTAGTTTCAGATAAAAATGAGATCTAGAATTTGAAATTTTCTTTTAGAGTCTTCAGCTTTCTACAGAAAAAAAAAAACAAAAAACACAACAAAAACTCTTCAGAAAATACCAAAAAATCACTGTTACATCGAGTTGAACCTGTGGGTTGCGAAAGTTTAGAGGTTCACTTCGAGTGATTTTGAGCCATGAATTCAGCTCTTTAGCTCATCTAGGTTCAGAAACAATTTGTACTCCTTTATTGCTGTTTTGTATTTAGAATCTGGCTGCGTTTGGAATCAATTGAGTTCGAATTTGATCGGTTTGAGTTAGCTAGTGGTTCAGCTGGTTGTTTGTATTTGAGTCCTGGGTTCAATTGCTCGTTGGTTGAGTTTATTCAAGTTTACTGGACTGAATGTTGAATGTTGTAACCTGTATTTTCAAAACTCAATCCTGGAGTGATTTGATGTTATACATTGAGTTGTGAGCTCAATTTCGATCTACTGTTTTGACTGCCTGCTCATTGTTGTTGATCCTCACTTGTCTCACCTTCTATTTTCCAGGTACATGTTTTGAACCTTGGTGATGTAATTTTCAGACGTTGGAATGGAATCTCATGTTCTTCCCCTACTGAACCCGTTTTACTTCCTGTGTTTAGTCATAGTTTATTTCATTTAATTTATGTTTCCTTAATTGAGTTTTGTAATTAAATTTGGACTGATGGACTGATATTCATTCATTCACCTTGATATAGTATAGTTTTATTATTGTGTAGGCTAGCTACTGAAATTAGAGAGATAGCTGAAACAGGAAATGATTCCGAAGTCTGTGATCCTTAGGTGTATTAACACGTTAGCAAATGAGCTGAGAATTTAGCATAGGCCTTGTTCATGTGGAGTCTCCATATTGATTGCAGTAGTTCATTTTTAAAATCATGAATCACTTGAGTGTTGAGTTAGTAATGTGAGCTTGAATTAAATCAAAGTAGTTAGCATGCTTTGTGTTAATAGTATCATGTCTCCAACTGGTTTTTCGCTTTAGCTCTATCTGAGAACTCATTAAACGACGAGTAGATAAAATAATTTGAGCATGAAATCGAAAATTCAAATGATCAACATCTCATTAGTTTGAATATCTGTGTATCGTTTTCTTTTGTTATAATTGTTAACAGCATTTGGATCAATTGATATTGGCACAAATAACCATTGGGCCTAGTCCGTTGGTTTCTGCCATTGGCCTGTCTTGAGGCCATTTGGTTTCGGCACTTTAACAGGTGGCCCAAGACTTGGGCCCAAATAAACTGCAGACCTTCCCTTCTTATGGCCCTGCCATGCGGGCTGCATTCAAGCCCAAAATAATTTAAGACATGAATACATATGAGCCCCTGGACACAAGCGTAATAACTATTAGGTAATATTAAATGATTAGGAATTTTCTTTAGTATTAGAGATAAACAAAAGATAGAAAATCATAGTTACTTGAGGTTTGCCCTTTAACAATAAAACGAGATGAGCCTCGCTAAACAAAATAAACAAATTGCGGGGCCCTCGGTAAATGTTTATATAAAATACTTAGACTTCGGGATGGGCCGTTTAGCAAAATTCACGGCTTTCCCCAAAGATAATAACGCGTTAGTCACTTTAGGCGCGTTTTTAATAATCTTACCTTCTTAAATATGGGTGCACATTTATGTGACCCAAATCCAAATTTCAACGAAGTCGAAATGTGTCAAAAATTGCGGGTGCATTTATGTGACGCGATTCGAGACATGTTTTCACGACGTTGCAATTCTCTTAAAATAAACAATAATAATAAAAGCGGTTCAAAGCTAAAGACATAAATCCAGAATCATGTACTAAAATCAGATAAATACACCAAATATGACAGTTGAGCGACCGTGCTAGAACCACGGAACCCGTGAATGCCTAACACCTTCTCCCGGGTTAACAGAATTCCTTACTCGGATTTCTGGATCGCGGACTGTTAACAGAGTCAATAATTTCCTCGATTCGGGATTCAACCGGTGACTTGGGACACTTTAAATCTCCCAAGTGGCGACTCTGATTTTTAATAATAAATAAATCCCGTTTCGATTGTCCTTTAATTGGAAAAACTCCTTTATGCCCTTGCGGGTGTGAGAAAAGGAGGTGTGACAATGTAAATCTCAGCAAACCGCTCTGAAGAATAGGTAGTTCTCACAGGAATGAAGTGCGCGGACTTGGTCAGTCGATCCACAATCACCCAAATAGCATCAAACTTCCTCGAAGTCCGTGGGAGCTCAACTACGAAACCCATGGTGATCCGCTCCCACTTCCACTCTGGAATCTCTATCTGCTGAAGCAAGCCACCTGGCCTCTGATGCTCAGATTTCACCTGCTGACAGTTGAGATACCGAGCTACAAACCCAACTATATCTTTCTTCATTCTCCTCCACCAATAGTGCCGTCTCAAATCTTGATACATCTTCGCGTCACCCAGATGGATGGAATACCGCAAACTATGGGCCTCCTCTAGAATCATTTCCCGTAGCCCATCCACATTGGGCACACATATCCTGCCCTGCATCCTCCATACCCCATCCTCACCAATAATCACATCTCTGGAATCACTGTGCTGAACCCTGTCCTTGAGGACAAGCAAATGAGGATCATCAAACTGGCGCTCTTTGATGCGATCAAACAAGGAAGACCGAGAAACCACACAAGCTAGAACCGGACTAGGCTCCAAAATATCTAATCTCACAAACCCATTGGCCAAAGCCTAAACATCAACTGCAAGAGGTCTCTCCCCAACAGGCAGGAATGCAAGACTACCCATACTCACTGCCTTCCTACTCAAGGCTTCAGTCACCACATTGGCCTTTCTCAGATGGTACAAAATGGTGATATCATAGTCCTTTAGCAGAGCCAACCATCTCTGTTGCCTAAAATTGAGATCCTTCTGCTTGAACAAGTGCTGGAGACTACGATGATCAGTAAATACCTCACAAGGCACACCATAGAGATAATGCGTCCAAATCTTCAACGCGTGAACAATGGCAGCCAACTCCAAATCATGAACGGGGTAGTTCTTCTCATGGGGCTTCAACTGGAGCGATGCATAAGCAATCACTCTACCCTCTTGCATAAAAACACACCCAATGCCGACCCGAGAAGCATCACAATATACGATGTAAGAACCAGAAGCTGATGGCAGAACTAACACTGGAGTTGTGGTCAAGGCACTCTTGAGCTTCTGAAAGCTCGCCTCACACTCATCCGACCACTTGAAAGGAGCGCCCTTTTGGGTCAATTTGGTCAAGGGTGATGCAATAGATGAGAAACCTTGAACGAACCGACGGTAGTAACCAGAAAAACCAAGAAAGCTTCAAATCTCTGTGGCTGAGGACGGTCAGGGCCAACTCTGGACCGCCTCTATCTTCTTCGGATCAACCTGAATACCCTCACTGGACACCACGTGCCCTAACAACGCCACTGAACTGAGCAAGAACTCACACTTGGAGCACTTAGCATAAAGCTTCTCCTCCCTCAACCGCTGCAACACAGTCTGTAAATGCTCGACGTGCTCCTCCTGGCTGCGAGAGTACACTAGAATATCATCAATGAATACAATAACAAACGAGTTGAGATAAGGCCTAAAAACGTTGTTCATCAAATGCATGAACGTTGCTGGAGCGTGGTCAGCCCAAAAGACATCACAAGGAACTCATAATGACCATATCGGGTCCTGAAGGCTGTCTTAAGAATGTCCGAGTCCCTAATATTCAACTAGTGATACCCTGACCTCAAGTCGATCTTGGAAAACACCCTCGCTCCCTGAAGTTGGTCAAATAAATCATCAATACGAGGCAAAGGATACTTGTTCTTGATGGTGACTTTGTTCTACTGCTTGTAATCAATGCACATTCTCATAGTGACATCCTTCTTCTTCACAAATAGAATTGGTGCACCCCAAGGTGACACACTAGGCCGAATAAACCCCTTATCGAGGAGTTCCTGAAGCTGCTCCATCAATTCCTTCAATTCTACCGGTGCTTTACGATACGGTGGAATAGAAATAGACTGAGTGCTCGGCACCAAATCAATACCGAAGTCAATATCCCTGTCCGGCAGCATGCCGGCAGGCGAATAATCTCGCACCACCAGAACTGAATCAATTGTAGGAGTCTCTACACTGACATCCCTGACAAAGGCCAGATAAGAAAGACAACCCTTCCCAACCATCTGCTGGGCCTTCAAGAATGAGATCACTCTATTGGGGACATAATCCATGAACCTCGCCACTCAATCCCTGGCAACCCCGGCATAACCAACGTTACCGCCTTAGCGTGACAGTCCAGAATAGCATGACACGGAGACAACCAATCCATGCCCAATATCATATCAAAGTCAACCATACTAAGAAGCAACAAATCCACTCTAGTCTCTAGTCCCCCAATTGTCACTACACACGACCGATATACACGGTCCACAATAATGGTATCGCCTACCGGCTTAGATACATGAACAGATGAAACAAGAGACTAGCAGGGCGTATCCAAATAATGAGCAAAATACAATGACACATATGAAAAAGTGGAACTAGGATCAAATAATACAAAGGAATCCATGTGGCAAACTGTGATCACAACATTTGAAGCAATAGCATCGGGTCTGGCAGGGAGTGCATAGAAACAGGCCTGACCGCCACCTGATCGGCCTCCCCTTCTAGGGCGACCCTTAACTAACTGACCTCCATCCCGAGCTGGCTGGGCGAGTGGTGAAGTAACTGGTGTTGAAGTCGTAGGCTGACCCCTCTGCTGCTGAGCTGGACCTCCCACTAGGCGGGGACACTGCCTCCTGATATGACAAAACTCTCCACACTCATAGAAACTCCACGGTGCGGGTGGTGGGGACAGAAGGGAGCTCCGAGCATCGGGATAACTGGTAGAAGAACCTGGCATGGATGAACCCTGAACTGATGGTACATGAGTCAAACTCTAAGCTGGGAGGGAACTGAGAGATGAGTGGACCTGATGTGAACTATGAGAACCGTGGCCAGGCAATGCACCACGGTGTGCTGGGCGAGCCATCTGAGCATGCCTGAAAGGATGACCTTTGCCGTGGTAGGACTGACCTCCAGAAGGAACACCACCAAAACTACCTGATCCCCAAGGCCTCTTGGCCTCCCTCTCATCCCGCTCCTGGCGAAGAACAGACTCTATCTCCTGTGCAATGTCAACAACCTCCTCAAAGGTAGCACCGGTCACCCTCTCTCTAGTCATAGGAATCTGTAGCTGATATACGAGGCCATCCACGAACCTCCTGATCCTCTCCCTGTCTGTGGGAACAAACCAAACAGCATGACGAGCTAACTTAGAAAAGCTCATCTCGTACTGCATCACAATCATATCATCTTGACGTAACTGCTCGAACTATATGCGCAACTCCTCCCTACGGGACTGCGGTACATACTTCCCCAGAAAGAGTATGGAGAACTGCTACCATGTAAGGGGCTTTACACCAACCGGCCTACACCTCTCATAAGCCTCCCACCAAGTGAAGGCAGCTCAGTGAACTAAAATGTAATGAACGAGACCCCACTGGTCTCCAAAATACCCGCCGTACGGAGAATCCTCTGACACTTGTCCAAGAAACCCTGGGCATCCTCTCCCTATACACCACTGAAAGTCAGAGGCTGGAGCCTCCCAAACCTCTCCAATCTACACTGCTCATCATGAGGCATGACTGGAACCACATAATCCTGAGCAGGTGCAACCGGCTGGGTTGGTGGTGCCCCAGGTGTCTGAAGTCCCTGTACCACCTGCTCTGGTGTACGAGCGGCGAGAGTCTGAGTACCTCCCCTGGCTTGGGAAGTGTTTGTAGTAGTAGAAACAGAGACCGCCTGAGCAAGACTAGTGCACACGGTCAGAATCTGAGCTAAGGTCTCCTGAAGAACTAGGATCACGAAGGGCACAGCTGGTGCCTGAGCTGGTCTCGCTGGTGCATCCACAGCTAGGACCTGATCCTGTACTAGGGCAACCGGTGGATCTGCAAGTGCTTCCTTAGCTGATGTGCGGGCTACACCTCTGCCCCTACCACGGCCTCTACCGCGACCTCGGCCTCATGCGGCCTCAATTGGTGATACTGATGGTTGTCCGTACTAACCAGTAGCGTGTGTCCTGACCATCTGTGAGAGAATATAATAATACAAGTTTAGTTACCAGAATCAACAGGTAAGCACGATAAGAATTTAGGAATGTAAAGTTTTCTAAGGGTTCTACAGCCTCTTGAAGATAAGTACAGATGTCTCTGTACCGATCCGCAAGACTATACTAAACCTGTTCATGACTCGTGAGACCTATGTAACCTAGGTTCTGATACCAACTTGTCACGACCCAAAAATCTAACCTGTTGTGATGGCGCCTATCGCGATACGAGGCAAGCTGACACCTTTCAAAACCACTTTGACATTTCATTAAAAGTTAAGTCAAAGCTTTTTCATACTAAAACTTCATAAAAGAGTTCAACTCAAAACAAAATGCGGAAAAGATCGCCCGACATCGGGGGTCACTAAGTCATGAGCATCTAAAACCAGTCTATGATCAGAGTTTAAAATGTTCCACCAAACCAAAACAGAAAGAAAAGATAACGATAGAAGGAGAGTCAAGGGCTGCGGACGCCGGCAACTACCTTGTATATCTCCGATAACCAAGTGCGCACGAACTCTATGATCTCTCCGACCGATCTCACCTGGATCTGGACACAAGGTGCAGGGAGTAACGTGAGTACTTCCAACTCTGTAAGCAACAACAATAAATAAGGAACTGAGAAGTAGTGACGAGCCATGCAAATACAATTATCTCAATAGCTTTCAATAAAGAACAATCATGCTTTCAAATTAATAATTTAAGTCACATCAGTTCGTGCTCAAGTAAACCAGGTATCAAATCCTCCAGAAATTTGTACAACAAGGGCAAATAACAACTAAGTGCAACAATTAACTGAAAGCAAGTACACCCTCTCAAGGCAACAGTCACTCAGCTCATCTCAACAACTCAATCACTCGGTCTCAGCCCTCGATAATTATACTCAATAGGTACCTGCGCTCACTGGGGGTGCAGACTCCAGAAGGGCTCCATTAGCCCAAGCGCTACATCTCTGCGGCGTGCAGCCCGATCCAATATAGATAATTAGCCCGAAGGCTTGTTGCGGCATGCAACCCGATCCAATATAGATAATTAGCCCGAAGGCTCGTTGCGGCGTGCAACCCATTCTAATATATATATATATATATATATATATATATATATATATATATATATATATATATATATATATATATANAAACCCGATCCAATATATATATATATAAGCCCTGAGGCTCGTTGCGGCGTGCAACCCGATCCATATACACTCATATAGCTCACAGCTCGGCACTAAGGCCCTATCTCAGTCACCAACCTCACCAGTCCCTCGGGCTCTCAGAAAGCATAGAAATCAGCCCAAATAGAGATAACAACATGTATCAATGATAAATAGGAGGGGACGGAGGTAAAATACGCAACTAATATCATAACTGAGAACAAAACATCAAACAGTAGTTAATTCAGCAAGTACACGACCTCATGGGTCTCAATAGTGATATCACAAGGCCTAAACAGGATTTCTAACATGAAGTGCAATCAAATTCCATAAAAACAGAGGGAACACGTAGTAAACAGTAGGCTAATAGATTCTATAGTCTCACGGGACGGACCAAGTCACAATCCCTATGGTGAACGCCCACACGTTCGTCAACTAGCATGTGTGTCACCTACAAAATAGTCATACAACATGATATTTGGGATTTCATACCCTCAGGACCAGATTTATAACCGTTACTTACCACAATCCGAGAAAAATCCTACTCCGCGATGCCTTTGCCTCTCGAATTGGCCTCAAAACGTCGCGAATCTAGCCAAAAGTAATACAACACAATCAATATATTCCAAAGAACCAATTCCACAAGAAAAACTACTAAATTTGACTCAAATCCCGAAATTGGCTCAAATCATGAGTCTAACCATACGAAATTTATTAAAGTCCGACATCATTAGGTCCCTCAAATCCCCAAATTACACTCTCCAAAATCCCAACCCTAACCCCCAATTTTCACTTCAAAACCCCACTAATTAGATGAGACATCAATGAAAAAACACAAGGGTTCTTAGGCTCAAGGACTTACCTCAGTGAAAATCCTTGAATCCCCTTCAAAAATCACCTAAAAAGCTCCAAAGTCCGAGTTGAAAATGGTGGAAATGAGGAAAAATCACGAATTCCTCTATTTGTACATTCTGCTCGGCGAAGCCGCACCTGCGATCACTTTACCGCATCTGCGGACCAAGCTCCGCTTCTGCAAAAATCACTTAAAAATCCCTGGGACCGTATCTGCGATCATCGCAGGTGCAAAAACTATCTCGCACCTACGCATTCCCTCTCGCACCTGCGCATGAATGCCTTCGCACCTGTGATTCCTACCCAGGTCCTCCATGGACGCATCAGCGGCTCTTCAGTCGCTCCTGCGGGGTCGCTCCTGCGGGCTCGCACCTGCGGCTCCCACTCCGGGGGTGCAGAAGACACCAGAACCAGCAGCTTCAGCTGCATTTTCCAAGTTCCAAACCTTGCGTTAACCATCCGGAATCACCTCGAGACTCTCAGGACCTCAACCAAACATAGCGACATGTCCCATAACATCATACAAACTTAGTCAAACCTTTGGATCGCTCAAAACAACATCAAAACACCAAATTGCCCTCGGATTCAAGCCTAAGAACTTCTAAACTTCCAAATTCCGCAAACGACGCCGAAACCTATCAAACTACGTCCGAATGACCTCAAATTTTGCACACACGTCACAAATGACACCACTAACCTACTCTAAATTCCAAAAATCCATTCTAATCTCGATATCCAAATTTCCACTGCCGACCAAAATCACCAAAATTCCAACTTTCGCCATTGCAAGCGTAATTATACTACGGACCTCCAAATCACATCCTGGATGCGCTCATAAGTCCAAAATCAACTAACAGAGCTAACAGAACCTTCAAAATTTAAATCTGAGGTCGTTTACACATAATTCAACATCCGGTCAACTTTCTCAACTTAAACCTTCTCACAAGAGACTAAGTGTCTTAATTAACTTCAAAAGCACTCCGGACCCGAGCCAACTAACCCGGTAAGTCAAATAAAACTGACGAACACAAAAGAAGCAGGAAATGGGGAAACGGGGCTATAACTCTCAAAGCGACCAGCCGGGTCATTACAATCTTTATCGCGGGCAACAAGAACGTGCCCACCTTTTCGGTGGTTCTTCCATCAGGTGGTCAAAAGTCTTCTTATCAACTTTTTCTATCTCTGACATGTATAGATCAAATTCTTTGCGCCTGTATACTCTTACAGCTCTTTGAAAAAGTTTTATGACATCACTTTTCACTTTCCTTCGCTTTAGGTTCTGCTCCAAATGATAGATATAAATCTCATGGTGGCTTTCAGGATATACCTTTGCGATGCCATGTGCAATAGGTTGATGCTTTCTGTTAAAAAAAGTTAAATTGTCACGGCTACCAATTGCATTGCGAAGCTCACTAAAGTACCACTCATAGGAGTTGTTATTTTCAGATTCTGCAATCCCAAAGGCTATGGGCAATATTTGGTTATTTGCATCCTTTGAAACTGAAATCATTAAAACACCACGATATTTTGACTTCAAAAAAGTTACATCAATAACAATCACCGATCTACAATGATTCCAACCAGCTATTGATGATCCATATGCATAAAACATATAAAGAAATCTAAAAATACACTTAAACAACAGAAGGTGAAAATACATGACACCATGTCCTTAACATTTACACTACACACATCAAAGTTAAGGACACCATGTCCTTAATATTTATACTGCATACATCAAAGTTAAGGACACCATATCTTTAACATTTACATAGCATAAATCAAAGTTAAGGACATCATGTCCTTAACATTTACACTGCACAAATCAAAGTTAAGGAAAGCATGTCCTTAACATTTACATTGCATAAATCAAAGTTAAGGACAGCATGTCCTTAACATTTACACTGCACAAATCAAAGTTAAGGACAGCATGTCCTTAACATTTACAATGCATAAATCAAAGTTAAGGACACCATATCCTTAACATTTACAATGCACACCTCAAAGTTAGGGACACCATGTCCTTAACATTTACAAAGCACAAATCAAAGTTAAGGACACCATGTCCTTAACATTTACACAGCACAAATCAAAGTTAAGGATAGCATGTCCTTAACATTTACACTGCACAAATCAAAGTTAAGGACACCATGTCCTTAACTTTTACACAGCACAAATCAAAGTTAAGGACAGCATGTCCTTAATATTTACACAGAACAAATCAAAGTTAAGGACACCATGTCCTTAACATTTACAATGCACAAACCAAAGTTGAGGACACCATGTCGTAGAGTTTAAAATAGACTAATAAACTCTTTTTGATTGTTTACCTGTTGTCGTCGTCTATCTTGATGTTAGTGTATGTTCCCAGGTTTTTACTTTTCATCATGTACAAGTATGAAGACCACAATTCATAATTCTCTTCAGCAGTTCCTCTTATTAAAGCTGAAGCACGTTGAATAGCACGCCACGCCTTGTGATAACCAATGTCTAGTCCATGTAATTTTTGCATTTCTGCCATGACAAAGGCTGGTGTAACTTCAAACCTTGGGTCTTGAAGATAATCAATAATGTATCCACTAATCAACTTTGAAGTTGTATGCCTTTTATCATCTTTCATAGTGTTAACTGAGCAATCATAATTATTCTCAATCTTGAATAGTGTTGAATCTTTAATTCTGAAAGCACGCACACACCACCCACACTTTTCATCATTGCATTTCAACGAATATCTTGTTGAGCTTGATCTAACAACCTTGAATTCAAAATATCCTTTAATTGCTATATTCGAAAAACAGTTAACTATGCTCTTCTTTTTGTCAAATATTGATCCCACTTTTATTTATTCTAACAAAGCTTTTTCTCTTAATATTGTAGTTAGGACTATTTTTGTTTCGACTTTGAGCTTAGTCTAGTTAGTTGGGTAGAGGATTTTTCAGCAACTTCTTCTATTACTGGTCGACTCTCTAAGACTTGAATACCCAAAGCTTGTTGGTTGTCAATCTCTATAATGCTTTGTCCTTTCACTTGAATAGAATTAAATGTTTGAAGCACCTCTTCAATTATTGGTCCAGGTTCAGCCACATCTATTTCCATTATCTGTTGGTATTTGTCTTGATTGTCTTGTTGAGTTTCTATATTGACATGTTCAAAGGTTCTTGTAGAGCCAAAAACTCTTTCCGAAACATAAAAAATGAAACGACAGCCCTTGAAGAGTGAATGACTTTTTAGTAACTCTATACATGTGTGAAGATATAAATCTTTGGATACAAGCATTCCCTTGCTTGTTCCCGGGTTGATATCAAACCATATCATTGCTTCAAACATGTATCTATCCAATTCAATAACTTCAAAGATCTGATTGACAAAATCTTCAAATCGAATTCCCTCAGGTACTAGAACAAGCTTAGTTTGATGATCCAGATACTTGTAGTCTGTAGCCCATCTACCATTAAAAGCAACTATAATACATATTTTATCCATCCTGCAAGTCAAGAAAATGAGAAATTCATGACACTATGTCCTTAATATTTACACAGTAGTCATGAAGTTAAGGACACGATTTCCTAGACTTTATCAATACAAGTTGCAAATACAGGACACTTTGTCATTAATATTTACCCAGCAGTCATGAAGTTAAGG
Source organism: Nicotiana attenuata (assembly GCF_001879085.1). NCBI lineage: Eukaryota > Viridiplantae > Streptophyta > Magnoliopsida > Solanales > Solanaceae > Nicotiana > Nicotiana attenuata. Next base: position 2,651,025 of record NW_017670235.1, read on the forward strand.
ACACAATGTCCTTAACTTTATGAAGTTAAGGACACGACGTCCTAAACTTCATCAATACATGTTGCAAATACAGGACACTTTGTCCTCAATATTTACACAACAATCGTAAAGTTAAGGACACAATGTCCTTAACTTTATCAATAAAAGTTGCAAATACCGGACACTTTGTCCTCAATATTTACACAACAATCGTAAAGTTATCAATCCAGAAAAGGAAAAAAAATATCAAATCCCTTGCATTTTATTCTCCGGTTACCAAATAAAAATCCACCCAAACAAACAAAAGCATATTGAGATATCTGAAATTTTAGAATTTAATATAACTGTATGGTGAAATTTGGACGAGAAAGTTGAATTCTCTAGTTTGAAATCGGACGAGAAAAACTTCTGTAATTTTGGACGATCACAGCAATTCTCTGCAGACGTTAACGATATTTTGACGATCACAGCAATTCTCTGCAGACGTTTATGCACGTAAGTTTGAGCGAGAGTTCTCTGTAGCTGTTGCGTTAACTCTGCACGTAAATAAGTTGAGCGCGTAGGTTTCAGCAAAATTATTATAGCAGAAGGGTATTTTCGTCCTGGTAAAAGTTTATTAAGCAGTGGCTAAGGACAAAAGACATTTTAAACAGTGGCTTAAAAGTAAATACATATTTTATTACTGGCTAACTGCGCACTTTCCCCCATTATCTTCCATTATTCTAGCACGTAGTGTCGAGATTATTTTCGCCCAAATTCCTTAAATGGAGACAAACTTTAAATAACGTCTTTAAATGATCCTATTTTGGGCAAATCTCTAGAAATTTGTTGGGCTCATTATGAAAATTCTGCCGAAGCAATTTGGAGGATTGGGTGCGGCGATGAAGCCCAAACATTTTCGCCGTCCCAACGAAGAATTGAGAATTACGCGACACATTAAATATTTACATTGTATTTATTATTTGATCATTCGTAGCTATATTTGAATTTTATAGCAAATCCATGAAATAAAAAATTAATTGTTTTGAATATTTTATTTTTTTGTATTTCTGTATGTTGGCTTAGTTGTATTCGCTGTTCAAATAAATACAGTCGATACAAGTTATATCATTTGTATATACCCTTGTATTTTTCCTTCGGTACAGTTGACACATATACGATTCGTTGCACGAATAAATACAATTGCGCGAACGAATACATTTAGCACATGTTGTATTCATTACGCGTTTCAATACAACTGACAAAAGTTAGTAGCAATTAAATAATAGCTACTAATGGTAATAGGAAATCTATAATTACTAGGCTCCAAGCTATACTTTTGGACTTTGAGGACAAATCAAATGGGTATATATTCTGTCCAAGAAGAATTTCCAAATTTGTTAGGTTGAGAAGGGGCATTTGCATCTATACCCAGTTTTTGGGCCATCTTTTAACTTATACCCATTTTGCGAAAAAAATTGCAAGCGTACCCACTATTCGCATAACTTCAAACATACGGGCCTGAAGTAGCAAAAATTTATGTCTGAAGTTTCAACTTCAGAATTTTTTGCCTGAAATTTGGGTTGACTTGCAAAGGCAATCACTTCAGTTCATAAGCAAGGGCAAACTTCAGTTCAATTGTGTATGTCTGAAGTTTGAACTTTATAATTTTTTGCCTGGAGTGTAGCCTTATCAAAGCAAAACTTCAGATAGTTTTGCCTTAAGTTTGGCCTGTCTTGCAAAAGTAATCACGCAAACTTCAGTTCATATGCAAGGGCAAACTTCAGTTCAATTGTGTACTTCAGATATTTTTCTATGAACTTCAGATATTTTGACATAAACTTCGGACATTTGGTTATGAACTTTAGATATTTGGCTAAGATTGTCAATCATATGGGGTATATACTTCAGATACTAAAGTACAAACTTCAGACATTTGAGTCTGAAGTTAAGCGCTGCTATTAGCGAACTTCAGATGCCCAAGTCTGAAGTTTTATTTAATAATTCCAGTCCGGCGAGTGTGCGGGCAGAAGAGAAAGGCAGCACTACCAATGAAACCATGTATTACCAAGAAACGCAAATTCGAAGAGCGAAGATGACGGTCTTATTCTTGCATATTGCCATGAACTAAGAGATACAGATCAACGTGAACTCTCAAGATCCTAAACTGGGGAACTCATCAGAAAAAAAAGAGGAGGAAGAAAAGAACGCATAGGTCAAGAGGAAGAAGAGGAGGCGTCTGAAGTTGTTAAAATTAGGGTATAGGTTAAATAATTTTAAATATATGGGTAAAACTTAAATGGGGAGGACCAAATAGGGCCCGTGTAATTTTTACAGTTGAGAAGGAAGAGTACATAGCTATGGGCTTTCGAGACCAATTTTCCCTTGATTTGGTTGTAATGTTAGTTAAAAGGGCGAAGTGCATTTATAACCATTTTTTAGTATCCATATTTAAGTAATAGTCCAAATTAAAAAAGTTTTTAAAGTTTAGTCGTCTTAAAATTAATCATACTTGTGGGTCCGAAGTTGAAATTCGGGGGACTGAAGTTTCTAAATCCAGAACTCAAGTTTGAAATTTGAATGTAGTTCAAATCCAAACCCGAGTTTTAAAGTTAGACTTTGATAGAGTCCAACTTCCGACTAGAAGATCCTAAACTTGCACATTGACTTTTAATATTTCATACCTTCAAATATGAAGTTAGACTTTGGCTGAGCCCAACTTTAGACCCGAAGATCAGAAGAAAAAGAAAAATTAGCAGTAGCACCAACATGAAGGTCAGGCTGAAGATTGCTAAAGCTCACTAAATTTTAAACAATTTTTAAAACCAATATATATTTTAAATAAAGATGTTACAAGCAGCTAACTGAGGTCATTTCTACTAGTCCAAACTACCCAAAATTATGTTTATAGGATATTGGGTTTTAAGTTACGAATCGCCCATGTGGACTGACCCGGACCACTTATAAAGATAAGGTTGATGGAAGTTTATTAACTCCCATAAGGTTAGGAGAAGTGTTGCACGTTAAAAAAGAAGTGGCAGCGTGGAAACAAGAAAATGGTATTGGTAGTTCTCCTCATCTACTCTTCTCTATAGATACTTCTCTTCAGTATAGAGATTTTTCTGGCCAAAAAAAAAATACAGTAAACTTTAGGCATCTAGTTTGTGAACAAAAACTCTATTTTCTGGAGATTCAGAATACGACTTGGGGCTATTATTTTGGTGGTGAGTTCAATAATTCTTCCGCTGCGTTGTTGATAGGTATGCTAATATTGTTCTCGACCCATGATTATTAAACTTACAATGGCATCAGAGCCGGTTGTGTGTTCAGTTGTTTGAACGCACAGTTGAAATAGAATGTGTATTATTCTGATTACACTAGTTAAAAAGACACTATCGTACGTTGAAAATGTTTCTTTGATTGTTGACAGATTTTTTTTTTTGGCGTGAAAGCCAATCTGAAATCGAAATGGAATAGAGCAACTTAAATTTTCTTTTTGTTGCTCTCTGAAATCTTGGTTTTCCCAAAGTTAATTGCTCCGTCAAGTCTTAATTGGAATAAAGTCTTTGAGATAGATATTGGACAAAATCTAATAAAGTCCCTAAAGAAATTGACTTCTAATTAAGTCACGTTGGCTGCAGATTCTTATCTCTTTAAAGACATTACTTAATTACTAGACACATGTAATTGAAGAAACCAAGATTAGTCTATTATTTGACAATATTTTTTTGTTGATAGTGTTTGGAGTGGGATATTAGATGCCTGCAAAAAAAATAACCTATCTTCAAAATCTGATGAACAATAGTTCATTGTTGCAGTATATGTATTTACGTATAAATTTTTTTTGTCATTTTATGGAATTGTGATATACTTTTATGCGTAACTATGTATTAAATTGGAACTGTCTATTTGTTTGTGACTTTGGTCATGAGATTGCCTCTATAATTGTTGCAATTTTGAAGTTAAGGCAGTAAGACACAAATGCTTTGTCGGAATTTTTACATCTGTGTGTTGGATTTTGTTACAAAAAATTGGTCTTCAATCAACACGTTGTAACATAAGAAAAGAAACTAAGTTAAGTCTTTTGTACCGACCCGGCCGGTCGTTTTTGTAATTTTCGCCCCGATCCCCTATTAACTGCTTCCCCTAAGTCCATTTCTGCTATTTTAGATTGCCGGGACGTTCGGTGTTGGGTTTTTGGAGAGTTTTGGGACACATAGTCCCTAAAGAAGAGCCTAAGTGTTGGAAAATGGTCCATAGTCAAAACAGTGTGAAGACGGCCTCGGGATGGAAATCTGATAGTTCTGTTAGCTCCGTTAGGTGACTTCGGGGTTGGGAGCGTGTTCGGAATGTGTTTCGGAGGTCCGTAGCTAATTTAGGCTTGAAATGCCGAAGTTTGAATTTTTGAAGTTTCCGGTCCGATAGTGAGATTTTGATCCGAGGGTCGGAATGGAATTCCGGAATTGCAGTAGCTCCGTCATGTCATCTGGGATGTGTGTGCAAAATTTCAGGTCATTCGGACGTGTTTTGGTTAGGTTTTTGATCGAAAGCGTGTTTTGTGAGAATTTGAAGTTCTTAGGCTTGAATCATTGATTAATTCGAGTTTGCGGTGTTGTTTTAGGTGGTTTAAGGATTGGTACAAGTTTGAATAAGGTATTCGGCGTTATTGGTGCTTTTGGTTGAGGTCCCAGGGGCCTCGAGATGATTTCGGATAGTTAACGGAAAGATTTTTTGAAGTTGAGGGATTGCAGCTTTTGTTGCTTCTGATATTTTCGCATCTGCGGTTTGGGGACCGCAGATGCGGCTAGGTATACCGCAGATGCGGATTTTTGGGTGGCTTCCAGGTTCCGCAGATGCGGAAGTATAACCGCATAAGCGATTTCGCATCTGCGGAAGAAGGACCGCAGATGCGGCTCCTGACCCTTTTAATGAAGTCGCAGATGTGGCAACTGTTCCGCAGAAGCGGGACCGCAGGTGCGGTCCCTTGACCGCATATGCGGAATTCACTGGCCAGAAATAGTGAGTTCGAGGGTTTAGTTTCAAAGTTAGAAAAATCGAATTGGAGCTCGGGAGAGGGCGATTTTGAGAGGGATTTGAAGAGGAGATCATTGGGCAACGATTCTTTAACCCTTTCTAGTTCTATTTCATCATTCTTTAGTTAATTTCATCATCTAATTTCGGATTTTGAATGGAAAATGGGTAAAAACTTCATAGACCTAATTATTGAGATTTGAGTGGGTTTTTGACCTCCGATTTGAGAGATTTTTATATGGTTAGACCTATGAGAGTACGAGGGTTCTGAAAACGTTGATTTCATCCGAATCCGAGACGTTGGCCTGAGGGGCGTTTTGGTCATTTTACCTAATTTCGCATCTTAGCTTTGAATTAAATCGTAGAATCAGTTGCTTGAGATGTTATTTACGATATGTAATTGAATTGAATAGATTTGGACCATTTGGAGTCGGATACTCGTGGCAAAAGTGTGGTTTCGAGTTGATTTTGGAGCCGGTTCGAGGTAAGTGGCTTGTCTAACCTTGTGTGGGGGACTTTCCCCTTAGGATATGATGTTTGGAAATTGAATGCCCTGTACGTGAGGTGACGAGCGCGTACTTGAGCTAATTGTTGAAAATCCGGTTTTACTTAAATATTTAGATTGAGTTTCTTTCTTACCTGCTTTATTCTATTTGAAATTATAGCATGTGTTAGTTTAGAAAAGCATGCTTAGCTGATCTGAATTGCCTAGTTGCTTAAGTTGCTTTGTTTGTACTACGTGAAGCATGTTAGGCTAGAACTACCTGTTGCCTTGTATTTCTTTGAACTTCATTGCTAAATATCTTCTTATTGTGGCTGCGTATTTACATTGGGACTACGGATGTGGGATTCCGGTAGCTCCCCCCCCCCCCCTTGTTTGTTTACTTTGGGACTACGGGTTAGATTCCTGGTAGATCCCCCTGCATATTTACTTTGGGACTGCGGGTTCGATTCCCGATAGATCCCCCTGCACATTGATAGTTGGACTAAGGGACGGTAACCCGGGAGATCCTTCAGATATACACATATGATGGACTACGGGACGGTATCCCGGGAGATCCTTGGACAGTTGGTGGGATGGACTACAGGACGACATCCTGGGAGATCCTCATTGTTGGTACTGGTATTGAGTTATTTACTCCGTGTTACCTTATTCTCTGTGTGTTATTAGTTGCTTTGTATAACCTGTCTTACTTCATAGCCGTACTCATTATTACTGCTTATTTTATACTGTTGCAAAACTTATTACTCGATTAACCTCAGTAGGACCCTGACCTTCCTCGTCACTACCCGACCGAGGTTAGGCTTGGCACTTATAAGTACCGTTGTGGTGTACTCATGCCCTTTCTGCACATGTTTTTCATGTGCAGATCCAGGTACCTCCACCCAGGCGTATCACCCTCGAGGCGGAGAGATCTAGCAGAGACTTCGAGGTACATCTGCCGCGTCCGTAGACCAAGGAGTCTCTATATTATTCTAGCTTTAGCAGATATCCTTCCTTTCTTACTGTTGTTTTAGACATTCTGGAGTTAGAGCAGTGTACTCATTCTATTAGCTTGTATTCCCGTGAGTTTTCGGGTTTTGGGATGATATTGTAGACTTCCGTGTTATGGGATTGTATATGCCAAGTGGCATCTATACACCGTATTTTCTTTTAACTGTTCAAGTTGAATTATTATTTTCCGCAAGTTATTTTGTTTTCCGCATTTTAGGCTTACCTAGTTGTAGAGACTAGGCGCCATCACGACATGTTCACGGTGGGTTAACTGGGTCGTGGTAAGTTGGTATCATAGCTCTAGGTTCATAGGAGTCACGGAACACAGGCCAGTTTATTAGAGTCTCGCTGATCGGTACGGGGACGTCTGTACTTATCTACGGGAGGCTATGTAACTGTTAGGAAAATTCCACTTCATTTGATTTCCTTGTCATGCGAGATTTTGACATCACAACTAAACTTCTGTCTTTCTATTCTCTCACAGATGGGAGGACATGCGCTACCCGAGAGGATCAGGCACCCGCGCCGCCTACCGCATCCGTCAGAGGCCGGGGCCGGGGTAGAGGCCGAGGACGCGCTCGTGGTGCAGCCAGAGCACCCGCGCGAGCTACCGCCGAGGTACCACCAGCACTACCAGCCGGAGTCCAGACACCCGATACGTCTGCCGCTACTACTCCAGCACTCTAGGAGACTTTGGCACAATTCATGAATATGTACACCACTCTGGCTCAGGAAGGGTTGCTTCCCCTTGCTGCAGCCACATCCCAGGCCGGCGGAGGAGTACAGACCTGCGCCGCCTGCAATACCAGTTCAGCCCGAGGATAGGGCAGCGGCTTCAGAGGATGAGCAGCGGAGACTTGAGAGGTTGAAGAAATATAATCCTCCTGTATTCAGTGGGTTAGCATCAGAGGATGCCTTGGGATTTCTGGAGGAGTGCTACCGTATTCTCCGCACTATGGGCATATCAGGATCGAGTGGGGTTTCCTTCACCACTTTCCATCTTCGAGGAGCCGCCTATCAGTGGTGGCGTGCTTATGAGTTAGACGGTCCGGACGAGGCAGCTTCCCTGACTTAGGCTCAGTTTTCGGATATGTTCACGAGGGAGTATGTCCCCCAGAGTCTTAGGGATGCTTGGCACGTGGAGTTTGAGCGTTTGCGCCAGGGTACTATGACTGTCTCGGAGTATGTTGTCCGCTACATTGACTTGGCTAGACATGCCCCAGCTATGGTTTCTTCCGTCCGCGAGAAGGTTCGCCGGTTCATTGAGGGGCTTATTCCCAGCATCAGATCTAGCATGGCTCGTGAGTTAGAGA
>NW_017670235.1:2660840-2665005 GCF_001879085.1 Nicotiana attenuata
GTATCTGGACTCCCACGGACTTTGAAGAAGTTCGATGCCATTTGGGTTATTGTGGATCGGCTGACCAAGTCCGCGCATTTCATCCCTGTTTGTACTACCTAGTCCTCGGAGCGGTTGGCAGAGATCTATATCTGGGAGATTGTCCGTCTGCATGGTATTCCAGTTTCCATTATTTCAGACATAGGTACTCAGTTCACATCGCGGTTCTGGAGAGCCGTACAGCAGGAGTTGGGTACTCGGGTGGAGTTGAGCACGACATTTCACCCCCAGACGGACGGACAGTCCGAGCACACTATTCAGATTCTTGAGGATATGCTCCGTGCGTGCGTGATTGAGTTTGGAGGTTCTTGGGATCAGTTCTTGCCATTGGCGGAGTTTGCCTACAACAACAGCTATCAGTCTAGCATTCAGATGGCACCGTACGAGGCCTTATATGGTAGGCGATGTAGATCTCTGGTGGGTTGGTTTGAGCCGGGTGAGGCCCGATTATTGGGCAGAGATTTGGTTCAGGATACTTTGGAGAGAGTCAAGGTGATTCAGGATAGACTCCGTACAGCCCAGTCCAGACAGAAGAGTTACGCGGATCGGAAGGTTCGTGATGTTTCCTACATGGTCGGAGAGTGGGTTCTGCTTCGGGTCTCGCCTATGAAAGGCGTTATGAGATTTGGGAAGAAAGGGAAGTTGAGTCCGAGGTTTATTGGCCCTTTTGAGATATTGAGGCGAGTTGGGGAGGTTGCCTATGAGCTTGCCTTACCTCCCAGCCTGGCAGGGGTTCATCTGGTATTTCATGTTTCGATGCTCCGGAGGTATCACGGTGATCAGACGCACGTGTTGGATTTCAGCTCAGTCCAGTTGGAGAAGGATCTATCCTATGTTGAGGAGCCAGTGGCAATATTGGACAGGCAGGTCAGGAAGCTGAGGTCTAAGAACATTGCGTCCGTGAAGGTTCAGTGGTGGGGTCAGCCGGTCGAGGAGGCGACCTGGGAGACCGAGCGGGATAAGCGCAGCCAGTACCCTCATCTTTTCACTACTTCAGGTATGTTCTCTATGCTCGTTCGAGGACGAAGGAATGTTTAAGTGTGGGAGGATGTAACGACCCGGCCGGTCGTTTTTGGAATTTTTGCCCCGATTCCCTATTAACTGCTTCCCCTAAGTCCATTTCTGCTATTTTGGTTTGCCGGGACGTTCGGTGTTGGGTTTTCGGAGAGTTTTGGGCCACATAGTCCCTAAAGGAGAGCTTAAGTGTTGGAAAATGGTCCATAGTCAGAACAGTGTGAAGACGGCCTCGGAATGGAAATCTGATGATTCCGTTAGCTCTGTTAGGTGACTTCGGGGTTGGGAGCGTGTTCAGAATGTGTTTCGGAGGTCCGTAGCTAATTTAGGCTTGAAATGCCGAAGTTTGAATTTTTAAAGTTTCCGGTCCGGTAGTGAGATTTTGATCCGAGGGTCGGAATGGAATTCCGGAAGTTGCAGTAGCTCCATCATGTCATTTGGGATGTGTGTGCAAAATTTTAGGTCATTCGGACGTGTTTTGGTTAGATTTTTGATCGAAAGCGTGTTTTGTGAGAATTTGAAGTTCTTAGGCTTGAATCATTGATTAATTCGAGTTTCCGGTGTTGTTTTAGGTGGTTTAAGGATTGGTACAAATTTGAATAAGGTATTAGGTGTTATTGGTGCTTTTGGTTGAGGTCCCGGGAGCCTTAGGATGATTTCGGATGGTTAACGGAAAGATTTTTTGAAGTTGAGGGATTGCAGCTTTTGCTGCTTCTGATATTTTCGCATCTGCGGTTAGGGGACCGTAGATGCGGCGCCGCAGATGCGGCTAGGTGTACCGCAGATGCGGATTTTTGGGTGGCTTCCAGGTTCCGCAGATGTGGAAGTATAACCGCAGAAGCGGTTTCGCATCTGCAGAAGAAGGACCGCAGATGCGGCTCCTGGCCCTTTTAATGAAGTCGCAGATGCGGCAACTGTTCCGCAGAAGCGGGACCGCAGATGCGAAATTCACTCGCTAGAAATAGTGAGTTCGAGGGTTTAGTTTCAAAGTTAGAAAAATCGAATTGGAGCTCTGGAGAGGGCGACTGAGAGGGATTTGAAGAGGAGATCATTGGGTAACGATTCTTTAACCCTTTCCAGTTATATTTCATCAATCTTTAGTTAATTTCATCATCTAATTTCGGATTTGGAATGGAAAATAGGTAAAAACTTCATAGACCTAATTATTGAGATTTGAGTGGGTTTTTGACCTCAGATTTGAGAGATTTTTATATGGTTAGACTCGTGAGAGTACGAGGGTTCTGAAAACGTTAATTTCATCCAAATCCGAGACGTTGGCCTGAAGGGCATTTTGGTCATTTTACCTAATTTCGCATCTTAGCTTTGAATTAAATCGTAGAATCAGTTGCTTGATATATTATTTACGATATGTAATTGAATTGAATAGATTTGGGCCATTGGGAGTCGGATACTCGTGGCAAAAGTGTGATTTCGAGTTGATTTTGGAGCCGGTTCGAGGTAAGTGGCTTGTCTAACCTTGTGTGGGGGACTTTCCCCTTAGGATATGATGTTTGGAAATTGAATGCCCTATACGTGAGGTGACGAGTGCGTACTTGAGCTAATTGTTGAAAATCCGGTTTTACTTAAATATTTAGATTGAGTTTCTTTCTTACCTGCATTATTCTATTTGCAATTATAGCCTGTGTTAGTTTAGAAAAGCATGCTTAGATGATCTAAATTGCCTACTTGCTTAAGTTGCTTTGTTTGTACTACGTGAAGCATGTTAGGCTAGAACTACCTGTTGCCTTGTATTTCTTTGAACTTCATTGCTGAATATCTTCTTGTTGTGGCTGCGTATTTAAATTGGGACTACGGATGTGGGATTCCGGTAGCGCCCCCCCCCCCCCCTTATTTGTTTACTTTGGGACTACGGGTTAGATTCCCGATAGATCCCCCTGCATATTTACTTTGGGACTGCGGGTTCAATTTCCGATAGATCCCCCTGCACATTGATAGTTGGACTACGGGACAGTATCCCGGGAGATCCTTGGACAGTTGATGGGATGGACTACAGGACGGTATCCTGGGAGATCCTCGATGTTGGTACTGGTATTGAGTTGTTTACTCCGTGTTACCTTATTCTCTGTGTGCTATTAGTTGCTTTGTATAACCTGTCTTACTTCATAGTCGTACTCATTATTACTGCTTATTTTATCCTGTTGCAAATGTCACACCTCCTTTTTACACTTACACCCCCGAAAGGGTATAATAAAGGGAGTTATTTCCAACTTGAAGTGACAATCGAAACGGGATTTATTATTAAGAGAATTCAGAGTCGCAACTTGGGAGATTTATGGTGTCCCAAGTCACCGGTTGAATCCCGAATCGAGGAAAATAATGACTCTATTTAACAGTCTGCGACCAGAAATCCGAGTAAGGAATTCTGTTAACCTGGGAGAAGGTGTTAGGCATTCCCGGGTTCCGTGGTTCTAGCACGGTCGCTCAACTGTCGTATTTGGCTAAATATCTGATTTTAGACATGTTTTGACCTATGTGTTTTTAACTTTTTAACCGCTTCTATTATTATTTTTACAGAGAATTGCAACGTCATTAAAACATGTCTCGAATCACGTCACATAAATGCACCCGTGATTTTTGACATATTTTAACTTTGTTGGAATTTGGATTTGGGTCACATAAATGCACACCCGAATTTAGGAAAGTAATATTATTAAACACGCGCCTAAAGCAACTACGCGTTTGCAGTTTGTGAGGGCCATGAAATTTGCTAAATGGCACCCTCGGAATCTAAGGTTGAATTAAAGCCAATTAAAACGAGGGCCACGCAACTGTCATTTTATTTGGCGCGGCGCACCTCAAGTCTAATTTATAAGGACATTACTAGTTAATTGAAGGACGTAAGCTAACTCATACTTATATAATGTCAGACTTAATCTAATAATTCAATAAAACGTTAAACTGGTGACGGACCAACCCTATTATATTATGAAATGGCTGGGTCAGTCCGAATCTCAACGTTTGGCTGCCCATTTCAGCAGGTTCAACGTGTAAAACAACTGGGCTCCACCTGAAGCCCAACTCGGCAGCCTGATTGCAAGAGGAACAGGTAATGTGATTTTGTGAAAAAGGAAAAGATGTGAGCCAAGAAGGA
>NW_017670235.1:2665378-2688705 GCF_001879085.1 Nicotiana attenuata
CAAATTTTAACAGAACAATGTTAAACTAAAGCAAGTACTAGCTATACTAAAGCTACGGCTAGATAACCACGAGTTCAAGTAGTCCAAAGCAGTCCAGTACAAATCCAAACAGTTCAAATCAGTAGAAATAATTCTAATTAAACAGTTCCTAGTTCAATACAATTCAAACAGACTAAAACTAGACAATTACACATTATTGGACTAACTATAACCACAGGTATTCACATGAGCATAGATCTGAAATAATACTTCATTTCATTCCCAATTTGTGATTACGTCAGTATGAATTCAACGCGTGTACCTGGATTTGAAATAGAACAAGAAGAATGAGAGTCAGCAGCAGCAAATTGATGATCAAAAACAGCTCAGAAAACAGAATGAGCAGCCCAGAACTGTTTTCAGAGAAGAGTAGCACCAATAGTAAACCAAATACACTTGCAGACACCCTAATAGACTCAGAACTAATCCCAGGACAACTTCTGAAACCAACAGTCAACAAAACCAGCCTAAAATAGCCTCAATTGGACCCAAACCCACTCGAGATACACCCAGGCACCACCAGAATGTATCAGCAAACAGACTATAGGCTAAATGATGCAATTCAGAAGTTAAAATTCAAAATTAACTGGAAATTTTCAATGGACAGTATTTCTGAATTTTTTTTTTTTTTTGGTTTTTCTAGAGGTTTTCTATTGTTTTTGGGTTTTGAATGTTGAATTTCAAAATCAGATCTGAAAACTAGAGAGCACCTTTTGGGGGGAATTTTTGGAGTTGAAAACTTGTGATTCAAGGCAAATGCATTGCCTTTTATAGGCAGATATGAGGTGTATTTCAGATTTTAGTTGCCTTTTAGTCCCTCTTTATTTACTCATTTAGTCCCTTGTTTTCTGACTTGTGTCACAAGTTAGTACACTAAAAGCTACTGAAATTCAATTCAACCCCTTCTAGGTGCTTCTAGTAACTTCTTAATTCAGTTAGTAAATGGACTTCCCTAAACTACCCTTCTCACTAGCCTGGAATTACTAATTCAACCCCAACGTTATTGACTAACCATGGTTAACCAGCCATTCAGCAACTTAATCAGCTAGAACCAGGTTCAAATTCAAATCTTAAGTCAAAACTAACTACTGAAGTTCAAGTTACCAATTACCATCAACAATCAAACCAACTAATCAATTTGACCATATCATCAGTATGAAATTAGAATACTAATCACAACTTAAACTAACCAAATTTAAACTAATCAGACAATCCAAACAAATACCATCAGAACATAGAACTGACTCAAAAATGCAACAGCAACCCTAATTAATTACTTGAACTCGTAACACGATGAGAAGAACTAATCATGAATCAACATAGAATGAATTGTAAAAGCATGAACAAAATTAAGTGAGGAAAAAGAACAAAACATGAATCAAAATGGAATCAAGACTAATCCTAAACTAATCAGTAAGCTTAAACCTATACTAGTATGAACAAACTTTGAAGAGAATAGAATCAATACAAGATTAAACCACAAAAACCAAAAGCATGAACCCAGATTCAACTATAAATGGAAAACAATTGAACAAAGACGAGGGAACTTACTGATTCGGCCTCTACTAAATACAATACACCAACCGAACCAAGCCGAAACTTCCGAAACCCAGAAGAAATTCAAACTTCCTTAAACCCTATATTTGTAATTCCATCAGTGCCGGTTGGATTTGGGAAAAATGGTTTAGGGATTTGAGTAGAGGAGGGTGAGGAGAGTGTAGAGTGTTAATTTGGGCGGATTTGGAAGAGATGGGGTTTTGGCCAAGTTTTGATTCAATATTCGAGCAGTTCCGGCCATGTTCGAGGGACGGGACCTGGAGGGTCTGATAGAGGATGGCCAGGCGGTCTTATGGTGTTAATTTGGATTGATTTGGGCGAAGTGGTGTCATGGCCGGAAAACTTTGATCTAACGTTCGAAACTTTTGGCCGGGATTTGAGGGAATCTAAGGTTAGATATGGAAAGATGAGGACGAGAAAAATCAATAGTGAAGTTTTGGGGTCGTTTGGAGCATCGCCGCCGGCGGAGGCGATTTCCGGCCAGCGGCTTACGGCGGAGTAGGGCGGCGTTATTTTCTTATAATGAGGGGTGAGAGAGACGACTTTGGGGGGGTGGTAGGGGTGGTCTCCGACATTTAAATATTAAATTCAAACCAGTTCCCAGCCGTTGGATCAGAGATCCTCGACGGCTGGGATTGAATCTTATCGAAACGGGGTCGTTTGGTTAGGTAAAAGGGACGGACCGGATCGGGGGTTTGGTTTTGGCTATTTTGGACGGGTTTTTTGGGCGAAATTGGGTCTGGGCTGGCCCAAAATTGGGTATTTACTAAGACTAGTCTTTCTTTTAGTTCTTTTTATTTGTTTTCTTTTCTTCTTTTTGTTTTTATTCAATATTTGGATTTTATTAAGTACAAAAATAAAACTAGACAAGAGCTGATTTAACTCTAAAATTAAAACTAATTAATTCTCAAAATTAAACAAATCCTAGTTTAAACCAAAAAACTTAAAGAAAAATCAAAATTAAAAGTAAAACAATGCAAAGGGACTATTTTGTTATTTTCTCTTATTTTTTGTGATGTTAATCAACTAATAAAAAAATGTTAAAATGAGGTTCTAAATGCAAGTATGCTATTTTTGTATTCTTCATGAGTTATATCAATTAAAAATGCACAGAAATGCACACAAGCACAAAATCATGCAATTAATTCCCTAAAATTCAAATAATAAAAGAAAAATCCTAATTTTAATGAATTCTATAGGAGTAATTTAAGCGAGGCAAAAATCACGTGCTCACAGCTGCCCCTCTTTGCTCGGAGACACGAAGGATTTTCGGGCAAAGATAAATGAGCAACTACGAGAGATTTTTGCCTGCTCGGCACTCCATGAGAAGCATTTTTGAAAATCGTCTGACCGAACCCTGCTTCAAAGGTTGCCTACATATCCTTGGCTATAAAGGAATCAGGTCAGTGCAGTTCTAGAAGGTTTGGTAGCTGGGACTACCATGAGCTGTGATTTCACTGCTGTTGCTGCTGCTACTGCTCGCTGACCTCCTTATTACACCGTGTCAAAATAAAAAGAAGCTAGCCTAAGCTATGATCTATGAATTATAAAAAGGTCCTATCTATGTCTTCAAACTTGCCCTTGTGTTGCCTTGAACTTGTATTCTTCCGATGGAATCCTTGCGTTGTTGTCTTGAATTGTGATCGGAGATGCTTCGCTATTCCTCCGAGTGATGCTTGACTGCTGAAATTTGAAATATATGCCTCTATTCTCCAGGCGGGCTCCTGATTGCTGAACTTGAAAAGTATTCCCTTGTTCTCCAGGTGGGCTCCTGATTGCTGAACTTTGAAAAGTATTCCCTTGTTCTCCAGGTGGGCTCCTGATTTCAACAAAATAGACAAACAACGAAAATTTTCTTCCCCAGTTTGGTGGCTGGGCACATCATGTTATTAAATATCAAAAACTTGAAAGCTAAAATTTGAATTGTACTTCCCTTGTTCTCCAGGTGGGCGCCTGACTGCTGAAGCTTGAAAAGTATTCCCTTGTTCTCCAGGTGGGCTCCTGATTGCTGAAGCTTGAAAAGTATTCCCTTGTTCTCCAGGTGGGCTCCTGATTCCTGAACTTAAAAAGTATTCCCTTGTTCTCCAGGTGGGTTCCTGACTCCAACAAAATAAACAAACAAAGAAAATTTTCTGCCCCAGTTTGGTAACTGGGAAGATTTGTGAGTTGTTAGCAAAACTGTAAATCACTTATGCTATTGGTGTAAGGGTAAGAGTAAAATTAAAGACTTGATTGGAATGCACGTCTCCTGGGAGTAAAACTAAGGACATTTGACTAGCAAATTCATCAGACTAGGACTTCTATCTTAGTGAGAAAAATTCATCAGACTAAGATGTTGGTCCTAGGAGAAGATTCATCAGACTAGGTCGATTTTGGTTATCTTAGGAAAAGGATTCATCAGACTAAGATGTCGACCCTGGGAGGAGATTCATCAGACTAGGTCTTTGTTATCTTAGGAGAAAGATTCATCAGACTAAGATTTGGATCCTAGGAGAAAGGTCATCAGACTAGGTCGTCTATCTTAGGAGAAAAATTCATCAGACTAAGATTGTGATCCTAGGAGAAAATTCATCAGACTGGGTTGTCTATCTTAGGAGAACAATTCATCAGACTAAGATAAAATGTGAAAAGCAATGGCAGCATTTTATGCATGCTAACCAGACAGGCAAGTGCGAAGATTTGAGAAACTTTCCTTTTGCCGGCTCTCCTCTTCTTCCTTGTCTTTTTTTCTTTTATTTTTCTTTCTTATTGTTGAACCAACTTTCTTGCACTGTTTTGTTCCTGTTTCAAACAAAGGAAACTTGTGAGTTTAAAATGTGGTGGTTGGTTTGTGGCCTTGAACTTTGAGGTCGGCTACTTCTGCATTTGCCAAGATGACTGATTTCCACCCGAAGACCTTGCTTGTTCCCGATATCCTCTACTTGTTGCATTGCATGAACTAGCATTCCCCCTTCCCAAAGCACGTCTATTGCTCCTACTTCGTGTACATGATGTTCTTTCTTGATTTAACCACTAGCCTCGGCCTTGAGTTCTGTTGCTCATTCACTTGGCATGCTAACTGATTCCCACTCGAAGATCTTGCTTGTTTATTGACTAACCACTTTCTTTATTACCCTTAACACGGAGAATATCTCTGATCCATTCACCAAACATCCTCCATCTGTTGCATTGTTCCTAAATTGATACATACCACGCCCTTATATTTCACACGAATCCCAAAGTATGTTGATTGTGGCCAACTCATTGGGCCTGCTGTTTTCTCCTGACTTGACGCCTTGATGTGTTCGTCAGATCCTGTTTTGTTTAATTGGAAAGCTTGGTGGCAGATTTTAAAGTCATTTCTCACTTGTTTTGAACAACCGACCCAGGAAGAGGGAGTAAAACAAGGTGGGAGGAATAGAGTAAAGGATAATGGAAAGAGACGATTCCTAACAAGAAACCTACAGAGTAGCCAACCATCGGATGTGGATACCGACTCTAGTGACCCTGACATGCACCTGCAGCCTACTCTGTTTAGCAAATCTGATGTTCAGCTCTTGTTGTACCTTTTCGCCGTGAAACTGGGCTTCAATGCTCCGCTTGCCCGATCTGATTCGCCATCCTTAGTCGACTTGTGGTGCCCGTAAGGTTTTACCATCAAGCCTCTCTCCTTTTGAATTTTCTCTCTTCTCACCGTCGCCTTATGGTGCTTGTGAAGGTTTTCACCAATAAGACTCTCTCATTCTTGATTTCTCTCATCTTTCATCGCCTTGTGGTACCCGCGAGGGCATTTATCAACAAGACTCCCTCATTCTTAATTTCCTTCGTTTCGACTGGAGTGTTGCCCCTGATATGATTCACCTCTGCTCGCTTGACTTGGCATCTCTCGAAGATTGATCAGAAGGTCTTTCTTTGGACCGTAACACAGGTTTTTGGACAGGGTTAGAAAGAAAGGGTATTAAAGGCTCAAAACAATTTCATCATGGGTTCAAAATTACAACTTTCGGAATCAAATCTCCCACAACAATCACAACTTCTACCCCAGTTTCCTTTTTGGGGACTTTTGGGACTTTTATTTCGGTGTGACTAAACCTCAGAGAGAGGCTGCCTACGTACCCTTTCGGGATCAAGTCAAACGTAGTTCAGGCCATAAAATTACTTCGTTGTTGCGATCTTTCTTTTTTCCACTTTTCCTTTTCTTTGTTTTCATTTCTTTTCTTTTCTTTCTCTTTTCTTTCTTTTTTCTTTCTTTTCTCTTCTTTTTTCTTTTCTTTTCTTTCCTCTTCTTTTCTTTTCTTTTCTTTTTCTTTTCTTTTTTTATTTTCTTTTCCATTTCACTGTTTTTCTCTTTCTTTTCTTTTCTCTTTTCTTCTCTTCTCCTTCTCTTTTTTCCTCTTGTTTCTCCGCTTATTTTCCCCGCTCGGGCTTTTGAGTTTTGTTATCGATTCCGCAAGAGGGGTATGCAAGAAAATAACTGAGGCTCAAAGGGGTAACAAAGGATACAGTGTTTGGATAGCAGAACAAAATGCCTTCGTCATTCCAATCTCCAAACCATGCCAAGTACAAACTACACAATTAAACAAGCATACGCAACATCTTTTGATTGCACCAGAATTAATAGCCATATTCGCACATTTGCCTTCTACATTTGTCAATTACCCAGCACCATTGGACAACAATCTCGGTACCACGAACGGTCCCTGTAGACTTGGGGGCAAACTTGCCTTTGGTTTCAAACCGATGTGGCATGATGCATTTCAACAGTATTTCTTTATGTTCCGTCTGCCCCAGTTTCATACAACTTGGACTCGAAGTGATCTCAAAATGCCCTTACGTATTTCCCTCGAATGTCCTTACATCTTCAACATTGTTTCATTGCTTTATTACTAAACTGTCTTTTAAAACCAGGCTGAGAATATGCGTGCATGTCATGTCACCAGAACCAGCATGAAAAGAATTGTAAAAGGAGAAGAAAACTAAACAAAATGACCAGAAATGGTAGGAAATAGAGAATTGCATTAGACTGACGGTGAAAGGGTTTAAACAACGAAACAAGCAAACTAGACTAGAGTTACACCCTTTGAACAAACCTAAACAGCACTACACAAGCTACTACGACGAGACAAACAAGACAAAGTGAAAGGATAGAAGGGTTTGAGTCACAAGACAACATCCGGATTACAACCCTGAAATAACCCGGACAACAGAAATGACAACAAAATAAACCACCAAAACTCCAAGAGATGGAGCGTCTTCCCAATTACCAAGCACGGCGTCTTAGCCACTGAATTTCACACCAAGATTGCTGGAATTTTCACAAGTCTTCATCACGTTGTTCTGAGCAAACTGCTTCTGGGTTTCTTCTGCCGGCTCATTCTCACGATCAATCATACCCACCATATGTGTCTCATTGTGCACAGGAGATGGATCTTGGCCAGTGTTTGTTGCATCTGGATTTTGCACGATGATGTCGCCTGCATCAATAAGCTTTGAATTGCATTCTTCAGATTCCAACATTTCTCTATGTCGTGCCCCAGGGCACCTGAGTAGTATGCGCACTTTTGAGAAGGATCGAACTTCTTTGGAGCAGGGTTCAGCGCTTTTATCTGAATCGGCTTCAACATGTCCAGTGTCCTTAACCGCTGAAACAGACTGGCGTATGATTCTCCCAACGGAGTGAGGGTTTTCTTCTTCCGTAACCTCTCATTATTAAATGCTGGGTTGGGCCGAAACCTAATCCGGGGTGTTTTGGGTAAGCTCGCGGGGGTAGATGGGCATTTCGAGGAGCTGGGTACTGGGAATGTGATGGGCAACTTTGGGAGTTCTGTGGAGAGAAGTAGCATCGGGGAGGGTCATCTAGCACAAGGATAACCACGGGGACGATGTCGAGGCTGGAAGTGTTGATCAGGAAAACCTATCGGATCGTCTTTTCTGTTCCTCTTTCTTCCAACCAAGCTTACTGGTACGTTCTGAATGGCTTCCGAACAACTCACGATTTTGCCTGACTTGATTCCTTCTTCCACTAGCTCCCCCATTTTTAACACATCATTGAAAGGTTTTCCCAGGGCCGGGATCAAATGACTGTAGTAAGTAGGTCCTTGGGCCTGTAGAAAAAGCTTGACCATTTCTTCTTCGCTAATCGGGGGATTGACTCGAGCAGCTTGCTCCCTCCATCTGAGCCCAAACTCATTAAAGCTTTCCTCCGGCCTCTTTTCCATCTTAGATAGCGAGATGCAGTCTGGGGTAACACTTGATTTGCATTGAAAGTATCGGACAAAGTCTTGAGCCATCTCACCCAATGTAAGCCACTCATCGACATTTTGACGACCATGCCAGTCCAAAGCTGCCCCAGTTAGGCTTTTACTGAAATATGCCATCATCACGTCATCTTTCTCTCCAACAATCCTCATTTCATTGCAATAGACCCTGAGGTGGGCTCCCGGGTCTCCACGCCCATCATACAAGTTAAAGTTTGGTACTTTGAATCCTGCGGGCAGGCGGGCATCATGTGGCACAATCAGTCCTTTGCAAGTCATGCTACCCTGGCCTCCCACTCTTCGCTTGTCCCTTAAGGACTGTTCTGTGCTTTTCAACTTCCTGGGTACCTCATCTCGCCCTTCTCTTCCCGTAACCCTTTCATTTCTAGCATGAAACTGCTCATCCCGGGAGCTCTTCTTGTACGGATCAAGGACCCTGTGGGCAACCTCTGGAGGGTGAAATTGGGCATTATGCGCTTTGAGTGGGTATTCATTGCCTGGGGTAGTGGATATGACAGGAGGGCAATATTGGGGAGAAGTAACTGGAGGATGCGTGATGAAGCTACTAGGGTGGTTGGGAAAATTGTGATAAGCGGGTGTATCTGGAGAATACGGAGGATCATCCGGCATTGTGTTGGGAGTTTGGGTAAGGGCAGCATCCGGAAAAATTGGTGGTGGAAAGGGTGGTGCCTTCCCAGTCATCCAGGCTTGATACATGTCTGCCATGTGTTGTCTTAACATCCGCACCTCTTCAACCAACCCATCATCCCGTTCATCTAACTGCTGTCGGGCACCGGTATTAACCAACTCAGTTCTATTGTTGTTTGCCATTGCCTTTTGTCCTTGTGTTGTAAAGAAGAGTTACCACTTTAAACCACAAACCAACCACCTTTCTGGAATGACAAAACGAAACCATCACGTTAGCGTTAAGGCATTTAACATATTGGTACCCGCACATTTGGGGAGTGAATGCACCTAGGCAGTTAACAGTTCCTATTATGCTTTTGATCGGTCGCATGCGTCATCCCGGCCTTTTCATTTTCCTTTATTTGCCATACCTTTCCTCTCATTCTTTTGCTTTTCTCTCTTATTTTTCCCTCTTTCTTTTCCTTCTTTTCTTTTGCCTTGGTTTTTCCTTGTTCCGATTCGCTCATGTCCTTAAAATTGTTTTTCCGCTCTTTTCTTTCCTTTGCTCCCTTTTTATTTTCTCTTGTTTGCTTTTGTTTGGTTCCTTATTTTCTTCTTTTTTTCTTTTTCCCTCTTTTGTTTTCTTTCCTTTCTTGTTTTTCACCTCTTTCCTTTCATTCTTTTCTCGTTTTTCCTTTAGTTACGGTCGAATCCTATGGAGATTGCCTACGTATCACGACCCCGCATGAATCAGACCGAGCGTAGTTCTTGCAAACAAATGCGAAAATAAGGAAACAATTTTTTTGGGGAATTGTTCTCAATTTTTCATTAATAGCAACTGCAATTACAAAAGCTACCAGACTATTTGTTTTTCTTTTACTCAAAAAGGGGAGTTATAAAACAGACTCAAAACCAAAAATACAGACTCGATTAACTAGGAATACATCAAAGCTTCAAACCCTGGGGCCCGCGGGGATCACTCGGCATTGCCACGGGCCTGCGCAAGACTAAGAAGGTTTCAATGTCAACTGTAGGCTATTTAAAAAACTGGCCATGTAATGACTTATTTGACTTTAAAAAAAAGTGGCTATGTTTCAAAACTATTTATTTTGAGAAAACAAAGACCCGGTTTTGCAAATACGGCCTTTCAGTAGTTCCGAAAGGGAGATTTTAAGGCTGTGCCCGCAAACCATTTTAAAATGACTCAGGGTGGCTGTTCTTGCAAAAACAGCCTTCCGGCGCCCTTTTGGGGACATTTGGCTTATTTTTGACAAGAATGGCGTCACCTGACTTATTCATGACGAAATTAAAAATTTTGGCATTTTTTGGCTATTTTTGCAAAAGGGGAGGTTGGACCCGATGAGGGTTGCCTACGTATCTCACATCCGGTGAGAATCAAACCTGCGTAGTTCGGGCAAATAAAACTAACTATTTTCGAAAACAAGACTCTTCTCCATTGACAAATACACTATTTCGGAAAACAATACTCTTTTTGTATTTTCTTTTTCAATAAAACAAACCATTTTTGAAAACAAAAAATTTTTCCTTTTCTTTTTTTTTTAATTTCTCAAAAATTCGGCAGAGTTTTGACACTATTTTGACAAATAATTGACTTTCTACACTGCTATTTCTCTCCCTTTTTTTCAATTTTTCCCAAATACTCCAAAGCCGGTCAGCATGCAAGTCCGAGACAAATAAGTGCATATGCAACACTTAAGATGCATCAGGATAGTCTTTTTCATTTCAGGTTACCTGTCCTAGACGGACCCAACCCCTGTGTTGATTCCCCTACGGCAAATGCACGTGATGCAAATAAGCGTTCCTACTAGGGATCCGGCATGAAGTCAAGTTATTCTAGGTTCAAAACCTGGGTATGTGTTCTAGACTGTGTACCCGAGCGGACAACTCGAGTCGAGGAGGGGGCTACGTACCGGGGACCCGCGAGATCGTCCGGCTTAGTAACTTGTCCGGCCTCTTTCTTATTTCAAGGTATGACACTAACAGAATAGGGAGTCTCCACCAGTGAGCACATCCCCGGAGGTGAGAAGAGAAGGGTTTCAGCACAGTTTATATACAATTCAGATAATATCAAATCGGTAAAAAGCATTTAGCACATTTAGCAGGAAAACATGTAGGAAAATCAGATAAAGCCAAACATAACAATTATTCTAAGCTCGCATTCTTAAACCCTGAACCGAAGTTCTGGGTTTGTGTCCCCAGCAGAGTCGCCAGAGCTGTCACACCTCCTTTTTACACATACACCCCCGAAAGGGTATAATAAAGGGAGTTATTTCCAACTTGAAGTGACAATCGAAACGGGATTTATTATTAAGAGAATTCAGAGTCGCCACTTGGGAGATTTATGGTGTCCCAAGTCACCGGTTGAATCCCGAATCGAGGAAAATAATGACTCTGTTTAGCAGTCCGCGACCAGAAATCCGAGTAAGGAATTCTGTTAACCCGGGAGAAGGTGTTAGGCATTCCCGGGTTCCGTGGTTCTAGCATGGTCGCTCAACTGTCGTATTTGGCTAAATATCTGATTTTAGTACATGTTTTGACCTATGTGTTTTTAACTTTTTAACCGCTTCTATTATTATTTTTACAGAGAATTGCAACGTCATTAAAACATGTCTCGAATCACGTTACATAAATGCACCCGTGATTTTTGACATATTTTAACTTCGTTGGGATTTGGATTTGGGTCACATAAATGCGCACCCGAATTTAGGAAAGTAATATTATTAAACACGCGCCTAAAGCAACTACGCGTTTGCAGTTTGTGAGGGCCATGAAATTTGCTAAATGGCACCCTCGGAATCTAAGGTTGAATTAAAGCCAATTAAAACGAGGGCAACGCAACTGTCATTTTATTTGGCGCGGCGCACCTCAAATCTAATTTATAAGGACATTACTAGTTAATTAAAGGACGTAAGCTAACTCCTACTTATATTATGTCGGACTTAATCTAATAATTCAATAAAATGTTAAACTGGTGACGGACCAACCCTATTATATTATGAAATGGCTGGGTCAGTCCGAATCTCAACGATTGGCTGCCCATTTCAGCAGGCTCAACGTGTAAAACAACTGGGCTCCACCTGAAGCCCAACTCGGCTGCCTGATTGCAAGAGGAACAGGTAATGTGATTTTGTGAAAAAGGAAAAGATGTGAGCCAAGAAGGAAGAAGCACATAGTGTGGAAATATGCAGATAGTGAATAACCATTAGAGCACTAGCCAAGAATAAGAGGAGAGGTGCTGCTTTGACTATAAGAAAGGAACACAGTTTAACTAACAACCAGCTATGGATTTCAACCACTTAATATCAAAAGAAATGAATTCATCTATGTTATTATCTTATACCAACGTGAGCAACATGAGTATTTAGAGCAGATTATATGCGGAAGCTTAGGGAAAAGGAAAAAATGTTAATTACATGAAGACAGACAATCAATAACTAATCATACAACTACCAAATCTAATCATAAACTAAAACATAGTTGGTACCTTTTACATCCCTTGAAATCCATGTTTTTGCAAGATTACTCCAGTTTCAAACTCATGATAGTACTAGTACTACATGAGTATGCAGCAGCACATCAGAATCAAAGAAGCACATAGTTCAAATTCCTCTCCAGATGTTACAAACATGTTCCAAAACATTCCAGGGAAACACATGAGACTACCCAATGAAGTGATTAATACACAAGGGCCCTTGGACAATAATATGATTTAAATGCATCAGTTATACCCCAAATTGACGAAATAAAACTCACTGAAAACTCTTACCCAACGATGAACCTATCAAAAACAAACTCACCCCTACAGATTTCCTTTGACTGATTAACAATCGCCAAACCAAGCAAAATTCAGTTAGACAATAGACTATCTAGCAGATTGACAACTTTACAAAACATCAGTGCAGGATTTGTACTTAAAACTGTGCAGATTTGCTTCATAAACAGTGCAAAAACAGGGTAGGTGTTAAATAGCTGATAATTCTAACAACTGCCCAAATTCAGCAGATATGGACATTGGAAATACGACTAAATGCAGTAATGTACATCAATACCTTCACAAACCTATGTGATAAACACAGAATCACATGCAGGTTGTAGGAACACCAACTAAACTATGTTAACCACAGATCTTATACCTTCGCGTCAACACCAAACAATTAAAAGAAATTTGTCTCCAAACTTAAATGGATAAGGGTCTGATTCAATGATCTTAGCAACAGAACCTCAAACACTAGAACCTTAACAGGCCATTAACATGAAAATGATGAGGACACAACGTCAAACACTAAATCATTTTAAGCACACAAGACAGACTTTAGCATACTCAAGCTAATCAACTAATGAACAGAGGACTCCAACATCTTTCTCATGAGAGCTTATTCAAACAGCAACCAACAACACCTCAAACGCATCGCTTCATACTCACACTGCCACGTTCAGAACCAAAGCAAAACCATGACTCAAATTCCCAGTTTTAGAGCAGCTTATGCTAACAGACTAAACAACCATAACAGGATAGCTTTGCAAACGTTAAGCGAACCAATCGACTTAAAATAACAGTAGTGTGACATCTTCAAAAATCCATACCAACTCAATACTCAAACACGTATCACTACTGAGAATAGATGCAGTCAACAAGAAATTTGATCATATACAAACAAACCACCCTAGACTGAATCTCATAGCTCAAAAAAGTAGTGAAACAAACAAAGAGTCGCATAGAAATAAAGAGAGGAAAATTGAACCTGAAGTTGCAAATCTTCTTTTATAACAATTATAAACTCGACAATACAACTCTCGACTCCAAATCCTATGCGAGATTCAGCAGCAAATCAGCAAAATGATAGTAGAAAACCAAGCTCGAACTTCAATTTGTATCTCCCTGGAACTCAAATCCGGATTCAAAAATAAAAATGTATATATATTTCTCTTAAACTTTTAAAGAATTCTTCAAAAACGAAAATGGAATCAGAAAACCAGAAAATAATCGAAGCCTTTCAACTTTTCTCCAAAATTTTGTTCTCCCCCCCTCCTCTAACAAAGTCGGAACTCGGTTCCTTTAAGAAACACTTCCTGATAGAATGGTACGGCTCAGTATTGAATCGAACTCAACTCNAACGAATCCCTTGATGAATGTGGGGCTCGGATTGAGTGAAATCAATCCAATGCCTCACACTCATCCAGCGAATCCGCCTCCAGAACCTTCCAATTGTGAGATATACCCAATTCAAGCGAGTGAGAGGAGAGGGGAATCTCGCGTCAGAAACCGTTAGCAACGGCAAGATGAGAGAAGGAGGGACGCGTGGGTTAAGGATTTGGGATTCACTCGCCCGAATTTGGATTGTATTAGGGCTGGATTCGAGTGAGGAGGATGAAGGAACAGTACGCGTTTAGTGATTAGGGATTTAGGCTTGGGGAGTCTCCGTTCGCGTGTGTATTAGAGAATGGGTCGGGTTTGGAGGGTATCTGGCCGGGGCTGAACGATAACTTACTGGGCTGGGGTCTTTGAGTGGTATTGGACAGGTTTAGGAGTGGATTTGGCCCAAATTTTGTTCTCATTATTCCTTTTCTACTTCTTTTCTTTTTAATGTCATTTCTTTTATTTTCCAAAATTCTTTTCTTCTCTTTTTTTTCAAAAATGAAAAATAACACCTAAATTAATCCCTAAATCAACTTAAACATAAACACTAATTAAATCTAATAAAAATTATCACAATTAATTCAAAATGAATTAAGGAGAAAAATTACTCAAAATCAAAATCAAAAATGCAAAGGTGCAAATTAAACTATTTTTGTGATTTTCCTTTTCTATAAAATAACTAATTTACTACTCAGCCCAAGAATTGTAAAAGTAAATCCTACATGCAAAGGCAACATATTTTCTTGTATTTTTTCATTAATTAAACAAAATAAAATGCGCAGACAAATGCAAAAATGCCACAAAATTCCACAAAATTGCAGACACTGAAAGAAACTATTTGTTTTGAGTTTATGGGAGTAATTCATGTAGGGCAAAAATCACGTGCTCACAGCAAAACTTATTATCCGATTAACCTCAGTAGGGGCCTGACCTTCCTCGTCACTACCCGACCTAGGTTAGGCTTGGCACTTACTAAGTACCGTTGTGGTGTACTCATACCCTTTCTGCGCTTGTTTTTCATGTGCAGATCCAGGTACCTCCACCCAGGCATATCACCCTCGAGGCAGAGAGATCTAGCAGAGACTTCGAGGTACATCTGCCGCGTCCGCAGACCAAGGAGTCTCTATCTTATTCTAGCTTTAGCAGATATCCTTCCTTTCTTACTGTTGTTTTAGACATTCTGGAGTTAGAGCAGTGTACTCATTCTATTAGCTTGTGTTCCCGTGAGTTTCCGGGTTTTAGGATGATATTGTAGACTTCCGTGTTATGGGATTGTATATGCCAAGTGGCATCTATACACCGTATTTTCTTTTAACTGTTCAAGTTGAATTATTATTTTCCGCAAGTTATTTTGTTTTCCGCATTTTAGGCTTACCTAGTTATAGAAACTAGGTGTCATCACGACATGTTCACGGTGGGTGAACTAGGGTCGTGACATATTTCTTATCCTTGAAATTAATTACTTTAACCCTAATCCTTAAATTGATATATTCCTACGAGTTATTGTGACATATGTTGTCACAATGAATGGTTGTAACCATTCTAAGTATTTTCTTGATCCTATTTATGATATGGCTAAATAGGGACAAGTTCGAATTACTCCAAGTGGGAGTTCTGGAAGTCGAGGAAGAGGACAACGTAAAAGGATACGTCGTCGCAGGACTTATTTCTACGATGATTTAGACTCCGAGCCTGAAGTCATCAGGAATGTCCTAAGGGTGAGGCAAAATGAGTTAAGGGATCAGAGAGCTGAACGAAGGGAAGGAGAAAAGAAATTTAGGTAATTTAAGGAATTTAAAATGGGCTCTGATACTTCCATTCCTGAACATGTACACCTCTTTAGGTTAAAAAGAGCTGAATTGGCTAATTACATAGAAATTACTCTTTTGGAAGCATTAGCTATTTTAGCAGACTCTCTTCGAGAGCCTTGGGGTAAAATTTTAACTGAGATTTATCATGATATTTGGCCAAGTGCACCCTTTGGCGTATATGTGCAAGAGTTAGTGTTCGATTGGTACATGTATGTCCTAGCAAACATGTAAATTGTTATTATATTTTATCTTAATGAGATTTAAATTATGTTGTTTGTCTCACCGGTTACATATATTATTTATTGTTTTATTTTGTAATGGATTGAGACCTGAAATAAAGTACACACTAAGAAGTAATTTTAATATTAATTAAAATATTAGGATTAGCTAATGAATGGAAATGTAGTGACCTTTCGATTATATACTAAATGTAAAATTAATATTATAATTAATTTACTTGAGTGTGTAATCAGATGCATAAATTGACTGAAGTATATATTAATGAGTTAAACTTGTAATGTTGTCTCTAATAACAGATATGGCATCAAGTATCATTGCTGGCTTGACCAAGGCTGACAAACTGAATGGTGAAATTACAACATCTGGAGTCGTAGAATGTGGTATGTACTTGAAGAGCAAGATGCTCTTAAAAGTATTAACCATGTTATGAGTCACCCAGAGGAGGATAACACTGCCCAACACAGGAGGGATCAGGAAACTTATTTGGAAAAAAAAGATTCCACTGCACGTGGAATTATTGTAAGTTGAGTTACTGATGATCTCATCCACGAATCTGAGCAATATCCTATTGCTCAAGCCATGTGGGCACATTTAAGAGAGGCATATGGGGGTACAACTGTGACTCGCCTTCGACGGTTAACAATCAAGTTTGACACGTACAAAAAACAACATGATCACTGTGTCAAGCAATATCTAAGGGTGATGTCAAATATGATTGCTCAACTCAAAAGTGTTGGCCATGTTCTCTCTGATGAGCAGCAGGTACAGGCAGTGATTCGGTCTCTACCCAATAATTGGGAACATTTGAAGGTTAACTTGACCCACAATGATAGCATTAAAACTTTTGCTGATGTTGCCCGTCATGTGGAGCTTGAAGACAAGCGTCTTGGTGCTGCTAAAGTTGTACCTAATGTCTTTGTGGCAGAATCAAGTGGTACAAAGAGATCAAGCTTCAAGCGCAAGAGAAACTGGAAAAATGGCGGAAAGGATAAGGAGACCGGATAAGGATCCTCCAAGAAAAGAAACAAGCCAAATTCTAAAAAAGGAAAACGATTCTACAAGAAGAAAGAAAAGAGTAAGATGAAGTGCTACAATTTCCAAGTTCCAGGGCATTTTGCTCGTGAGTGCACTAAGCTGAAAAAGGCAGCATTTCAAAATGCATCTCTTAGTGCTATATATGTTTCTAGCACTGTTTTAATAACTGAATCTTATCCTGTATGGATTGTAGACTCAGGGGCCACCGACCATGTGAGCCGTGATAGAGAAGCGTTTATAGAGTTTCGTTGAGTTCCGCCTGGATAAAAGCATGTATATGTGGGAAATAATGCAAAGCTTGAAGTCAAAGGAATAGACACTTGCAGAATGGACATGCGTGGTGGCCGATCATTGATGTTGCATAACGTCCTATATGTTCCAGAGATTCGACGAAACATAGTCTCTGTGTCTATTCTTCTAGATTTAGATTTCAATTTGAACTTTAGTTGCAATGATCTTGAAATTACTCAAGACAATGTTTTTTATGGTTTTGGACACCGTTATGTTGGTTTTATTTTATTAGATATTAATCCATCTACGTATAACTATTATGTTGACCGTTGTGTTATGGCATGTTATTCTATAATGGTGTTGATGTTATTAATTGTCATGCAAGATTAGGTCACATAGGGCAGGATCGAATGAATAGATTGGCCAAGGAAGGACATTTAGGTTCTTTCTCTAAAATTGAAATGGCAACTTGTGAAAATTTTCTTACCGGAAAGTTACACTAAACCATTTGGAAAGGCTAAGAAAGCTGATTTTCCATTGCGATTAATCCATTCTGATTTTTGTGGTCCAATGAATATGAAGGCTAGATCTGGTGCATCATATTTCATTACATTTAATGATTATTTCACGCGCTTTGATTATGTCCATTTGATTTATCATAAATCTGAAGCACTAGATGCTTTAAGAAATATTTGAATGAAGTTGAGAATCAATTAGATAAAAGAATTAATATCTTAAGAACCGATAGAGGGCGTGAATATTTATCAAATCAATTTGAAGAATTATGTAATGAAAAGGGCATCATCAGATAATTAACTATTCCTTACACACCTCAACAAAATGGTGTAGCGGAAAGAAGAAATAGAACACTGTTGGATATGATAAGGCCCATGATGGCACAAGCAAATTTACCTATCTCCTTTTGGGGAGATGCGTTATTGACTGCAGCCTACATATTGAACAAAATGCCTTCTAAATTAGTTTCTTCCACCCCTTATGAACTATGGACTGGTCATAAACCAAACTTAAATATTTTACGACCTGGGGTTGTGCTGCGTATGTAAAAGATATTTTTAGCAAGTTTAGAAAATTATGTCCAAAAGGCATGTATCTTCATAAGATATTCAGAACACTCCAAAGGGTATGTGTTCATTGGTGAATTAGAGGATGCAAATGTTACTGAGATTGAATCACAAGATGTCACATAATTGGAAAATGATTTTCCAAAGAAGGGCGAGGTAAGGAATGGAGAGCCTCTTTATGAAATGTTGAACTGAGATAGTCAGCAAGTGTCTTCTGACATAGTATAATCAAATTGATCAAGATTTTGTTCTTGATCTGAGTGGGAGTGGGAGTTCTCAATCCCAAAATCCTTCTGACGAATCTAAATTTCAACTACGAAAGAGTACCAGGAAAAATATGCCCAAACGTACTTATGAGACTGAAGATTACATTTTCTTGGTGTCTCCCATAGAAATGGATGAGACAAAGTCTGTGACGGAGGCTTTATCGAGCCCTGGAAAAGATGAGTGGATGAAAGTAATGAAAGAAGAATTGGACTCCATGAAAACCAACAAATTCTAGGATCTAGTTGACTTTCCGCCTGGACGAAGAGCCATTGGGAACAAATGGGTTCTCAAAGTTTAACGCAAAGTGGATGGGTCAATAGAAAGATACAAGGCACGACTGGTGGTCAAAAGCTTTACTCAAAAAGCTGGAATAGATTATGAGGAAATATTTTCACGAGTTGTGAAATTTACCTCAATTCACTTACTTTTGGCTATTGTTGCACGTTTGGATTCGAAATTACATCAAATAGACGTGAAGATAGCTTTTCTCAATAGAGAGCTAAACGAAGAAATCTACATGGAATAACCTGTAAGCTTCATTGTTAAAGGCCAAGAAAAGAAGGTCTGTAAATTGAAAAGATCTATTTATGGCCTGAAGCAATCTTCAAGGCAATGGTATTTGAGATTTCACAAGGAGGTGATCTCGTATGAATTCACCATGATCAGTGAAGACAATTGCATTTATGTGAAGAAGTCCAATGAGATGTTAGTAATTCTTTCTCTCTACGTGGATGATATTTTATTGGCTAGAAATAATTTGGAGTATTTGAAAAATATCAATTCATGGCTTTCAAAGTCATTTGACATGAAAGATATGGGTGAGGCGGACTATATCCTTGAAATTAAGATCCAAAGATACCGTTCCAAAAAGTTATTGAGTCTATCTCAAGAAACTTATATAAATAGAATTTAGGAGCATTTTCGCATGAATAGTTGGAAATCCATGAATGCCTATAGTGAGAGGTGAAACTTTATCCCTTGAAATGTGTCCCAACACTGAAAATGAGAAGGAAGACATGTCTCGAGTTTCGTATTCAAGTGCTATTGGGAGCTTGATATACAATATGATGTGTACTCGCCCAGACATTGTTATGTCGTAGGTCTGGTTAGCAGGTATCAATCCAATCCCGGAAGAGATCATGGAAAAGCTGTCAAGAGAATTTTCAGATACCTGAATGGAACTCTAGATTATTCATAGTAGAAATGATTTATAATTAAGAGGATATACAGATACTAATTGGGCTGGTGACAGGTGTCGCGCCCCCTTTTTCTCGCGAAATCGGGTTTATGACATTTGGGAAGACAACTCGTTCCCTTTTGGGAATTGGGTTTTGAATTGAAGAGTCGCCACCTAATGATTTAAGTGCATTAGGACACTAAGAAGGGTTTGATTTAAGTATTGGGAAAGGGCTTGAAATTATCCCGGGGGGAAGGTGTTAGGCACCCCTCAGGATCCACTAGTGTGGTTCCCGGCCAAACTATTATTGTGACTTAAGTGCAAATAACACATAGGCAAAAAAAACTTCAAGTAAGAGGGGATTTTCACATAATGGTTGCAAATAAGCAAAGTTAGAAAGAACGAAAGGGAGATTGGTTTTTCCTTAGAGAAATAGTTTAAAATTTGAAAAAAAAAAGAAGCAAAGAATCAAAGAAACAAAGGGAAAGGAGGGGGTCCTAGGTTTATAAATAATATGGATCACCCCACACAACATCCGGTAATCACTCCTCAGTGAGGGGCTACACGTGATGTTATCGCGTGGTCATCATATCCATATCTACCCTTTCCCACCCCGTTAAGGTATTAAAGCGCGGAATGGTCTCGTTTGCTTATTGCATGCTATTACCCGCCCCAATCCTATCAGTACTGGAGGCATTTGGGACTACTAGTCCTAAAGGAAAGGGATGTTAGGCTTGTTTGTGGTTTCAAAAGGTAAAATACTAAGGTGAAAGGCAAAAAAACATATAGCAAGTTTGGGGAAAGCATATAAACAAATAAAAGGCTCAGATATGCCTCCTTTGACAGAGAAGCACATACTTTTAGCACGACTTACATATACTGTTTAGGGTCTAATTAAAACTTAAAGGTTGAGGTAGACTGATTTATTACATAGTTCAGATAAGAAGCCCGAAGCAGGCCTACCTGTTGGTTGTAGCTAAATAAAAAAAATCTGATTCAGTTTATAATTTTACCCTAAGGCTTGCCTAAGTGTTGGACGAGGGTCCTATAGGCATGATATCTATGGATTTTAGAAACAATGAAATAAACTGAATACATACTGATTGAGAAAGGTTGCCAGATTATTAAAGGAAGACAAGTTTTAGAAAAAGGTTATAGGTTCTGCAAATGGTAACACATCGTTATTACTGGTTTTAGACTTATACGCGAGTGAAGCGATTCAGACTTGATTAATAGCTCTTATATACATTCTTTCTATGCGTGTTGATTTAAACCCCTTTTAACAGACATGGTAAAATGCAGAAAACCTATAAGCATGATATCTAGGTGCTGAATTTTATTTAAAGCCTATGAACATGATATCTAATTGCAGTTGATTGATTAAGACATATAAACATGATTGCCTGATGAAGAGTGTGTATGCAAGATTCAGAAAGACATATAGGCAAGTTATCTATATGAGAGTGCAGAAATTAAGAAATAACCTGTAGGCAAGTTATCTATATGAGAATGCAGAAATTCAGAAACTCCTATAGGCAAGTTATCTGTGTGAGGGTACAGAAATTCAGAAATAACCTATAGGCAAGTTATCTATATGAGAGTGCAGAAATTCAGAAACTCCTATAGGCAGGATATCTACCCATTTGCATACATGGTTACCCCTCCCTTTTTCACTAGCCATCCCCAAGAGTTTATTACAAAATTATTACAGCCCAGAATGAAGATAAAAGAAAATACATCAGAAATTAAAAAAAAGGTATAATCAAGGAGAGCCTGATTCAGGCTTCCTGTCTAAAGTACGAAGTAAACCAACTCCAAGAGATCATGTTCCAAAGCCTTTCTCCCATTTGGATGTGTCAAAGTTCCCTAAGAGCCTCGAAAAGGACTCCGGGCAATGCTCACACCCAAATGCATCACCAAATTAAGACATAGTGCAGTGTGGAATGGCCAGCCCTCAGGTGTCCAAGTTCAGATGCAACTCAAGGTCCCAAGGCAAGGCTCACAAGAGGGGAGCAGAACTTGAGGACTAAGAGAGAGTGCAAGTGCAGAAGCAGAATTCTGAAAGGGGAAAGGGGAAAGGGAAACAGCTTAAATCAGTACACATAAGGGTATAGGGGAATGGGGGAGTTTTAAGAGGCAAAAAGGCAGGCTGATGGGCATACCCAGCAATGGGAGATGCTGGCACACCCTTGGGCCTGTTAGAATATATTGTTTAGATGTTAAGACCCCCATGGATCAAACTTGATTCATGGACAACAACTTACATTGCCATGCTTTAAGTCATAACTCAAAACACATAGGGGGGTAATAGGGGAATGGGGGTTCATAACAAACAGAAGGAAATCAGCATGCCAATTTAAGTACTGAAATATACAGAAACAGCAAGCAAACATGGACACACAAGCAGTAAATACACATTGTTGTAGTGCTAAAAATTAAATCCGGACATACCAGTTTCAGAGAAACAAACAAAGAAAAAGCAGTAGGTCTTGTGAACGGGCCACAGTGCAGACAAGAAGAGAATATTATTGTGTGTGAGTATGAGTTCAGAAGGATTCTCCCTTTTTTGAGTTTGAGAAAGAGTCGTGCCTTTATAATGTTGAAAACCAGGCAGAAATAAGGTGAGAAAATAGGTAAGGAACTGAGTATAAATTAAGCATCAATTACACAAGACTTCCCTTAATTAAGGGATTCAGATTCAAACGGGAAAACTATTTAAGGGAAGAAATCAAATAAACATCTTGTACAAAGCATGTAGTTAGGGGCAAATACATAAAAGTTATTTAAGGATAGAATTTTGAAGTACACAGTTGTACAAATAAGGTAAGAAAATCAGTAAATAGCCAGTAAAGCAAAGGTCAGGGATCTTGTAATCACTGGTCCATGAATGAACCAAGTCAGAAAAGTTAAGGAAAGTCAAATAACTTAAATCGAGTCATAGGGAAATCAGCAAACAAGGAAAGAAATCAATCAAACCTATACAGAAGGAAGACTGAAAACCATTTTAGAGGGAAGTTTCAGCGCATATAAAGAGCATAAAAACATATTAAGAAGAAGTCGTGTCAATGCAAAAATCAGTAGATAATAGACTATAGGAGCATGGTAGTCACATAGGTTAGCAATGTAGAAGAGAAGTGGCATCTAGTAGCATACAAAAGATCCAGTGTAAAATACCTTAGAAAAGTTTTAGTGGAAAATCAGAATTGCTTAAAGAGACAGAGGTTGAGACAAAGAATTTCGAGACTTAGTTGAGAAACAAGTTCAGAACCTCGAAATAGTTAGGGTTTCTGAAATCAGACAGCTTTAAAGATGAAGAACAAACATATCACATAGCCAATGTTCTCAAACTCGGATGAACCCCTAAATTTTAGGGTATTACCATCAATCGAGTGCCGAGATGAGAGGGCAAGTAATCAAAAAAGCAAAAGATACTAGTCGAAACAAGTTCAAAGGTCTCATATAGGAACTGGGACCTTCGACATGCTTTTTTCAATAACAGAAACTCATGAGAAACAAAGTAAAAGAGTAACATGCGACCCATAGTAGAAGAACTGGTAGAAGAAACAAATAAGAACATGGTAGGAGAAATTTTAACAAGAGCACAGTAGGAGCAATATAATAAAAAAACATGGTAGAAGAGTTTTAAAAAGAACACAGTAGGAGCAATATAATAAAAAAAACATGGTAGAAGAGATTTAACAAGAACATAGTAGAAAAACACACAAGAGAAGAAGAAAATCAGAGAAACACACAAGAAAATCAGAGAAGCATAACTCAAAACCCTAAATCGGAGAACAAAGGTTTTGAAAGTATAACTTTTGAAAAAATATCAAAAAATCGTTTAAAAGCATAGGGAAAGCATAGATC
>NW_017670235.1:2688725-2709688 GCF_001879085.1 Nicotiana attenuata
ATTGACCACTGAGAAGGTTTTCGGGGTAGTAGCAGGGATAGGGGTGACATAACTAGCAGCTTTGAGCCTTTCGTACAGCTGGTCAATGGTTCAGCAATGGCGGTATACTGTTTGGGAGGCCTGCGGTCAAAATTGGTCGGGGTCTAGGGAAGTTTTGACGTGGGGAGGTGATTGATAGTGGGATGGTTGGGTGTTGTAGGCTTGGTAAACATGTGCTGGTTGGGAGTATTTAGGTGAAGTGGGCTGATATCCGGGAGGTGGGGATGACTGATAAGTGGGTGGTGGGGTATGGTAAGAGGGTGAGGGTGCTTGGTAATTCAGAGTAGGTTGTTAGGTGAGTGGAGGCATTGAATAGGTTTGGTATTTGATAGGGGATTTAGTCCTCTATGCAACCATTACAGCACCTATGTCCCTTTTCTTGGACGTACCACCAGACTGTAAAGCCTTATTGGTAGCTTGCAAGGCTTTAAAGTTCGTAACCATACCACTCTTGATGCCTTCCTCGATCCTTTCTCCTAGCTTGATAATGTCAGAAAATTGTGGCCTTCGATCATCATCAGTCTCTCATAATACTGTGGGTCTTGGGCCCGAACGAAGAATTTGTTCATTTGCTCTTCTTCCAAAGCAAGCCTAACCTTAGCAGCTTCTGATCTCCATCGAGTAGCACACTCATGGAAGGTCTCTATGGGTTTCTTCTTCAAGTTTTGAATATAGAACACATCTGGTGCATTCTCTGTGTTGAACTTGAATCTGTCCACAAAATCAGACTCCATGTTTACCCAGTTCGACCACTTCTTTTGATCTTGGCTAATGTACCAAGATAAAGCGTCTACCTTCAGGCTCCTCATGAAAAGATTCATGCGGATTTTCTCGTCTCTTCCCACTCCGACCAGCTTGTCACAGTATGTTCTCAAGTGGACCCTGGGATCCCCTGTACCATCAAACATCTCAAACGTGGGAGGTTTGTACCCCTCAGGCAGTTCGACATCGGGCTGTATGCAAAGATCTTCATAGTTTAGCCCCTTAATTCACTTACTACCTTCAACGCCTTGAATTCTGCTAGTCAACTTTTTAAGCTCTTCGGCCGGATTTCTGATGAGCAAGTCCTTATCATCGGACTCGGGTGTGCTTGAGAAGGGATGGGTGGAGTGTGGCACAGTCTCCACGTAGATGGGTGTATTATATTGGGTGTGGCAGTGGTCATTTGTCGAGTTCTGGAGTTCTGGGATGAGCAGTGGGGTGTTATTTGAGGTATGGTAGGTATTGCAGTGGTGGTGAGGAGCGGGATGGTTTTGTTGCTTTGGGATGTTTTGCGGAGGTATAGGATTCTGAGCATTTGGGAAATTAACATCTGGAGTGGTGAGGGAAAATGACAGATTTGCCAGATTCCGGACTTGGTTAAGTTCTTCCTGAAACTTCAACAACTTTTGTTCTAGTTGGGATGCATTTTCCTTGGGGACCAGAGTACCGTGAGTGACCTCTACCCATTCAGTTGAGTTGTTCGAATCTTCCATTTTTCCTTTGCTTTTGTGTCTGACAGGACTGGGAGGAGGAGTAAGTGGAGGGCCCCTGGATCTCGTAAAATATGATGATGTTGCCAGAGTTCACGAACTAACAGTGAGGATCATAAATATGTTGCAATATTTAAACACATAGTGCCGGAATATAAAGCGTGTCCTAATTTGGGAGCCTCGTCATGCCCGAGGTAGGCCTAGCGACAAATTGATTTGGAGAACTTAGGATGCTAAATGCCTCATTTTATTGATAAAAGTAGACAAATCCCAAAACGACACTAAATAACAGGAAATAAAATGTCACTAGTGGCCATAGAACTTATTACATTTTATAAAGCAGAAATGAAAAACTCCTATCTATTTGGTCCCCGAAGGACCTTCCTCAGACTCGGCATCTTTGGCTCCATCGAACAGCTTCACCAGCTCGCGAAGTCCCAGCAACAGGTAGGCTCTGGCTAGGTGCCCGCCCTCGTTTTCTTCAGCATTCTGGCAATCCTCGATCCTTTTAAGAAATTTCCTTTCCAACTCAACTTAACCCTGCTCCAAGTATCCCAGTTGCTTGTTGGCACTGACAGCCATGTCTTTCCACTCTTCAATCAGCCTTTGGTTGGCTTCCTATATTTCACGGTGCTCACTTTCACATTCCCGAATCCTCTTGCGCAGTTGGTTGTACTTGACCTGTGCTTCAGCCTTTTCATCGATGATCCTATGACCTCGAACAAACCCGGATTGACCCAGACCATTGTGATTATCCTCCAACCAATAGTAAGGAGTACAACTAACATGGTATCTATCTGGTTCGATTGTATCTCTTCCTATGACGATCTTGCAGTGCCACATATGCTGAGCTTGGCACTTGTAAGGGCTATCATCAGCCTGGAAGTCAGCCTGGAAATGACTCATCTTGTCGACCCTGGGTACAACCTGCTTCCTACAAACTTGCCTCATAACTCGTAGAGGGACGTAAGGGTACGTTCCTCTCAGACCGATCAATATCAAAAAAGGTGCGTCTCGGGATCGGGCGATGAATTCTTCGGTTGGAAACCATTCGAACATCTATTGTACTTGCTCCTCGATCAGATTATCAAATAGCTTGAACCATCCTTTGGCATCCTCTTGCTGAGCAAACATATCAGGGACATAATTCATTCACTTTGGGTGATGGAAAGCAATATGATCGTCCCAGTCCCTTCGTTGGATCTCTTGTCGGTATTCACCCTTTTGTAGATTGTCCATGAGCCACAACTGAAGTAGCAAATTGCAACCCTCGAAGTGACTAGCTCCCCTTGACATTTCTCTAGGGCTCGGTATATTTCTGCGACGATCATGGGCACAATGCTGAATGGTTGCCCTCCAATTCCTTCCATTGAAGTTTTAGTGACCATGGCTAGTCGGGTGTGGATTCTTGCTTTCTTCATTGGAAACACAATCATCCCCAGGAAACAGAACATAAATACAAAGACCCTTCGATGGATATGACCCAATGAGGTAATGGCAAACTCATCAGGATAGGTACGGTAAGATTTGCTGTGACCGTACCTTTCGTACAAATAGTCAAGGGGAATGTACGACTCTTTCAAGCATGTCAAGTCTGGATTCTTCTTTAAACCCATCATTTTGAGAAAACCTCTACCCTTGCGGTTTTCCGGCATTAACAAACCCGAAGTTTCCCACGGTATACCAGCCAGTCCTCCTATTTTCTCGAGCAGGGGTGTCATCTCAACGTCTCCGAAGAGGAACACGGACCTATCACAATCCCAGAATAGAGTGGCAGCTTCTATGATTTTGTTGTTGGGTTGGATTTCCAGGAGAGAAGGTAGATTTCCTAGGTATTTCCGAACAAGAGTCTGATCGCTGGAATGAAGATCCTCCCACCAGCTTAGCAATTTTGGGTGGATGTTGGTGACCATGCCGAATCTGGGGACTTCGTGCCTCATGTTTCTGCAAGACAAAAGGGTTAGGCCCTTACCCCCACCGGACTCGACTATTAAATATCAATAATTGGCATAAAAGCATTTAGTTCTCCAAATAAATGCACAAAACGTGATGATGCCTTTAGGGGAACCCAGTGGACTTTGGACAAGGCTATCTTAAAGAGTCATTATGCGGACAACATAACTGACTCGGCTAGGTTTGACCATGATGCATGCGCAATTAAACAGAGTAAGGTTTCTATGGGGTATTAGACTGGTACCCTTGAGCGGACAACTCAAGAGGGAAAGGCGCGGAACCGTCGACTACACCGTTGATCGACTGGTTTTACTGCAAATATGCCTTTGCCGGATTTAGGGGGTGATAATATCAGAAGAGCGCAACCACTCATTATAAGCGTTGCTATGGTATTTTGTTTGGCACGAGTGGAACATGATGTTGAAACCATGCAGTTGCAATAATTTAAACAAGTTGTCACGTATCTGCACGTTCATAAAGCAATAATTGCAATAATTTAAAACAGTAATAAAGGGAGGCGGTAAAAGAAAGCAATAAAGAAAAGGGAAAGACAAAAAATACAAGTTAGTTTTGTAGAAGAAGAGGGAATTAAATACTTAAAGGCATTAAGCAAATAAAGACATATAAAGAGGCGTGAAGTCACAATAATAGCCTGAAATGGTAAAAGCCTAAAAAAAATTCCCCAGCAGAGTTGCCATGCTGTCGCGCCCCTTTTTTATCGCGAAATCGGGTTTATGACATTTGGGAAGACAACTCGTTCCCTTTTGGGAATTGGGTTTTGAATTGAAGAGTCGCCACCTAATGATTTAAGTGCATTAGGACACTAAGAAGGGTTTGATTTAAGTAGCCTGAGATTGGGTAAGGGCTTGAATTTATCCCGAGGGGAAGGTGTTAGGCACCCCTCAGGATCCACTAGTGTGGTTCCCGGCCAAACTATTGTTGTGACTTATGTGCAAATAACACATAGGCAAATAAAACTTCAAGTAAGAGGGGATTTTAACATAATGGTTGAAAATAAGCAAAGTTAGATAGAACGAAAGGGAGATGGTTTTTCCTTAGAGAACTAGTTTAAAATTTGAAAAATAGAAGAAGCAAAGAATAAAAGAAACAAAGGGAAAGGAGGGGGGTCCTAGGTTTATAAATAATATGGATCACCTCACACAACACCCGGTAATCACTCCTCAGTGAGGGGCTACACGTGACGTTATCGTGTGGTCATCATATCCATATCTACCCTTTCCCACCCCGTTAAGGTATTAATGCGCGGAATGATCTCGTTCGCTTATTGCATGCTATTACCCGCCCTAATCCTATCAGTCTCGGAGGCATTTGGGACTACTAGTCCTAAAGGCAAGGGATGTTAGGCTTGTTTGTGGTTTCAAAAGGTAAAATACTAAGGCGACAGGCAAAAACACATATAGCAAGTTTGGGGAAAGCATATAAACAAATAAAAGGCTCAGATATGCCTCCTTTGACAGAGAAGCACATAATTTTAGCGCGACTAACACATACTGTTTAGGGTCTGATTAAAACTTAAAAGTTGGGGCAGACTGATTTATTACATAGTTCAGATAAGAAGCCCGAAGCAGGCCTACCTGTTGGTTGTAGCTAAATAAAAAAAAATCTGATTCAGTTTATAATTTTACCCTAAGGCTTGCCTAAGTGTTGGACGAGGGTCCTATAGGCATGATATCTACGGATTTTAGAAACAATGAAATAAACTGAATACATACTGATTGAGAAAGGTTGCCAGATTATTAAAGGAAGACAAGTTTTAGCAAAAGGTTAAAGGTTCTGCAAATGGTAACACATCGCTATTACTGTTTTTAGACTTATACGGGAGTGAAGCGATTCAGACTTGATTAATAGCTCCTATATACATGCTTTTTATGCGTGTTGATTTAAACCCCTTTTAACAGACATGGTAAAATGCAGAAAACCTATAAGCATGATATCTAGGTGCTGAATTTTATTTAAAGCCTATGAACATGATATCTAATTGCAGTTGATTGATTAAGACCTATAAACACGATTGCCTGATGAAGAGTGTGTATGCAAGATTCAGAAAGACCTATAGGCAAGTTATCTATATGAGAGTGCAGAAATTCAGAAATAACCTATAGGCAAGTTATCTATATGAGAATGCAGAAATTCAGAAACTCCTATAGGCAAGTTATCTATGCGAGGGTGCAGAAATTCAGAAATAACCTATAGGCAAGTTATCTATATGAGAGTGCAGAAATTCAGAAACTCCTATAGGCAGGATATCTACCCCTTTGCATACATGGTTACCCCTCCCTTTTTCACTAGCCATCCCCAAGAGTTTATTATAAAATTATTACAGCCCAGAATGAAGATAAAAGAAAATACATCAGAAATTAAAAAAAAAAGGTACAACCAAGGATAGCCTGATTCAGGCTTCCTGTCTAAAGTACGAAGTAAACCAACTCTAAGAGATCATGTTCCAAAGCCTTTCTCCCATTTGGATGTATCAATGTTCCCTAAGAGCCTCGAAAAGGACTCCGGGCAATGCTCATACCCAAATGCATGACCAAATTAAGACATAGTGCAGTGTGGAAGGGCCAGCCCTCGGGTGTCCAAGTTCAGAAGGAACTCAAGGTCCCAAGGCAAGGCTCACGAGAGGCGGGCAGAACTTAAGGACTAAGAGAGAGTGCAAGTGCAGAAGCATAATTCTGAAAGGGGACAGGGAAAAGGGAAACAACTTAAATCAGTACACATAAGGGTATAGGGGAATGGGGGAGTTGTAAGAGGCAAAAAGGCAGGCTGATGGGCATACCCAGCAATGGGAGATGCTGGCACACCCTTAGGCCTGTTAGAATATATTGTTTAGAGGTTAAGACCCCCATGGATCAAACTTAATTCATGGACAACAACTTACATTGCCAGGCTTTAAGTCATAACTCAAAACATATAGGGGGTAATAGGGGAATGGGGGTTCATACAAACAGAAGGAAATCAGCATGCCAATTTAAGTGCTGAAATATACAGAAACAGCAAGCAAACATGGACACACAAGCAGTAAATACACATTGTTGTAGTGCTAAAAATTAAATCTGGACATACCAGTTTCAGAGAAACAAACAAAGAAAAAGCAGTAGGTCTTGTGAACGGGCCACAGTGTAGACAAGAAGAGAATATTATTGTGTGTGACTATAAGTTCAGAAGGATTCTCCCTTTTTTTGAGTTTGAGAAAGAGTCGTGCCTTTATAGTGTTGAAAACCAGGCAGAAATAAGGTAAGAAAATAGTTAAGGAACTAAGTATGAATTAAGCATCAATTACATAAGACTTCCCTTAATTAAGGGATTCAGATTCAAACGGGAAAACTATTTAAGGGAAGAAATCAAATAAACATCTTGTACAAAGCATGCAGTTAGGGGCAAATACATAAAAGTTATTTAAGGACAGAATTTTGAAGTACACGGTTGTACAAATAAGGTAAGAAAATCAGTAAATAGCCAGTAAAGCAAAGGTCAGGGATCATGTAATCACTGGTCCATGAATGAACCAAGTCAGAAAAGTTAAGGAAAGTCAAATAACTTAAATCGAGTCATAGGGAAATCAGCAAACAAGGAAAGAAATCAATCAAACCTATACAGAAGCAAGACTGAAAACCATTTTAGAGGGGATGTTTTAGCGCATATAAAGAGCATACAAACATATTAAGAAGAAGTGGCATCTAGTAGCATACAAAAGATCCAGTGTAAAAGATTTTAGAAAAGGTTTAGTGGAAAATCAGAATTGCTTAAAGAGACAGAGGTTGAGACAAAGAATTTCGAGACTCAGTTGAGAAACAAGTTCAGAACCTCGAAATAGTTAGGGTTTCTGAAATCAGACAGCTTTAAAGATAAAGAACAAACATATCACATAGCCAATGTGCTCAAACTCGGATGAACCCCTAAATTTTAGGGTATTACCATCAATCGAGTGCCGAGATGAGAGGGCAAGTAATCAAGAAAGCAAAAGATACTAGTCGAAACAAGTTCAAAGGTCTCATATAGGAACTGGGACCTTCGACATGCTTTTTTCAATAACAGAAACTCATGAGAAACAAAGTAAAAGAGTAACATGCGACCCATAGTAGAAGAACTGGTAGAAGAAACAAATAAGAACATGGTAGGAGAAATTTTAACAAGAGCACAGTAGGAGCAATATAATAGAAAAATATGGTAGAAGAGTTTTAACAAGAACACAGTAGGAGCAATATAATAAAAAAACATGGAAGAAGAGATTTAACAAGAACATAGTAGAAAAAAACACAAGAGAAGAAGAAAATCAGAGAAACACACAAGAAAATTAGAGAAGCATAACTCAAAACCCTAAATCGGAGAACAAAGGTTTTGAAAGTTTAACTTTTGAAAAAATATCAGAAAATTGTTTAAAAGCTTAGGGAAAGCATAGATCTGGAACAGATCTAAAGAGATCAGAAAAACCTCAAAGCTAGGGTTTTCAGAGGAACCCAAACGGTGAGAAAGGCTTGGATCTAAACAGGAGGAGTTGAGGCCAGGCTCGAGCAGACACGGCTTGCCGGAGCAAGGCCGGAGATGGCCGTGGAACTTGAATCAACAAAAGTCTGGACCCAACTCTTCGTGTTTGAGTCATGAAGCTTCAGTAACCCAACGTGAGGAGCCATAGGTGGCTTGGTGGGTGGTGAAACCACCATAGATTCAGGTCAGAAGGTGATCGGAGAAGATCAAGGGAACTCATCGGAGAGGAGGGGAAGGGGGAAGGTTCTAGAGAGAACCAGAGGTTAGAGGGATAGAGACGAGTGAGGCAAATTAGGGGTTTGGGGGGGGGTCGTTTGGCTTAATTAGGTTAGCATAGATCTGGACCATCGATCAAAAATGATCAACGGCCAGGATTTGATCCGAGCTGGGTCGGGTAGATTTAGGATTGGGCTTGGGTATTGGGTTGGTTCAATTTGGGCTGGGTACAATTAAGCCAAATTAAAAGGCCAAATGTGGCTATAAGTTAAATAGCCCCCTTTTCCCTAT
Source organism: Nicotiana attenuata (assembly GCF_001879085.1). Classification (NCBI taxonomy): domain Eukaryota; kingdom Viridiplantae; phylum Streptophyta; class Magnoliopsida; order Solanales; family Solanaceae; genus Nicotiana; species Nicotiana attenuata. The sequence goes on from NW_017670235.1 coordinate 2,697,203, forward strand.
TTATTTTATAAAAATAGCAAATTAAATTCTGGAAATAAATTGAAAGCACTAAAAATGATTAACATATAAATATTAAATTAAAATACTGGAATCAATTTTGTAAGTATAAAATGCAATTAAATCTTAAAATAGGCTAATGTTGCAATTATATGCAATTTAGCTTGAAAAATACTAAATAGATTAGTAAAAATATACAAAAACTATGTTAGCTACATTTTAGTATAAATATAAAATTCCAATAACTAAATTACCAAAAAAAAAATAATTTTGAAAATAATCATTGGGCTTTTATGGATGAAAAAGGTAAATAAATCAGTTTAAAATCTTAAAAATTACAGGAAAAATAATAAAATGCTGGACATACTTATACATGCATATATATATATATATATGCTATTTTGAAGATATTCTACATATATATAAAAAAATAGACAGGGAAAAATTGGGTATCAACAACAGGAATGATAGAAAATCAACATCCGGTTATGCCATCTTACTTAATGGTGGTGCTATATCATGAAAAAGTAAGAAACAAACCTGTACAGCCCTTTCAATGATGGAAGCTAAGTTTGTGGGTTGTGCGTCTGCACTACGAGAAGCTGTTTGATTGAAGAGATTCTTTGAGCATTTAGATATTACAAAGAACTCTCAGGGTCCCAAGACTCTATATTGTGATAGTCAGGCGGTTATTGCATACACAAAAGATCCTAAGTATCACAGCTAGACTAAATACATTAACATCAAGTATAACTTTGCGTGAGACATGGTGCAAGTGGAGAAATAAATTTACAGTACATTCCTAAAAGAAGCATGATAGCTGATCCTTTTACAAAGGCGATATCTAGAGACCTATTTGAGAAACATGTTATGGCTCTAGGTTTGCGAAGGATATGAACATATTTATGTGTTGTAAAATAACATTAGTATTATAATATACTCATAAATATTTGACTCTTGAATTCATGCTTATATCTCGTATGCATGTGATGATGTTTTGTTGATAAAGTGTATCGAACAAGTCATGAGATTGGCTCTCTCACACGAGCAATCGCCTCTTACGTTAAGAATCGTGAAGAGATGAGACCTTATAGAACCTTGGCTAATGCGAGGTTATATTTACTTGTAGAGGTCAGTCTTGACAACTAGTCAGACTTACGAATTTCACTATTCGATTATGACTTATTTTGTAAGCCAGATGCGAGTTTCTCTTAGAAGATGGTTTGAGGATTATTGAAGTGGGATATGGGGTTTGACATTTGGAGGTGTCTAGACCAAGATCTGTACGGTGTTGAATAATTAAAAGAATAAGACACACGCGCCTAATATAAGGTGAGAATACTGTAACATGTGTTTCATACCACGTGTGCTCTCGACCAATGGGATAATAGAAGAATGAATCACTACTTCTTCATTGTGTGAGATCCCAAAGAAGTTACATTAACTTTTATAAGAATACCCTTTGACCTTTTTCTATTTCTTGAAGTGTCAATCGATGTTGCTACTTTAGCATGTCACTAATAGCCATGAGTGATTCGGAAATGCAGTGCATGTCTAGGAAAGAAGTTGATTTGGAATGGAAAGATTCGAGTAGAAAGAGAAAACGACTAAAATTTAGTAATCTAACTTGTATTCATAGGTCCACCATTACACTTACCATGAAGGTTTGGGTGTAATTGTGGATACAATGTTTTACAAGAACTCGAGTTTGCCTTTTTCGGGGATAAGGGATCGAATAAGTAGCTACTAGAATAACGAATGATGTCTGGAGTATTGAGAGTAATAATAAGATCCTCATAGTAGTAGTGAATCTTTTCCGCATGTGATTGGATTTCTACATGGAGCTATTAAGAAACCTTAAAGGGTTTAAGAAAATAATAGCTCTTAGTGCTCGCAGGTCGCACGAACTATTTGCTAGTATGAATTACGTGTATTATTACTATGGTACTAGCTTGGATCTAGTCCATCATGTGTGAAGTAGGAGATGTAGTATATTGGATTTTTTAAGTTACAGGTTGCCTATGTGGACTGACCCGGCCCACTTATAAAAGATAAGGCTGATGGAAGTTTATTAACTCCAATAAGGTTAGGAGAAGTGCTACACGTTAAAAAAGAAATGGCAACGTGGAAACAAGAAAATGGTACGGCAGTTCTCCTCATCTACTCTTCTCTATATATACTTCTCTTCAGTATAGAGATTTTGCTGGCCAAGAAAAAAAAAGAACACAGCAAACTTTAGGCATCTAGTTTGTGAACAAAAACTTTATTTCCTGGAGATTCAGAATACAACTTGGGGATATTATTTTAGTGGTGAATTCAACAATTCTTTCGCTGCGCTGTTGACAGGTACGCTAATGTTGTTCTCGCCCCGCGATTATTAAACTAACAACGTTCAATAGCACGCTTCATGTTTGACGTAGTTCTCTTTACCAATTGATGTTCTTAAACTACGACTCCGTGAGGATGTTTAGGTAAAAGCTTATAAGTTAGATCCAAATATTTTTTGACTTATATATGTGGTTAATAAATAATATAAAACCAAAATCAACCAAAGATCAAAAGTTGATCACTGCAACTGATGGCTTTTTGTCATGACCCAAATCCTCCCTCCATGAGATGTTGTCACGATCCGGAATTCCCATCAACAGAACCATGATGGTACCTAACATCACACTCGCTAGGCAAGCCAATGTTGGAGTTTTACTTACCATTTTCCTTTACATTTCATTGACTAAAATTTAACAAGCTAGAACAGGTAGAATTAAATGCGGAAGTAAGTAAAAAACCTTTTTATCCTTATACTATTACCAATAACATTGCCATTACTACCCAGAATCCGGTGTCACAATCACGAACATACTATGATTTTCTACTAATATCGGTCTGAAAGAAATTACATTTGTTTTTTAAATAAATAAAACAGTACAATAGATATGTAGAAGGGGACGCCAGGGCCTGCGGACGCCAACAGGACCACCTTGGGTCTCCTAACTGTGATATCTGAAGCCAATCTCTCAATCAGCCACTACCAGCTCCAAAATCTGCACAGAAAGCGCAGAGTGCAGTACTAGTACAACCGTTCCCATGTACTGGTAAGTGCCGAGCCTAACCTCGACGAGGTAGTGATGAGGCTACGGCGGGGCAATCACAATATAACCTGCATACAGTGCATAATAAAGCAGAAAGAAGAACAGAACAAAGTAAAATAGTAACTTGTAAGAAAGGAATTCAGAACTCCAGTATTTCATCAGTACCCAGCTATAACCAATCCTTAAGTGAAAAGCAAAACTATAGAATAACTTGCACAGTAGAAGAGAGATACATAAACACACTAACTGATGCGGCGCGCATCCCGATCCCACCACATAATCAATATCAATATGAATATTCACCCTAATTACTCCAGATCAATCAACCCTTATTCCTCATGTTGCGGCGTGCAACCCGATCCCACCGTACAATAGTAATTCACCCTTATTTCTCCTCAATATACAACCCTTATTACTTCTGTTGCGGCACGCAACCCGATCCCACCATGTAATAGCATTTCACCCTTATTACTCCTGAATATATCACCCTTATTCCTCCTGTTGCGGCATGCAACCCGATCCCACCATATCAGTACCAATCACACAATAAGAATATGAATTTCACAATTTAGCTCAAAACTCTCCTAAATATTTAAACCTCAAATTAAAGCAAAAGGAAAGCTTTACAATTATGAAACTTCACTCAAATTATACTACTCAGCGAAACCAATCCAAACTATACCATGAAACACCGATGACTGTCTTGAGTCAATAATATGAGACAATGAAACTACGGAATAGCTAATACCTTCGACAATGAAAACAATGTCTAACAAGTAGCAATTTAAGCATGGAAATACCAGTGAAACATGTAGCAGTTAAGGCAGGAAACAATATATTACGAATGGGAAGAAAACAGGCAAAACAGATAAATCGGCGGCGCATAGGTACTCGTCACCTCACTTATACGCCACACACATGGATTTTACATAGCAACTAAGTCGGGGATCCCTAATCCCTCGAGTTAAAGTTAGGCACAACACTTACCTCGATCCACAGGCCACTCACTGCTCAATTACCGCTTTTCCTCTAGTTTCCACCTCCGTGCCACTCGTATCTAGTCATAATTAACTTAATAACATCAATTATCGCTAAAGAACTCAATTTCAATACATAATTATAAGTTTCCCAACATTTCCCCCAAAAAGTCAAAAATCGACCCCGGGCCCGCTTGGTCAAAACTCGAAATTCGGAAGAATACCCGATTAACCATCCACCCCCGAGCCCGGATATACCATTGGTTTTGGAATCCGACCTCAATTTGAGGTCTAAATTCCAAAATTTTGAAATCCCTAATTTCTACCCAAAAATCCCCAATCACACCATGAAAATCTTAGATTCTAGGTTGAAATCTTGAAAAAATAAGTGAAAGATTGAAAGAAACTAGTTAGGAATCACTTACCTTTGATTTGGGAAAGAAATGGTCTTTGAAAAATCACCTAGAGGGTTTCTTGTGTTTGGATGTTTTGAAAAATGAGAAAAATCCCATCTATGTCAAGACTTATCAGTTGCAAATGTCGCATTTGCGACCTGAGCTTCGCATTTGAGAAGCTGGCAAATGCGAGAAAAGTATCGCAAATGCGAACTCCTCGCATTCCTGCAGCCTTCGCAAATGTGAACAGCTTGTCGCAAATGCGAACTGGGACTTCCGCAATTGCGGACCTATTCTTCGCAAATGCAAAACTACCCAGTCCCCCCCCCCCCTGCTCGCAAATTCGAACTTTCTTCGCAAATGCGAGATCTGCAGACCTGAAGCATACCAGCTATGTTTTCTAAGTTCATTTCACTCTGTATCCTATCTGAAACTCACCTGAGCCCTCGGGGCTCCAAACCAAACATGCACACAAGTTTTAAAACATCATACGAACTTGCTCGTGCGATCAACTCGCAAAAATAACATCTAGAACTACGGATTTAGCACCAAAACACATGAAATTCCTAAGAACATTTTGAAATTCCTATTTTCACAACCGGACGTCCGAATCACGTCAAATCAGTTCCGTTTCTCACCAAATTTCACAGATAAGGTATATATATTATTTTGGACCTGTACCGGGCTCTGGAAAAAAAATACAGGCCCGATACCAACAAGATCAAACATTAACCAAACTCTTAAAACCATTTGATTTTCATTCTTATAATTTTCATCAATAATTATTTTCTCGGGCTAGGGACCTTGGAATTCGATTCCAGGCATACGCCCAGGTCCGATATTTCATACGGACCCAGCGGGACTGTCATAACATGAGACCGGGTCCGTTTACTCAAAATATTGACCGAAGTAAACTAAATTAACTTTTAAAGGCTAAAATTATTATTTTTATCAATTTTCCACATAAAGCTTTTCGGAAACACGCCCAGACTGCGCACGCAAATCGAGTAGAGATAAAATGAGGTTTTGAAGGCCTCGGAACACTGAATCGAGTTCTAAAACATAAGAAGACCTTTTGGGTCATGACATTCTCCACCTCTAAAATAATTGTTCGTCCTCGAACCGACATAGAAAAGTACCTGAGTTGGAAAAAAAGTTGGGATATCTACTCCTCATGTCGGACTCGGACTCCCAGGTAGCTGCCTCAACAGGCTGACCTCTTCACTACACTCGAACCGAAGGATAACTCTTCGATCTCAACTGACGAACCTGTCGGTCTAGAATAGCTACCAGCTGCTCCTCGTAGGTCAAATCTGGTCGAACTGGACAGTGCTGAAATCTAACACGTGAGGTGGATCACTGTGATATTTCCGAAGCATGGATACATGGAATACTGGTGTACCGCTGGTAAGCCTGGTGGAAATGCAAGTCTGTAGGCCACCTCTCCCACTCGCTCAAGGATCTCAAAAGGCCCGATGTACCTAGGGCTTAGCTTGCCCTTCTTCCCAAACCTCATTACGCCCTTAATGGGCAACACCCGAAGCAACACTCTCTCTCCGACCATGAATGCCATATCACGAACCTTACGGTCGACATAACTCTTTCGCCTGGACTGAGCTGTACGAAGTCTATCCTGAATGCTCTTAACCTTATCCAAGGCATCCTGTACCAAATGTACCCAATAACTGAGCCTCCCCCAGCTCAAACCACCCAACCGGCGATCGACACCGTCTACCATATAATGCCTCATAGGGAGCCATCTGGATGTTCGATTGATAGCTGTTGTTGTAGGCAAACTCCGCAAACGGCACGAACTGATCCTAAGAACCTCCAAAGTCAATAACACAAGCACGGAGCAGATCCTCCAAGATCTGAATAGTACACTCGGACCGTCCGTCCATCTGAGGATGAAATGTTGTGCTCAACTCGACCTGCGTACCCAACTCACGTTGTACTTCCCCCCAGAAGTGTAAGGTAAACTGCGTACCTCGATCAGAAATGATAGACACGGGCACACCGTGAAGACAAACAATCTCACGGATATAAACCTCTGCCAGTCGCTCCGAAGAATAGGAAATTGCCACAGGAATGAAATGTGCTGACTTGGTCAGTCTATCCACAATAACCCAAACTGCATCGAACTTCCTCTGAGTCCGTGGGAGTCCAACAACGAAATCCATAGTGATACGCTCCCACTTCCACTCAGGAATCTCTATCTTCTGAAGCAAACCACCTGGTATCTAATGCTTGTACTTTACTTGCTGACAATTTAGACACCGCGCTACATATGCAATAATATCCTCCTTCATCCTCCTCCACCAATAATGCTGCCGCAAGTCCTGATACATCTTGGTGGCGCCCGGATGAATAGAATACTGGGAACGTGAGCCTCCTATAGAACCAACTCACGAAGTACATCCACATTAGGCACACAAACACGACACTGCATCCTCAAAACCCCATCATCTCCAACCGTAACCTGCTTGGCATCACCGTGCCGCACCGTGTCCCTAAGGACAAGCAAATGAGGGTCATCATATTGTCAATCCTCGATACGCTCAAACAAGGAAGATCGAGCGACTGTGCGAGCTAAAACACGACTGGGCTCAGAAACATCCAACCTCATGAACTGATTGGCTAGGGCCTGAACATCTAGTGCAAGCGGTCTCTCATCGATTGGAATGTATGCAAGGCTGCCCATACTAGGTGACTTCCTACTCAAAGCATCGGCCACCACATTAGCCTCCCCAAGATGATATAAAATGGTGATATCATAGTCTTTCAATATCGCCAACCACCTTCTCTGCCTCAAATTGAGCTCCTTTTGCTTGAATAAATACTGCAAACTCTTATGATTCGTGAATACCTCACACGACAGGCCATATAGATAGTGCCTCCAAATTTTCAGCGCGTGAACAATGGCTGCCAGCTCCAAGTCATGAACTGGATATTTCTTCTCGTGAATCTTTAGCTGCCGTGAAGCATATGCAATAACCTTGCCATCCTGCATCAATACCGCACCAAGTCCAATACGAGATGCGTCACAATATACTATATAGGGCCCTGAACCTGTGGGCAACACCAACACTGGTGCCGTAGTCAAAGCTGTCTTGAGCTTCTGAAAGCTCACTTCACACTCGTTTGACCATCTAAATGAGGTGCCCTTCTAAGTCAACCTAGTCAACGGGGCTGCTATTGATGAAAACCCCTCCACAAACCAATGGTAATAACCTGCCAAACCCAAGAAACTCCGGATCTCTGTAGTTGATGTGGGTCTAGGCTAATTCTGAACAGCCTCAATCTTCTTAGGATCCACTGGAATCCTCTGCTGATACAATGTGACCCAAGAAAGCAACTGAACTAAACCAAAACTTGCATTTTGAAAAATTAGCATATAACTGGTTGTCTCTCAGATTCTGAAGAATGACCCGAAGATGATGCTCATGCTCCTCTCGACTACAGGAGTAGATCAAGATATCATCAATAAAAACAACCACAAAGGAATCAAGATAGGGCTTGAACACCCAGTTCATCAAATCCATAAATGTTGCTGAGGCATTTGTCAGCCCAAATGACATCACTAGAAACTCATAATGCCCATACCGAGTCTGAAAAGCGGTCTTAGGGACATCGGATGCCCTAATCCTCAACTGATGGTAGCCAGACCTCAAATCGATCTTTTAAGACACCTTGGCACCCTGAAGCTGATCAAATAAGTCATCAATCCTCGGCAATGGATACTTGTTCTTGATGGTGACTTTGTTCAACTGCCGATAGTCTATGCACATCCTAATCGATCCATCCTTCTTCTTAACAAACAACATCGGCACACCCCAAGGCGAGACACTGGGTCTAATAAAGCCCTTATCAAGCAAATCTTGCAACTACTCCTTCAATTCTTTCAACTCTAGCAGGGCCATACGCAATGGCGGAATAGAAATGGGCTGAGTTCCCGGAGCCAAATCGATGCAAAAGTCAATATTCCTGTCGGGTGACATCCCCATCGGGTCTGTAGGAAATACCTCTGGAAACTCCCGAACAACTGGTACAGAATCCATGGAAGGAACCTCCGCACTAGAATCACGAACATAAGCCAAATAAGCCAAGCACCCCTTCTTGACCATATGTCGAGCCTTCATATAAGAGATAACCCTGTTGGTAGAATGACTAGGAGTCCCTCTCCACTCTAATCGAGGCAACCCCGGCAAGGCTAAGGTCACGATCTTGGCGTGACAATCCAATATAGCATGATAAGGTGACAGCCAATCTATCCCCAAAATAACATTGAAATCAACCATATTGAGAAGTATGGATCTACGCTAGTCTCAAGACCCCCAATAATAACCACACACGAACGATAGACACGATCTATAATAATAGAATCCCCCACCGGTGTGGACACATACACGGTAGCACTCAAACAATCACAAGGCACAACCAAATATGAAGCAAAGTAAGATGACACATAGGAGTATGTAGACCCTGGATCAAATAGAACTGAAGCATCTCTACTGCAAACTGAAACAGTACCTGTGATGACAGCATCGGATGATCAGCCTCCAGCCTGGCTGGGAAAGCATAACATCGGGGTTGGGCCCCACCGCTCTGAACTATATCTCTGGGACGGCCTCCTGCTGGCTGGCATCTACCTTTAGCGTCCTGGCCTCCACCTCTAGCGGTCTGACCTCCACCTCTAGCAGCCTGACCTCTACCTCTGGCTCCCTGACCTCTACCTCTAGCTGGCTGAGCAGGCAGTGCAGCAACTGGTGTCGAAACCATGGCACGAGAACCCTGATGGTGTGGCTGGACACCTAATAATCTCGGACAGGTCCTCCAGATATGCCCATACTCACCACACTCCAAACATCCATCCTGATACTGTGGCTGTGGAAACTGAGACTGACCCTGACGAGCCAACTGACCGCGATAATAACTCTGAAGAGGAGGTATTCTGATAGGAGCTGGTGCTGCACTATACGCTGGCTGCCCTTAAGGAGGTACATAAGGACCACGACTCCCTGAAGCTCCATGGGATGTCTGAAGTGCTGAATGAAACGGCCTGGGCGGATGGCCCCTACCGAAAGTACCCTGACTTCCAGATAAGGCCCTAGTGAATCCGCCGGAGTGACACGGTCTCTTGTCAAGCCCCTGAGCACTCCCCTGGGATAGAACAATCTCAACTCATCTGGCTATATTGGCTGCATCCTGGAATGAAATCTCACTCCCTGTCTCCTTAGCCATCTGCAATCTGATAGGCTGAGCAAGTCCCTTAATAAACCTCCTCACCTTCTCTCTCTCTCAGTAGGAAGTATAAGAAGAGCATGATGGGCCGAATCAATAAAGTGGGTCTCGTACTGAGTGACGGATATACTGCCCTGTTGGAGACGCTCGAACTGCTTGCGATAGTCCTCTCTCGGTGTAACAAGAAGGAAATTCTCGAGAAATAGCTGAGAGAACTAGTCCCAAGTCAAAGCAGGCGACCCATCTGGTCTAGTCAACACAAAATCATTCCACCATCTCTTGGCGGAACCTGACAGATGAAATGCAGCAAAGTCGACCCCATTGGTTTCCACTATCCCTATGTTCCGTAACACCCCATGACAACTGTCCAGGTAGTCCTGGGGATCCTCTAAAGATGTACCGCCATAGTGAACTGGGAAAAGCTTGGTAAACCTATCCAATCTCCACAAAGCCTCATAAAACATAGCTGACCTATCACCGGTTTGTACTGCAACACCCGACGGAACTACCCCAGCGGGCTGAGCTACTGGAGTCTGAAACAGAAGAGCCACTTGCTCCGGAGTGCGGGTAGCGGGAGTCTGAACTCCTCCCCCAGCCCGAGAGAGGACTGGTGCTACAGGAAATGTGCCAGTCTGAGCAACACTCTCCATAAGGCCCACTAGATGGACCAAAGCATCCTGAAGTACCGGGGTAGCAATGAACCCCTGAGGAACCTGAGTTGGCCCTGCTGGAACGGTCTGGGCTGGAGCCTCCTCATCAAACTCTACCTGAGGCTCCGGCGCTGGTGCTGCTGGTCGAGCTCTAGGCTGAGCTCTGCCTCTACCTCGGCCCATAGCACGGCCTCGGCCTCGTCCTCAGCCCCTCGTAGGAGCTGCCACTAAAGGCTCTGGCTGCTGCTCAGCTAATGAAGCGGTACGTGTTCTCGCTATCTGTGAAGGAACAAGAGTAGAGAGTTCAATTAGCATTAAGAGATCCAATCGCTCAACAAAGAAGAATAGAAGTGAAATTGTTCCTAAACTCTATAGCCTCTAGGGGATAAGCACAGACGTCTCTGTACCGATCCCTCAGGCTCTACTAAGCTTGTTCGTGAATTGTGAGACCTAGGCAACCTAGTGCTCCGATACCAACTTGTCACGACCTGGAATTCCCATCAACGGGACCGTGATGGAGCTTAACATCACACTCGCTAGGCAAGCCAATGTTAGAGTTTTACTAACCATTTTCCTTTACATTTCATTCATTAAAATTTAACCAGCTAGAACAGGTAGAATTAAATGCGGAAGTAAGTAAATAACATTTTTATCCTTATACTATTACCAACAACATTGCCATTACTACCCAGAATCCGGTGTCACAATCCACGAACATACTATAATTTTCTACAAATATCGGTCTGAAAGAAATTACATCTCTTTTAGAAATAAATAAAACAGTACTATAGAGATGTAGAAGGGGACGCCAGGGCCTGCGGACGCCAACACAACTACCTTGGGTCTCTTAACTGTGAAATCTGAAGCCAATCTCTCAATCAACCACTACCAGCTCTAAAATCTGCACAAAAAGTGCAGAGTGCAGTACCAGTACAACCGACCCCATGTACTGGTAAGTGTCGAGCTTAACCTCGACGAGGTAGTGACGAGGCTACAGCGGGGCAATCACAATATAACCTACATACAGTGCATAATAAAGCAGAAAGAAGAATGGAACCCAATAAAATAGTAACTTGCAAGGAAGGAATTCAGAATTCCAGTATTTCATTAGTACCCAACTATAACCAATCCTTAAGTGAAACGCAAAACTGCAGAATAACTTGCACAGTAGAAGAGAGATAAAAAAACATAATAACTGATGCAGCGCGCATCCCGATCCTACCATATAATCAATATCAATATGAATATTCACCCTTATTACTCCAGATCAATCCGCTCTTATTCCTCCTGTTGCGGCGTGCAACCCGATCCTACCGTACAAATGTAATTCACCCTTATTTCTTCTTAATATACCACCCTTATTACTCCTGTTGCGGCGCGCAACCCGATCCCACCATGTAATAGCATTTCACCCTTATTACTCCTCAATATATCACCCTTATTCCTCCTGTTGGGCGTGCAACCCGATCCCACCATATCAGTACCAATCACACAATAAGAACAGAAATTTCACAATTTAGCTCAAAACTCTCCTCAATATTTAAACCTCAAATTAAAGCAATGGGAAAGTTGTACATTTATGAAACTTCACTCAAATTATACTACTCAGCGAAACCAATCCAAACTATACCATGAAACACGGATAATCGACTTGAGTTAATTATATGAGACAATGAAACTACGAAATAGCTAATACCTTCGACAATGGAAACAATGTCTAACAAGTAGCAATTTAAGCATGGAAATACCGCTGAAATATGTAGCAGTTAAGACAAGAAATAATATATTATGAACGGGAAGAAAACAGGAAAAATAGATAAATTAGCGGCACATAGGTACTCGTCACCTCACCTATATGCCACACACATGGATTTTCACATAGCAACTAAGTCGGGGATCCCGAATCCCTCGAGTCAAAGTTAGATACAACACTTACCTCGATCCACAGACCACTCACTGCTCAATTATCGTTTTTCCTTCTAGTTTCCTACCTCCGAACCACTCGTATCTAGTCATAATTAACTTAATAACATCAATTATCGCTAAAGAAATCAATTCCAGTACATAATTATAAGTTTTCCCAACCATTTCTACCCAAAAAAACTACAAAACCGAACCCCGAGCCCGCTTGGCCAAA
>NW_017670235.1:2709708-2715626 GCF_001879085.1 Nicotiana attenuata
CAACTCCAATAAGAAAACTACCAGTAAGAACTCTAATTTTCCAATAATAAAATTTCCCTACATATCTTTCACTCTTGAAAATACTTTTTCCTCTCAATTTCGTTGCTTTTCTCCCCCCTTCCTTTCTATAATAGGATTGTCTTATATATATTGTGTGTGTGCAGATTATAGAGGAGAGAGTGGAAACATGGGTGGGGACCGTGAGGTGTGTGCTGTGAGGAGGTTTTGAGTGAGAGGAGATGTGGAAGTTGGGGTGAGAGACGTGAGGGGAATTGGGGAAAATGGGGTTATTTTGTAGTTTTTTTTATTTAAATTAAAACCTATTAAGAGTAAGATAAAGTTTAAAAATATCAACATTAGACCTTAAAAAAAAATATTTACACTAAAATAATATAGAATTTGGGTGTGGTCAAAAATTAGGTGTTCACAGCATGCCCCTCTTTGCTTGGAAACATGAAGAGTTTTCAGGCAATCCAAACTATACCATGAAACACGGATAATCGACTTGAGTTAATTATATGAGACAATGAAACTACGAAATAGCTAATACCTTCGACAATGGAAACAATGTCTAACAAGTAGCAATTTAAGCATGGAAATACCGCTGAAATATGTAGCAGTTAAGACAAGAAATAATATATTATGAACGGGAAGAAAACAGGAAAAATAGATAAATTAGCGGCACATAGGTACTCGTCACCTCACCTATATGCCACACACATGGATTTTCACATAGCAACTAAGTCGGGGATCCCGAATCCCTCGAGTCAAAGTTAGATACAACACTTACCTCGATCCACAGACCACTCACTGCTCAATTATCGTTTTTCCTCTAGTTTCCACCTCCGAACCACTCGTATCTAGTCATAATTAACTTAATAACATCAATTATCGCTAAAGAAATCAATTCCAGTACATAATTATAAGTTTCCCAACATTTCACCCAAAAAAATCAAAAACCGACCCCGAGCCCGCTTGGCCAAAACCCGAAATTTGAACCACAACCCGATTACCCATTCACCCCCCGAGCCCAGATATACCATTGGTTTTGGAATCCGACCTCAATTTGAGGTCTAAATCCCCAAATTTCAAACTCCTATTTCTACCCAAAAATCCCCAATCCACCATGAAATGCTTAGATTCTAGGTTGAAATCTTGAAAATTGAAGTGAAAGATCGAAAGAAACTAGTTAGGAATCACTTACCTTTGATTTGGGGAAGAAATGGTCTTTGAAAAATCGTCTAGTGGGATTCTTGTGTTTGGATGTTTTGAAAAATGAGAAAAATCCCGTCTAAGTAAAGACTTATCAGCTGTAGATGTCGCATTTGCGACCCAAGCTTCGCATTTGCGAAGCTCGCAAATGCGAACTCCTCGCATTCCTGCAGCCTTCGCAAATGCGAACAGCTTGTCGCAAATGCGAACTTGGACTTCCGCAAATGCGGACCTATCCTTCACAAATGCGAAACTACCCAGTCCCCTGATAACTAGGGATTCTAGTTCGTTTTACACTCCTTTTTACATGAGTTTTGATTGAAAAATGTATACAAATAGTCCCAAAGGCTTACATGTTGTACTTGTTTGCAGGGTTTGGTCAAGAAAGTGACAAGAGGTCAAAAACAAGCTCAAAAAGGAGTGAAACCTGCACAAGTACCAAGAACAAGTCAAAGCACAGCTGCAACAGACCCACCGCGGCCGCAATCCATTTAGTGCGGTCCGTGGTGAGGAGATTCAGAGAGGTGCAGATTTTGGAAGCTCAAGAACTGCGGCCGCAATATATTTAGTGCGGACCGCAGTAGCCTCACCGCGGCCGCAATCCATTTTCTGCGGTCCGCGGAGAAGAGATTCAGAGAGTTGTAAATTTGGAAGTTGGAAGCCACTGCGGCCGCAAGCCATTTTGTGCGGACCGCAGTGAAGCCACCGCGACCGCGGTGCAATTTCCGTGGCCTGCGGTGGCCAGATTCAGAGACTCAAAAGTCAATCTAAAAAGCGCCAAAAAGTGGTCGGGGCCAACCCTACACCACTACAAAGTGGCGAGAGCGGTCGATGCAGCTTTTATCCGAAAAGGTCGGGATCGAATCCACAGGAAGCTAGATTTGGGAATTGGATTCCTATCTAAACTAGCAATGGTAATGCTCTTAATTACGCTTCCAATCATAATTGTTTGCTTTTTACTTCTAATATTGTACTACTGAGATGCTAAATTAAACTAAGAATAATTGCTTGAAAGATTTTCTAAATAGGTAACGAGGCACTAGGGAAGTGATTTTCCCCTAGGTGAATACTTGACGGGTTCTAAAATCTAAGGCAAAGTTGTTATGTTTGGGATCGCGATATAGCCAATGCACGACACTACTCACTCTATACCTCTCGGTAGCTTGAGTGACTTTGCCCTAATTGACTTTCTCAAGACCAATTGGGTGTCGAAACTATACAAGCAATGTAGGCTCAAGTCGGGTATTACTATCTCTAGATTTAACCCTTTAATTGGGGCTATCAATCTCTTGAGTACGCCCCAATTCCTTGTTGGACTGATTACCTAGACAACAATGACCCTCTTTGAAATGTGATCCCGAAGGAGGAGGTTGATGACATCGGTGAAGATGAGGTGCCTCTTGTACCTCAAGGACAAAGGAGAGGCCGCCAGGCCAATGCCAATGATAATGTTCCAGACCCTCCCTCGCCACCTCCAAGAGTGGCCCTCGGGTGCTTCCGAACCAAGGATATGCTAGTGCAATTGTCCCACCCCGGATCCGGGCGGGCAATTAAATTACCAATGTGATGCTGACCTTGTTGGAGTAGCGAGGGTATTTCACAGGTGCTCCCGATCAGAACGCTTACAAGTACCTTAAGGGTTTTGTTGATACATGTTGGGGGGGCAAGCAAACGAACGTGTCCGAGGATGCCTTGCGGTTGAGACTATTCCCTTTCTCTTTTCGAGGGAAGGCACTAGATTGGCTGGAGAGACTCCCCAACCACTCCATCCATACATGGGATGAGTTGGCGGACAAATTCATTGCAAAAATTTTCTTGCCGGGTCACATGGAAACCTTGAGGGATGAAATCTTAGCTTTCAAATAGGAGCCCAACGAACCATTGCATGAAATTTGGGAGAGATACCGGACTTTGGTAAAGGAGTGCCCAAACAACGATATGACTGAGGCAATGATACAACAGACTTTCTACCGAGGCATTAACACCACTAACCAGTGCATGGTGAACCAACTCGTCGGGGGCAACTTCATGAACACACCGTATGATCAAGCGTGTGAGATATTGGATGAGATGGCGGACAGTTCTTCCACTTGGCAAAGTAGAGCAAATGTGCCACAGGGTGACCCAACGGTCATTCACTTGCACAAGGAGCTTCATGATCATGGACAGGCAATAGTAGAACTTACAACAACAATGAACCAGTTAGCAAAGGCACAATTACAGCAGGTTCAAGCTCCTCGACAAGTAAATGCTATGGAGGGTGTCAATATGCTAGTGAACAAAAGAAGACAAAGAGGCCAACAGAACCAAGGGAGTTCGGATCAATATGACCAAGACAGTGGTGGGTTCCAAGATGATGGTTATGATGAGCAGAATGAAGAAGTGCAATATGTGAACAACCATCAAGGCCAAAGGGGCAATTCTTCCAACCAACAACAACAATGGAGATCCCAAGGCAATTGGGGAAATCAACAACAAGGGAAAAATAATTGGGGGAACAACAACCAAAATCCAAATTGGGGCACCCAGAATAATAATCAGAACAATCAGGGTAATTGGAGCAACAACAACAACTGGGGTGAAAACAACAATCAGGGTGGTTGGAACAACAATAATCAGGGAAATCGGGGGCAAGGCTTTCAAAGGCCCCCAATGTATCAACAACCGTACAATCGACCCCCATTTACATCCCAAGGTCCTAGTTCATCCAACAATGACATGGGGAGAATCAAGATGATGTTTGAACATATGATGAAAAGG
Organism: Nicotiana attenuata; assembly: GCF_001879085.1. Classification (NCBI taxonomy): domain Eukaryota; kingdom Viridiplantae; phylum Streptophyta; class Magnoliopsida; order Solanales; family Solanaceae; genus Nicotiana; species Nicotiana attenuata. The sequence continues at coordinate 2,713,681 of NW_017670235.1, forward strand.
AATGCTGACTCCGATGCTCAGTTGGCATCCCACAATACCTCAATTAGGAACTTGGAGGTTCAATTAGGGCAAATCTCACAATCCTTAAATACTCGCCCTAAGGAGGCTCTACCTAGTGATATGGTAGTCAACCCGAAGGGTGGGAACAATACCGGGCATGTAATGGCGGTAACTACAAGAAGTGGACGAGGCGGTGATGTGAACGCCTCCAAACAAAAAGAAATTTTGAGTGATGAAGTTGAGTTGCAAGAGGATGAGATCCCTTTGGTGGTTGAGAATGTGATTGATGAGAACGTGAATGAAGAAGTGAGGATTGATATCAAAGATACTGAGGTGGAAACTCAGAATGACGTGAACCCGTCTAGGGAACACGTAATAGACATGCCGGAAACGCTTGTGCCTAAAGCCAAGGATCCTTTGCCAAGGCCACCTCCACCTTATCCTCAAAGGCTCGCGAAGCAGAAAAATGAGAACCAGTTTACAAAATTCATTAACATGATGAAGAGCTTATCCATTAATGTGCCTTTGGTAGAGGCTTTAGAGCAAATACCGGGTTACGCTAAATTCATGAAAGACTTGGTGACAAAGAAAAGATCCATGGACTGTGAAACTATCAAGATGACCCACCAAGTTAGTTCTATAGTGCATTCAATGGCTCCGAAGTTAGAAGATCTCGGTGCTTTCACCATTCCGTGCACTATTGGGAGTGCAGACTTTGCAAAAGCTCTATGTGATTTGGGGGCGAGTATCAACTTGATGCCTTACTCAGTTTTCAAGACTTTGGGTACTAAACAACCAAGGCAGACTTCCATGAGATTGCAAATGGAGGATAGATCGATGAAGAGGCCCTTGGGTATAATTGATGATGTTCTCGTCCAGGTGGACAAATTTATCTTGCCAACTGATTTTGTGATTCTCGATTGTGAGCTCGATTTTGAGGTGCCTATAATTTTGGGAAGACCATTCCTTGCTACTGGGAAGGCCTTAGTTGATGTGGAAGAAGGGGAACTCACCTTCCGGGTGGGTGATGAAAAAGTGGTCTTTCATGTGTGTAAGTCAATGAAGCAACCCAACTGTACTGAAGTGTGCTCATTCGTGGATCTTGTCACGGCAATGATAATTGATGATACTAGTGCAATGATCAATGTGGAGGACCCTCTAGAGGCAGTATTGTTGAATCTTGATGTAAATGAGGATGAAGGCCGGGTGGAGTGTGTTAATGCTTTACATGGAATGGGCTCTTACTCTTATGAGCCTCGGAAGCTCTCTTTGGATCTTGAGAATAGGAAGACTCCACCAGCAAAGCCCTCAATTGAGGAACCTCCGGTGTTGGAGTTGAAGTCGTTGCCTCCACACCTCAGGTATGAATTCTTAGGCCCTAGTTCGACTTTGCCAGTTATTCTTTCCTCTTGTCTTACTAACATGCAGGTAGATGCCACATTGGCGGTGCTCCAAAAATGGAAGAAGGCAATTGAATGGACTTTAGCTGATATTCGGGGGATAAGCCCCACCTTTTGTATGCACAAGATTATTCTTGAAGATGATGCAAAGCCTTCCTTGGAACATCAAAGGAGGTTGAACGAGGCAATGCAAGAAGTTGTGAAAAAGGAGGTGATCAAGTGGTTGGACGCCGGGGTTGTGTACCCCATCTCTAATAGCTCTTGGACTTCGCCGGTGCAATGTGTGCCGAAGAAGGGTGGTATGACCATGGTTACCAATGCGCAGAATGAGTTGATTCCTACTAGGACTATCACCGGATGGAGGGTGTTCATGGATTACTGTAAGTTGAACAAAGTGACCCGCAAGGATCACTTTCCATTGCCTTTTCTTGACCAGATGCTTGATAGACTTGCTGGGCGTGCCTTCTACTGTTTCTTGGATGGGTATTCTGGGTACAACCAAATTTTGATTGCTCCGGAAGATCAGGAGAAGACTACCTTCACTTG
>NW_017670235.1:2718585-2721805 GCF_001879085.1 Nicotiana attenuata
TATTTTTAGTCGGTGGTACCCCGGTGTAAAACTTCAAAGGCTTCTATTTTAGGGACCGCGGCCGCGATCGATTTTTCGCGGTCCGCGCTGCCCTACCGCGGCCGCAGACCATTTCTTGCGGTCTGCGGTGTGAGACTTCTGCGGACCGCATAAAAATGAGTCTGGCCGCGCTCTTTATTATGCGGCCGCACAAAAATAATGTGGTCTGCACTTTGCATGTCATTTCTCGTCAGAGGTCTTCTTCATGATCTGCGGTCGCACTCAATATTGTGCGGTCCGCACAATTCCCTTTTAGCCTTGTTTCTGTCCTTATCCAAAATTACTCTTTTTTGAGTCGATTTTCATCTCTTTAGCTCATGTTCTATCATTCCTGCAAGCAAGCACATTTCATTAGTTTTCGAGAGTACCTATAAGCAATTTGGTTTAAAACGAAAGTAAAAGAGAGCAAATAAGTAGTCAAAATCCCTTATCAACTCCCCAAAACTTAAGCTTTTGCTTGTCCTCAAGCAATAAGGTAATTCTCACCTCCACAAGACAAGAACTATTTCAGGTGACCTAAGGTGAATCAATCACACAACAATTGGGACCAACAGTTACCACAACACGTATGATTGGACCAAGGTAGGACTTGTTGGAATAGAATGGTTTCATCTTTCCTTAAGAACTCCATTTTTTTCTTTTTGGCTCATACTTTATCGACTCTTTGAGTCATTTTCTTTTTCTTCGAGGGAACTAGAGAGACGTAACGTTACTCTATCTTGGTCATGATAATCATTTTTCTCCTTCTTTATTTATTCCATGCCCTTTTATTCTTGCTTTTCTTTTGGATCCCTTCGATTCTTCACTTTATTCACTTTCTTTTTGGCATTTTTCTTTTTGTTCTTTCTTTATTTTCTTTGCCTTCGCTTTTCTTCATTTCTTTCTCTTCTTTGTACCTTTATATCATTTTCAAACTCCTCGTCTCTCCCCCAAACTTATGTTTTTGCCAATTGTTTCTCAAGAATGCTAAGGAAAGATCGGGTGCCAAGAGAGGGTCATTACAAAACGGATACAGACTTGTATATGGTTATTGAAAGAAAAAGGGGTTGGACTCAAATGGGTTGACTAGGGATATCACATTGGTAGTCTATGGAAGATTGCAAATTTCAAATTGGATCAAGGAGAGCCTACAATCATTTCTCAAGCCAAGCTACACTTAGAATTTCGCCTAGAAAAATATTTGGGGCAAGTTCTAGACTATTAGCACGGGCACTTGGACTTGCAATTCAATACCTCAACGCTCATGCTGCTGGATTGCTAAAGAGAATGGAGTCAAGGGCCCACAACAACCCTAGTTAAGATTGAGAATCACAAATGGTTCGACTGAACCACTCGATGATTGTATAAGTCAACGCAAGAGTCAAAAGGTCAAAATTAGAGCTATTTTCTGCCAACAACTTTATTTTTAACCATAAGGCCATAGGTAAATGTGTTGGTACCAAGTGAAGCATGCTTGAGACCCTTTTATTCATTACTACTATTTTTTGCCTAAACATAAAAGAAAACGGACTCAATCCCTTAAGAAGGTTGCCACGCCATCCATCGTTGGGAAGAGCCACCCGATTCACACAAAATCCACCTTTGGAAAGAATCATTGCATTAAGAAAACCAAAGGCTTATTGATCACTCAAACGTAAAAAGAAGCTAACAAATCCAAAAGAAACTACTAAAGTAAATAAGAAGTTATACTACTAAGAAAGACAAACTAAAGAAGCTACGAAATAAACTATGGAAAGTAAGACAAATGAATATACAAACCGAAATAAAATGAATATATACATAAGGGAAACTGAATATATACATCTAACGAAAGGGAAGAATATATACATACCAAAGAGAAAATAAAGATAAAAGAAAAATAGTATAAGAGTTATTGCATGCCAGATGTCAATGTCAATCAATCAAAATAGACCACCACAGAATAAAAATAAGCATGGTCGCCAATCCTTTCATGCAAAAGTGCCTATAAATAGGCCCAAACACTTGAAGAATATTATCAAGGAAAAGTTTATTAATTATCTCTCTCTAAATTTCTCTTATTTTACTTTGTTCCATATTATTCCATAACAAAAAATAAGAATGGGTTAGTAAGAGAAACTCCTCCTTCTCTCTACCAACAACTACACCTCTCATACAAAACATCCTCAACATGGAACCAACATCCACCAACTCCCCATCGGAACCACCAGACCTAAGCACCATGCATATAGATTCCCCGCCACAGACCTCCTACGATACCAAAACATCCTTCAACGAAACACTCCTCAACCAACAACATATATTCCAACCACCCAGCAATAACACAAAACAAACAACACCTTTGGATTTATCCGATGAAACAGAAAATGACCACCAACTCGATTGCTTTATACCACTCACATCCACTAACAAATCTCGCCTTTACTCACCCTAGAAGTCCTCAGTCATTGTCAAGCTGTTTGGACGTCAAATAGGACACCAAACGCTGAAAAACAAACTCGTTTCCTTATGGCAACCTACTGAAGAAGTATCCCCCATAGATCTAGGTTGTGATTTCTTCTTAATTAAATTCCACCAAGAAGAAAACATGAACAAAGCCTTACATGGTGGACCTTGGTTCATCCTCAAAAAATTTTTTATCAATTCGTAAATGGGAACCTAAGTTCATAGCTTCCAATGCACAACTCACCTATTCCACTATTTGGATACGTCTACCAGAACTGCCAACTAAATTCTATGATTTTGAGATCTTACATCGATTTGGTTCAAAGATTCGCACGTTACTAAAGATAGATACATGCACATCAGCGACAACTAGAGGCCGGTATGCACATATATGCATTGAAGTTCCACTTGAACGCCCAGTAAAATCTCATGTGTTCATCGGCAACCATAGGCAACAAATATTATATGAAGGGCTTTCAATGCTCTGTACAATTTGTAGCGGACTAGGTCACAACAAAAACCTATGTACCTACCCACACAATCCTACAACTCAGCCACCAACTCAAACCACTCCCCATATTGTCCCCCAGGAAAGTAATGCAAAAGATAAGAACACAAATCACCCAACAACACCTTCAACTTCACATACACCCAATACCAACGAATGGCAAACTGTTTCATTCCCAGTTCGAGTCAAGAACACTAGCCCATCTAGAGGTAAAGGAGCCCATCCACTTAAATCAAATCCACCAATACA
>NW_017670235.1:2722997-2810878 GCF_001879085.1 Nicotiana attenuata
CTCTACATGAATCCCTAATTTATATATGATTTTTGTCCTACTCGACCTCTTAGAGTTCTGGTTTTTGCTTACTATGTGCTTGTTCTTATAAAGCTATGCTAAATCAGTGTTATTTTCTACTTTTGAATCCTTGAATCTTTATTATTGATCTTTCACTGATTTCGCATGATATCGCTACTGATTTTTTAACCTTTTAGAATATTTTCTGACCTTATTCTACGGTCAATTATGCTATTAATTGATTTGGTAAGTCTTTCCTTGATTGAAATATGCTGAACCTAGCCTCTATTACATATGTGTACTTGTACTATGCCGAAAATATTTCCTTATTTGTTATGCTCAGCCTTATACAATTTCCTTCCTTATTTGCCACATGTTTATTACTGTTTGAAGTTGACTCCTCAATTAATTTTTAGAAGAAAGAGTATGAAATTTGAGGCTAGTTTTATTTGGTCTTAATTCAAGAGGTCCAAGAAATGGCCCAATTTTAAAGCCCTATACCCTTAAACCCATAAAAAAACCTAAAACAAACCCCTCTTGATAAAACCAAGGAATTTTTACCTCCTATAGCAAAGTTTGATATCTTATTTATTTTAAATAAAGACCATTTTAAAAAATTATATTTAATAGCTACCTTTTGATTTTTATAGCCAAATATCTATTTATGGTCACCTCCTTTCAGATTTTTCTCTGCTCTCTCTCTCTCAACACCAATTTTCTCCATGAATACAAACTCATGGACTCTCTCTCATCAGTTGCTCCGTCGATTGTTTTTCCTCCTGGAAAGCTTCTCCGCCACCACCACCATCAGCAGCAAATCTCCGATCTTTCTTCTTACGCCATGCCAAAGGGTTGCCATTGTTGTTTCCACATATAACCAAACAAATATTTATGAAGAAAAGAGCTTTCAAACAAATCCTCTCACTAGTATAAAAGAGCTTTCATCGCAGATCTTTCAGAGTCAGTATTTCGATCTCACAACAATGGCTATGGCTACTCAACGAAGGGCAAACCCTAGCTCTCTCCATTTAATTACTGTATTCTCTCTGCCTGTCGCTGAGGTCTTCTTCGAGGAGAGTTTCAACGGCAATTTTCTTCATTCTCTCTCTTTCAGGAAAACGCGCTGCAATTTTGTTGTTGTGTGGTCGTTTTGAATAAAGGTTAGATGTTGGAGAGGCCGGAATAGTATCACAGTAACGGGAACAATGAGGTTTCGAGTCAGAATCGCGGCCCTCTCGACGAGACGACATTAGGGTTGTTCTTGAACAAAGACGACGGAGTTTGGGACTGAGCAACTTGAAGATTCTGTTACCTTTTTTTTCAATGTATTTCAATGTATCTCGCTGTATTTCCATGTATTTTGTTGTATTCATTATCTTTTTTTCATTGTATTTCAGTGTATCTCGCTGTATTCCATGTATTTCATTGTATTAAATGTCTCGCTATATTCCATGAATGTATTCATATATTTTTTTAATTAATATAATTTATGTATTATATAATTTCTCTGAAGATTGCTATGTTTTTGGGGTGTTTTTCGGTTGAGAATCTTTTTTATAACTGGAAATACAAAATTTGTGTGTTATAATTGAGTTTGTTAAGTTATATTAGGAGTCTATTATGTTAATTGATTCACTTTCCGTTTAAAAACAATGTAATCCCCTATTTCACGTCGTGAATACAGTCGAATACAATAATCTTTCCAGCTGTAATCCCACGTTTCACGCCATGAACACAGTCGAATACACTCGAATACAAAAATTTGTCTAGCTGTAATCCCCTGTTTCACGCCTAGAAATGCTACTGTATTTATGAATACAGTAGCTTAAATACATCGAATACACTCTAAAAAATCTGAAAACATAGCTATAGGAAGTAATATAGTAAATGGTAGCTATAACTAGCTAATAACCACTAAAACATAGTGGTTTCTGAAAGTTTCTCTAAAAAAACTCCTAGACAACCTTCAGATCCCTTCTCATACACACAAGACAAAAACCCTAGACTCCACTAAAACAACCAGTCGTTCCCTCTTCTGAACACACCCTAAGCTTCTTCTTCTTCAACCCTTAATAGACCCAACTCCACCACCCTTACTCCACCAAGCCGACAGCAACTCCGCCCGCACCCCCCATCGCCGAAAACACACACACACACAGAGATAAAGGGTGATACAGTGAGAAACGAACAGAGAGGACAGCCGAAAAACGACCCCTGATTCTCCAAAAACCATCCGCCTCTCCCTCCAATGTCTACCACCAGAACCGCTGGAAAATCTGCTCCAATTGTCCCCTCTTTCATCTCTAGTGAAACGGGAAACTGAGGTTCGAGAAAAACCAGCCAATACCTCCATTAACACCGCACACAAACACCATGAACACCATACAAAATCGATTTTTTGCCGTCAAATCCCTCTTCATCGATGAACTCAGTTTTCCCAGCGAAAATTCCGGTGGCATCAGTCATCAATTTCAGTCATCGTTGAAGATTCAAGGTTGATTGGTTGGGGTGTTGTTCGAAGTTGTTTTGTTCAAGTTCCATCCGTCTCTACTTTCGGCTTTAGTAGTTGGCTTACGTTGCTCGTGTAATTGCTGAAAATATCAGTTAATTAGAGCTTTAATTCAGGTCTATTTTTCTTTCTTTCCTTTTTACTTGCTTTGATATTGAAGTTCAATGTGACTGAGTGCCCTGTCGTGCTCAATCGGATTCCAATCTGATTTGTGGTTGCATAGATCTCTTGGAGTATTCTTGGTGTCACCTTTAGGCTTAGACCTGCTTCGAACATGTTTAATTCAGTTTGGTTATTGTATAAAGATTAGTGATGTGCTCGTCATGATTCTCACGAATATCCCTGTCTGTTTGGTTGATTTTGAACATAAAATGTAGTGGTAGTGTAATAAGAAGTCATTCGAACGATGATCGTTTAATGTTGAAAGAGGATTCTGTAACTACGGATGTGAACAATGACAGAATAGATAATTCAGAGGTAGTTGATTCGCATTTGAGAGGAAGTGATAATTCAAGTTCAAATCTTTTGTTCGATTTAGCCGAGTTGGTGATAAAAGTTGTTGGCTTTCAAGTGAATATGTTAGTCTTGTTACTATGCTGATTAAGGATCACATTTTGATGGTTTCTTCTTTTCTGTTAAAACATGCCAATAGTTTAGTTGAAGTCTAAGGACAATATGAATTCATGCTAACTCCACGCTCGATTGATTTGTTTCTACATTGATCAACATTCCTTGACTAGAATTTTGGCATTCTTTGTAAGGATTGTGTTTCCCGGTTAACTTAGAAGGATGTTAGGAAACGAAATGAATTAGAAGTAGGAGCTCTCATTTAGTTTTGTTTCATTTGTTTATGTTATTACTTAACCTCTAGGAATATGCTTAGGCCGACCACACGTTTGTAGGCAAACTTTTAGGCATGTAAATGAATCATCGTGACTATGGGTATGGTTCCCGTGGCATAGTCATGATACGTAATCCCCAATTCGAGTGTGCGTATCACGCGACTCACCACAACTTCTAATAATAATAAAAATAAACATGTTGTAATTCGCGGGTGCATTTCATGTGACGCGGTTTGCAATTTGTACCAAAATAATAAGTGTACGACAATCGTGACTTGTTCCAGAAAATAATTCTATAAATAATTTAAAAGAGGTTTTAAAAAGGTTAAAAATGCACAATAGGTTCTAAATATGTAATTAATCAGATAATTAGGCCAATCATTAATAGTTGGGCGACCGTGCTAAAACCACGGAACCCGGGATTTCCTAATACCTTCTCTCGGGTTAACAAAATTCCTTACCGGATTTATATGTTTCGCGGACTGTAAAATAGAGTCAAACTTCCTCGATTCAGGATTTTAAACCGGCTATGTATAATAGAGTCAAATAGAGTCACACTTCCCAATTTTAGAACGAGGTTCGGATAAGTTGCAAAGCCGGTGAAGCTTTTGTATTCCCGGTACGCTGCCCCCCCTCCCGGCTCGAGTTGTCCGCTCGGGTAAGCCAGGTCTAGAACAATATAACCAGATTTTAAACCTAGAATAACATAGCCTCATGCCGGATCCCCTATAGGAACGTTTATTTGCATCACGTGCATTTGACTTAGGGAACTCAACACAGGGGTTGGGTCCGTCTAGGACAGGTGAACCCAAAAATAAAAGATTATCCTGATGCATCTTATGTTCCACATGTTGCATTCTTCAAGGGTAAATAGGTCATTTGGCAGACCAATGATGATTGAGGGTAAATGAGAAAGAAAAGCGGGTGAAGTGTAAAAATGAAGCATGTAAGGCCCAATTATACTTTTCTTTGCAATATTTTTTTTTAAAAGAAAAAGACCCAAAAAAATTTTGGAAATGAAAATTCCAAAAAGATTCTTCACTTTTCCATCTTTTTTTTAAAAAAAGACAAAAAAATATGTTTTCTCCAAATCAGTTAATTTTTTTAATTACTTTTCATTATTTCCTGCCCATATCTAGTCTTCCCGAACTACGCATACCTGATTCTCATCTTTCGGTGCGGGATACGTAGGCAATCCACATAGGTTCCGGTCTTCTTAGTGAGTCTTAGGTTCTTGGCTTCGGTGGTCGTAGCCAAATCTTGCATCTCCAGCCACCTTTGGCCACATCGGCCATTTTGCAAAATAAGGCTATTTTCGCAAAGTGGCTTGTTTAATTGTGTCTGGAGAGTCTTCAATCCATAATTAGGTGTCTCTTTACTTTAAGGTCCGTCCTTGTCGAATTTGCATGTCTAGCCGCTTTTGGCCTCATAGGCTATTTTTGTAAAATAGGGCTATTTTCGCAAGAGTGCTTCAATTAACCCATGTCTTAGAGTCCTAAGTCCACAACAAGGTGTCCTCTCTGTTTAAGGTCCATTCTAATGAATTGCATGCTTAGCCATTTTTTGGACACATTGGCCATTTCTACAAAATGGATCATTTTTGCAAAGTAATTTTTCCATGTCTTAGAGGTCATTTTTGTTGAGTTTGCACTTCCAGCCACATTTTGGCCACATAAGCCATTTTGCAAAAAATAGCCTCAATCATATCTTGCATGTGTCCAATAGGAAGTTTTATTGTCTCACATAGTGTTCTAAATCTTTAACTCTATTTGGTCTTAGTTTTCTCATACAGGTGTGGATCTACTTGCCGGAGTTTGAGCATGATGGACACCCCGGGACCATCCAGTCAAGACCGTTTCATCCTGGAGTTGCTTAAGGATCTTTTTCTATTTTTATTTTTATTTTTTGAGTCTTTTTTTTGTTGTCTTTTACTTTATAGTCATGTTCAGTAGTACTGATTCTGTTAGTTGGTGTCAGAGTTTGTCGTAGTATAGCTGAGTTTTTCTCCCGTTATCGTATTTCCTGTTTTATATTTGAAAATCGAAAAGGAGTTGTAAATGAAAATCCAAAAAAGATTTTTGTTTCTTAGTTTATTTTGTCCATTACTTTTCCAAAACTACGCTTGGTCTGATTCATGAGGGACATGATACGTAGGCAACCTACATAGGGTTCGATCAAATCATTTTTTTAAAATTAAAAGAAAAGAAAAAAGAAAAAAAAAAGAATGAAATTATGGGATGTGAGAAATGAGGTGAAAGGAAAGAGTGATAATTGAAAAAAAGATGTAGTAAAATGAGCAAGCCAAGAAGTGCTAGAAAAGAAAAGAAAAGGAAGATTGAAATGAACAAATTGGGATGATGCCAAGTGACCTTGTGACCCTCGAAGTCATTCTTGAACCGTTAATTGTTGTTAGGTGCATTACACGCAATGTGATATGTTTAGCTGTTAAATGACCTAACGCTAACATGATGACTTCATTTTGTTCCTCTTTGTTATCTTCATTATAGCAGAAGGGTGGTTGGTTTGTGGTTTTTTTAACTGGTAACTCTTCCATACAATACAAGGTCAAAGAGCAAGGTAGCCATGGCTAGCAAAGACTTGGACACATGTGTTATTGATCCGTCTAAGGAGATTGGTGAATCAGAATTTGAGTTAAAAAGAGAGGTCTTAAGGTTGAAAGGACAGATGGCCGAAATATACCAAGCCTGGATTAGTGGGCGTCCTCCACCATCAGTTCCCTTAACTACATCGAAAGCCTCATCACCATTCCGCCACTGTCACAAATCCAGCTTCCCACTGCTGCTGATATCTCCCCACAACCTTTTCACGCTCCACCCGCCAACACCACCTCATATCCCGCTCCTTTGACCACTCATGTTTTTGTAGCTCCTCCACCAGCTATTTTTCCTCGATCCTCTAGCGAGGCTGTGTTCAAAGTCCCCGATGCCCAACGCTATGCTCCAGAACCAACTTATCACGCTCCTCATTTTGAGCTTCCCGATGAAACTAAAAAGCCTGCTAAGATAGTGGAGCAAGATGAGATATCCAGGAAGGTGAAAATCTTAGAGCAGCCTTTAAGAAACACGCAAGGGATAGGGAGCCAGATGAACGTGTCTTACAAAGACTTGTGCTTGTTTCCTGACATCCAACTGCCTGTTGGGTTTAAGATGCCAAAGTTTGATTTGTATGATGGACATGGAGATCCCGTGGCCCATTTGAGGGGCTACTGCAGTAAGATGAGAGGCGCTGGCGGGAAGGATAAATTATTGATGGCGTATTTCAGTCAGAGTCTGAATGGGGCAGCTCTGGAGTGGTACACCCGCCAAGACACTAGCAAGTGGTACACATGGGACGATATGGCTCAGGCCTTTGTTTGGCACTTTCAGTACAATATAGAAATTATCCCGGATCACATGTCCCTCACCAAGATGGAAAAGAAGCCTAATGAAAGCTTTAGGGAATACGAGTTTAGATGGAGAGAGCAAGCTGCCCGAGTCAATCCCCCGATGGAAGAGGACGAGATGGTCGAGTACTTTCTTCAAGCTCAAGAGCCAACTTACTTTGGGCATTTGATTTCGGCTGTGGGTAAGCCTTTAATGATATGGTAAAAATGGGATAAATGTTGGAAGATGGGTTGAAGTCGAGCAAGATCATGAGCTATTCTGCTTTAAAAGCCACAACACAAGCAATTCAGAATGATACAGGAAGCTTGCTGGGTCAGAAGGAACATGATGATGTTGCCATGGTTGTCTCAGGATCTCGACATGGTCCAACGGGTCCGCCTCACAATATACTCAGCCTCAACCCCAACCCCAAACCTATTCCCAAGCTCCACATAATCCACCCAAGTACTATCCTCCGAACAACGTCCGGTCATCTGTCCAACCACTGGGTCACTCCTCATGGCGAGCGCCAGCACCGCATAATGCACTTTTGCCTTCACAACATTTTCGAGCATCCAACAACCCTAGAAAACTGGGGCATGGAGGGGAACAAAGGCAAAGAAATAGTTTCACGCCAATTGGAGAATCCTACACAAGCCTGTTTGAAAAGTTATAACATTCTGGCCTGATTGAGCCGCTCCTAGGCTATACTCCGGACCCATATGCAAAAGGTTTTGATCCTACTGTACGGTGCATGTACCACTCTAACGTCCAAGGTCATAGCATTGAAGATTGTCGTGCTTTGAAAAAGGAAATAGAAATAATAATTCAAGAAGGGATAATAGTGATCCAGGACAGTGACACCCAGAATATCGCGCATAATCCTTTACCTGCACATGATGATGCACACTTTGTGGGGATGATGCGTGGTGACAGGGAGTATGAGAATCCTCTTGGGAACTTGCTGATTGAAGTTAATGATATTGAAGTTGGTAATGGTCTTGATAATATTGATGTGGAACTCAGTGGCTAAGATGTCAAGCTTGGTAATTGGCAAGACACTCCTTTCTTGGCTAGCCAAGGGGAGTGCTGGTGGTTTATTTTGTTGTCATTTCTATTGTCTGGGTTATTTCAGGGTTGTAACCCAGATATTGTCTTGTGACTCAAACCCTTATATCATTTTATTTTGCCTTGCTCGTTTATCGTAGTAGATTGTTTATTGTTGTCTAGGTTTTTCCAAGGTTGTAACCCTAGTTTATTTTGCTTGTTCTCTTGTTCAAACCCTTTCACCGTCTGTCTAATGCAATTTCCTATTTTCTGTTATTTCTTTTCAGTTTTTGTTTAGTTCTCATTTCCTTTTATAGTCTTTTCCTGCTGATTCTAGTGACATGACATGCACGCGTAATTCTCAGTCTGGTCTTAAAAGTTAGTCTAATCATGAAGCAATGAAACAATTTTGAAGATGATAGAGACATTTAAGGAAATAAGTAAAGGTTTGGACATCTCGAGATCATTTAAAGCCCGAATTGTGTGAAACTGGGGCAGATAATTTGGGAAGTTAATAGGATGACAAGAATTCATTAAGGAAGAGTGCATCCCGGACAATTTTAAGCGAGCAACTTTGAGTTCAAGTGCATCTCAAGTTACGAGATAAAGCCAAGGAATTTGCTCCGAATTGACGGAGGATATCCATTGTGAAGAGGGAATCACCCAACGAGAGTTTTGTACTTGACAAGGCACTAAAAAAAATGGAAGGCATATCAGTGATATCAATGCCGAAGCTGCAAAAGAAATGTTTTGCATGATCTTCCTTTTTCATTTTCAAGTTGCATGTGTTATACTTGGCATTTTCAGGGATTGGGAGGCCCTATTTCAGCTACCCAAACACTTTATACCATTCGGTACCCCTTTTGAGCCTGTGCTAATTTTCTTGACCTCCCCTCTTTTGGAATCAAGTTAGAGTCATAAAAAAAAGTTCATGTCCCCATAGGTTTGTTTTAGAAAGTTCATTCTAAAAAAAAAGAGAAAAAGAAAAAAAAAAGAAAGAAGGAAAAAGAAAAAGAAAAAGAAAGGAAAATAGCAACAAAAAGTATCCTTTTGAACTACGTTCGACCCGATTCTTGTCACCACAAGATACGTAGGCAGCCTTAAGGTTCGTCGCACCAAATAAAATATTTCATGATCCCACAAAGTCGAGAGTGGGGCAGTCTTTCTTAGAAATTCCATCCCAAAAAAAAAGAATCAAATTCTCTTGTTTTAGAAATTGGGGAAAAGTTTTTAGAATGGATTCCAAAAGTTGTAAATAGATTAACCCCGTTGTCTTAGTTATTTTGAGCCTTTATGATATTCTCTCTTTCTAACCCAGTCCAAAAGCCACATTACAATCCAAAAAAGACCTCCCAGATAACCTTTGAGAGTGCCGAGCTAGACATGCCAGGAGCATATAATGTTTTTACTATGGTCAATACCTTGTCATCTACAGAATCAGAGGAAATAAAAAGAAAAAGAACAAGATGAGAGAGTCTTATCGGTGAAAACCTTCACAGGCACCATATGGCGACAGTAAGTTGAGAGAAAGAGCAAAATGAGAGAGGCTTGATGGTGAAAACCCTTCGGGCACTACAAGTCGAATAAGGATAGTGAGTCAGGTAGGATAATCAGAGCATTGAAGCCCAGTTTCACGGCTCAGAGGTACAACAGGAGTTGAACATTACACTTGCTTGATAGATTAGGCCACTTAATCCAAAGTGCATGTCATGGTCATTAGAGTTGGTATCCACATCTGATAAATTTCTACTTTGTAATTTTCTTGTTACTTCCTCTTCTTGAGTCTGTTTGGTTAGAACAAGTGAGAAATGACTTCAAAATTTTCTACCAGCTTTCCAATTGCACAAAACGGATTCTGGCTAGCACATCAAAGTGGCATAAGTTAGGAAAGAATAGTATGCACACTGAGTTGGTAACAATCAACGTGCTTTGGGATTCATGTGAAATGCAAAGGTTCGGTAAATATCAATTCACGAGCAAAATGCAACAGATAGAGGATATTGGGCTTGAATGGATCGGAGGTGTTTTCTATGATAAGGGTTGAAAGAAAGTGGTTAGTCAATAAACAAGCATGGTATTCCAAGTTGAAATCAAAGTTATCATCGGAGGTGAAGGAGGAATCGCCCTCAAAGTTAAACTCATAAGCTTTCTTTGTTTGAAACAGGGACGAAGACTGTGTCCAAATCAAAGCTTGCAAGCTTGAAATTTTCAAGTGTCATGCCCAATTTTGTCAGCACAAAAGCTGTTTGAGAATGTTTTTTTTATCTCCTAGGCATCCCCCTAGTTGAGAAGATCATCATCTCCCAAGAATTTGCCCTAGTTGTGAAGAATACTTAGTTTTCTTATATTCAGGGGTCTCACCTGAAAAATAGGGCCAGTTTTTAATTTTTCTTAAGTTGTTAATCTTTCATTTTCCTTAAGATCAGGGGTCCCGCCTGAAGAATATGGTCAGTTTTAATTTTTCTTAAGTCGTTAATCTTTAGCATTCCTTTAGATCAGGGGTCCCGCCTGGAGAATATGGTCAGTTTTTAGTTTCCTCCAGTTGTTAGTCTTTAGTTTTCTTAAGCTCCGGGGACCCGCCTAGAGAATAGGGCCAATTTTTGATTTTGTTAAGTTGATAGTCTTTAGTTTCCTTAATTTCAGGGGTCCCGCCTGGAGAATAGGGTCAGTTTTTTAATTCTCCTTAAGATGTTAGTATTAGTTTTTCTTAAGTTTAGGGGTCCAGCCTCGAGAATAGGGTCAATTTTTAGTCAAGTCAAGCTCCGTTTATAGTTATCCTCAAGCTCAATCTCAAATCTAGGAGACGCACTTCCTAATTTTAGGTTAAAGGTTTCACCCCTAGGAGACGCACTTCCTAGTCTGGGTCTTTCAAGTTATATTTTTATTTTAGGAGACGCGCTTCCTAAATTGAGATTTCACCCCTGGGAGACGCACCTCCTAGTTTGGGTATTTCAGGTTATATTTTTGTTTTAGGAAACGCACTTCCTGCATTGAGATTTTACCTCTAGGAGACGCACTTCCTAGTTTGGGTCATTTAAGTTCATTCCTAGGAGACGCACTTCCTAGTTTGATTCATTGAAGTTTCACCCCTAGGAGACGCACTTCCTAGTCGGGGTCTTTCAAGTTATGATTTGTTTTAGGAGACGCACTTCCTAAATTGAGACTTTACCCCTAGGAGATGCACTTCCTAGTTTGGGTCATTGATGCACTTCCTAGGTTGAGTCATTGAAGTTCTACCCCTAGGAGATGCACTTCCTAGTCTGGGTCTTTCAAGTTATATTTTGTTTTAGGAGACGCACTTCCTAAATTGAGATTTCACCCCTGGGAGACACACTTAGTTTGGGTCATTTAAGCTCAACCCTAGGAGACGCACTTCCTAGTTGGTTCATTCAAGTTTCACCCCTAGGAGATGCACTTCCTAGTCTGGGTTTTTCAGGATATACTTTTAGGAGATGCACTTCCTAAATTGAGATTTCACCCCTAGGAGACGCACTTCCTAATTTGGGTCATTTAAGTTTAGCCCTAGGAGATGCACTTCGTAGTTTGTTCATTCAAGTTTCACCCGTAGAAGACGCAATTCCTAATCTGGGTCATTCAGATTTTATTTTTAGTAGATGCATTTTCTAGTCAAATTTTCTTGGTTTTACTCACAGGAGACGCACATCTTAGTCGAGTTTTTAGTTTACTCTCATCATTGCATCTAACATAAGTGGTTTACAGTTTTGCTAACAACTCACAAATCTTTCGAGTGCAAACTGGGGCAAAAAATTTCATTTGTTTTGTTGTTTTTATTGCAGGCACCCACCTAGAGAACAAGGGAAGTCATTTCAGAATTCAATTCAAGTTAGAAGTAGCAGAAGCTCGCGGCAAGAATGCGAGTCAACGGTCCGAGATGATCAACAGAAGTAGTCTCAATCCAGAAAAAAAAGAAAAAGAAGTGAATCCAAATGCAGTAGCAGAAAAAAAATGTGAACTGCTCAAGACGTGGATGAAGTCACGAGCACGGCATGTCCCCTTTTGATCTGAAAAAGCCATGGAAGAGTGAATCAGCACCTGCAGCTACCAAGCATCAAGGTTCGAATCAAAGTCTGCATGAAGAACCGTTCAAGACTCAATCAAGCTTTAGAAGACTTATAGATAGGAATCTTGTAACTAATAGCCGACAAGTTTAGTTAGTCATTTTTATTTTTGATTTTGATGTAATAGCAGGGCTGCGGACCGGAACCTCGACGGAACGGCACCTCAATCGGCTCTCCACCTCGGTATACTCCATCACTGTTCCTATTTCTGAACTACACGTGGCCTGATTCCTTTATAGCCAATGATATGTAGGCAGCTCAGATACCAGGGCTCGGCCATATTCTCCTTTCTTTTAGCTTTTTGGTCTCTCTAAATAAGGGTCGGGTCAAAAAACCTGTCTCGTCGTTCTTTGTCTGAAAACTCTTCGTGTTTCCAGTCAAAGAGGGGCAGCTGTAGACATGTAATTTTTGACCCTCCCCGAGATTTTACATATTTTAGCATTTAAATATTTAGTTTAGATCAAAGATCGCTATTTTAACTAGCTTTGACTCTTTTACTTTATTTTATCACAAAAATAAAAATTAAAAAAAAAATAGTTTCATTAATGTTTTTGTAGTCATACTATTTTACTAGGATTTTTATTTTTATATAATCTTGAAAAAATACCAAAATAGTTTCATAATATTATATTATTTATTTTAATTAATTATAATTAGTTTATATTTTATATTAGAAATTTTATATCATTTTTAGAAGAAAGAGTATGAAATTTGAGGCTAGTTTTATTTGGTCTTAATTCAAGAGGTCCAAGAAATGGCCCAATTTTAAAGCCCAATACCCTTAAACCCATAAAAAAGGGAATTTTTACCTCCTATAGCAAAGGTTGATACCTTATTTATTTTAAATAAATACCCTTTTAAAAAATTATATTCCATAGCTACCTTTTGATTTTTGTAGCCAAATATTTATTTATGGTCAATTCCTACCCTTAAGCCATAAAATACGTTTTGTATTATTTTTCTCTCTCATTCTTTCAGATTTTTCTCCAACCTCCCTCTCTCAACGCCTGTCTTTCTCCATGAATACAACCATGATTCTCCACTGATTCATCTCCATTGTCGAACGAAATTTTCATTGTCAGTGGCCTGGGCCTCTAAATCAATGTCGAAATCAAACCCTAGAGAGAAAGATGGAGGTTCGAAATCTGCTATTGAAAGGTAAATTGGGGCTGACAATGAAAATTTAGCAGATTGTGCAATGGGCTTTGGTAAAGGGACCACCGTCGGCAAAGCCGGCCAATTCTACGTCGTCACCGACTCTTCCGACGACAGCAGCAACCCTAAGCCGAGAATCCTCCGTCACGCTGTCATTCAAAAGGAGCCATTGTAGATCATTTTTTCAAAAAGCATGACCATTAGATTACATCAGGAGTAATCTTTGATGTAATTACTCAAAGATTACGCAAATACAGAAAAGGGTTGCTGGAGTAATTACATCAACTACATAAGTAATTTTTGCAAAAAGCATGACCATTACTCACTGTCAGGTATTTTCGAAAGGAATTTTTTGGGTACATTGGGGCTGACAATGGAGGTTCGAAATCTGCTATCGACGAGACGATATTAGGATTATTCTTGAACAAAGACGATAGAGTTTGGGGCTGAGCAACTTGAAGAGTCTGTTACCTTTTTTCATTGTATTTCAATGTATCTCGTTGTATTCTACGTATTTCATCATATTCATTGTTTTTTTTCATTGTATTTCGATGTATCCCGATGTATTCTATGTATTTCATTTTATTCACTATCTCGCTATATGCCATGAATGTATTCATATATTTTTTTTAATTAATATAATTCATGTATTCAGATGTATTATATAATTTCTCTGAAGATTGCTATGTTTTTGGGGTATTTTTCGGTTGAGGATCTTTTTTATAACTTGAAATACAAAATTTGTGTGTTATAATTGAGTTTGTTGAGTTATATTAGGAGTCTATTATGTTAATTGATTCACTTTCCGTTAAAAACAGTGTAATCCCCTATTTCACGCCGTGAATACAGTCGAATACAATAATTTGTCCAGCTGTAATCCCATGTTTCACTCCATGAATACAGTCGAATCCACTAAAACAACCAGTCGTTCCCTCTTCTGAACACACCCTAAGCTAGGGGTGTGCGTCGGTCGGTACGGTACGGTACGGTATTTAGATATTTCGGTTCGGTATTTTCGGTATTCGGTTTCTTAAAATCTTATACCAATACCGTACCTAATTAAATTCGGTATGGTTCGGTTTTTCTCCTTTCGGTTTCGGTTTATTCGGTTTGAATACTAACGTGCATAGAGCTATAGACTTTAATATTCCTAATTAGAGTACTCAAAAATACAAAACTAAAAATGTTTGTTGACAATTTTTTTGTCCAAAACTAGAAAGTATCGACCCAAATAGAGAAAATTGTATATAAAAGCATATTTGATCATTAGAAATGTCTTGTTACTTGCTTTTAGAGTTAATTGATGAACTTAGAGAATAAAGGAAAGTAAAATTTTAGATTTTTTATATTTATGTTATAATTGATAATATGTGTTTTGTGTAATATAATATATATTTCGGTACGGTATCGGTATTTCGGTATTTTATTTTAAAATACCAAATACCATACCTAATACCAATATTTTAAAAACTTAAACCAAATATCATACCAAATACCAAAATACCGTATACCAAATACCAAAATTTTAGGTTTCGGTACGGTAATTCCGTAGAGAAATTTTCATAAAGCACTATCTTTTATTGGTAATTAGCTATCTATAGATACCATTTGCTATATTACGGATTGTAGATATGTTTTCTGTTGTTATAAGATGTATTAGATGTATTTAAGCTGTTATATTCATGAATACAATAGCAAAAATAGGCGTGAATCAGGGAAGTCCAGCTTATCAGTTGTTGTATTCGAGTGTATTCGATTGTATTTATGGCGTGAAACATGGGATTACAACTGGACAGATTATTGTATTTGAATGTATTCGACTATATTCACGGCGCAAAACAGGGGATTATTAAACGGAAAGTGAATCAATTAACATAATAGACTCCTAATATAACTCAACAAACTCAATTATAACACACAAAAATTGTATTTTCCAGTTATAAAAAAGATTCTTAACCGAAAAATACCCCAAAAAGATAGCAATCTTCAGAGAAATTATATAATACATCTGAATACATAAATTATATTGATTAAAAAAAAAATATAAACACATTCATGGCATATAGCGAGACAGTGAATACAATGAAATACATAGAATACAGCGGGATACATTGAAATAAAATGAAAAAAAAGACAGTGAATACAATGAAATACATGGAATACAACGACATACATTGAATTATAATAAAAAAAAAGATAATGAATATAATAAAATACATGAAAATAAACCGTGATACGTTGAAAATACATTGAAGTATATTAACAGAAAATCAAGTTGCTCAGACCCAAACTCTGTCGTCTTTATTGAAGAACAAACCCTAATTGTCGGCGAATCCGCCGTCGAGCAAAAACCCCTGTGTTGTGCGCGCCGATCGAAAAAAATAGTATATTCCTCAAAATAAATCCCACAATTCACATTATCAGAATCCAAACACTTAATTTCTTCTTTCTCTAATATTAACATACCTATAGCTTTCAAACAGCAACAAAGAAGAAAGGAGAAGAAAGAAAATAAGAAAAAGAGAAGAAGAAGGAAGTGGAAGTAGTGTCTGAAGTTTGCTCAAATCGGGTATATATTAAGAAAATTAAGCGAAAGCAACGTCCGATGGAATTGGGGAAATCAGGATCGGAGAGAACGTAGGTGATGTGGGTGAGAGGAATTTTGAGATTGAGCATCGTGTTTTCAGGGAATGGGGAAGAGAATGGCATGTAGAGAAAGAAAATAGTATAACTGAATAGCGTATTTAGTGGCTTAGGGGTAGGAATTAATTAAAATTAGATATTTTGCTATAAATATTAAAAGGTAGGTATAGAATATAATATTTTAAAATTATATTTATTTAAAATAAATAAGGTGTTAATATTTGGTATATGAGGTAAAAATTCCAGTTCCGTATTTACCAAATTACACACGGCCCTCTTCTTCTTCAACCCTTAATAGACCCAACTCCACCACCCTTACACCACCAAGCCGCCAGCAACTCCGTCCTCACCCCCCATCGCCGAAAACACACACACAGAGATAGAGGATGATACAGTGAGAAACGAACAGAGAGGACAGCCGAAAAACCACCCCTGGTTCTCCAAAAACCATCCGCCTCTCCCTCCGATGTCTACCACCAGAACCGCCGGAAAATCTGCTCCAATTGTCCCCTCTTTCATCTCTAGTGAAACGGGAAACTGAGGTTCGAGAAAAACCAGCCAATACCTCCATTAACACCGCACACAAACACCATGAACACCACATAAAATCGATTTTCTGCCGTCAAATCCCTCTTCGTCGATGAACTCAGTTTTCCCGGCGAAAATTCCGGTGGCATCAGTCATCTATTTCAGTCATCGTTGAAGATTCGAGGTTGATTGATTGGGGTGCTGTTCGAAGTTGTTTTGTTCGAGTTCCGTCTGTCTCCAATTTCGGCTTTAGTAGTTGGCTTACGTTGCTTGTGTAATTGCTGAAAATTTCAGTTAATTGAAGCTTTAATTTCAGGTCTGTTTTTCTTTCTTTCCTTTTTACTTGCTTTGATATTGAAGTTCAATGTGACTGAGTGCCCTGTTTGCTTGGTTTCAACGTGCTCTATCGGATTCCAATCTGATTTGTGGTTGCATAGATCTCTTGGAGTATTCTTGGCGTCACCTTTAGGCTTAGACCTGCTTCGAACATGTTTAATTCAGTTTGGTTATTGTATGAAGGATTAGTGATGTGCTCGTCATGATTCTCACGAATATCCCTGTTTGTTTGGTTGATTTTGAGCTTAAAATGTAGTCGTAGTGTAATAATAAGTAATTCGATGATCGTTTAATGTTGAAAGAGGATTCTGTAACTACGGATGTGAACAATGACAGAATAGATAATTCAGAGGTAGTTGATTCGCATTTGAGAGGAAGTGATAATTCAAGTTCAAATCTTTTGTTCGATTTAGCCGAGTTGGTGATAAAAGTTGTTGGCTTTCAAGTGAATATGTTAGTCTTGTTACTATGCTGATTAAGGATCACATTTTGATGGTTTCTTCTTTTCTGTTAAAACATGCCAATAGTTTAGTTGAAGTCTAAGGACAATATGAATTCATGCTAACTCCACGATCGATTGATTTGTTTCTACATTGATCAACATTCCATGACTAGAGTTTTGGCATTCTTTGTAAGGATTGTGTTTCCCGGTTAACTTAGAAGGATGTCAGGAAACGAAATGAATCAGAAGTAGGAGCTCTCATTTAGTTTTGTTTCATTTGTTTATGTTATTACTTAACCGCTAGGAATATGCTTAGGCCGACCACACGTGGGTAGGTAAACTTTTAGGCGCGTAAATGAATCATCGTGACTATGGGTATGGTTCCCGTGTCATAGTCATGATACGTAATCCCCAATTCGAATGTGCGTTTCACGCGACTCGACCACAACTTCTAATAATAATAAAAATAAACATGTTGTAAATCGCGGGTGCATTTCATATGACGCGGTTTGCAATGTGTACCAAAACGACAAGTGTACGACAATCATGACTTGTTCCAGAAAATAATTTTAGAAATAATTAAAAAGCGGTTTTAAAAAGGTTAAAAATGCACAATAGGTTCTAAATATGTAATTAATCAGATAATTAGGCCAATCATTAATAGTTGGGCGACCGTGCTAAAACCACGGAACCCGGGAATGCCTAATACCTTCTCCCGGGTTAACAGAATTCCTTACCCCGCATTTCTATGTTTCGCGGACTGTAAAACAGAGTCAAACTTACTCGATTCAGGATTTTAAACCGGTGACTTGGAACACCATAAATTATCCCAAGCGGCGACTCTGAATTTGAATATAAATAATTCCGTTTCGATTATTGTCACTTAAATTGGAAAAAATCCCTATCCCTCTCGAGAAAAAGGAGGTGTGACATTGTTGTTAGATATCTCGTCTATATGTATCTTCTTTTCCCCTGGCCTCCCGTGTGTTAGAGATCGAAAAGGTCAAATCTTGACTGATTCTGTCAATATATGATTGAATTGCGAAAACTTTTGAATATGTATCCTACGTCTAAACCGAATTCTTTTTAGTTAAAGAATCTCTTTGTAGTTGCTTTGGAACAACTACTTATATGCATACCTTTTTCTAGTTGATCCACACCACCCTCTATTCTCGTAAGACAATACACACTTGCTAACAACCCGCTAAATGCACTACTACATCATAGGCACAACAAGAATTACTTTTTCGTTGCTTGAGCAGAACAGAGGCTTTCTTTGATTTTTTTTAAGTCAGTTTTCAAGCATGTTTCATCCAGTTATTTTTATTCTTAAGGGCTATAGCATCTCCAACTGGTCTTTGAAGTAAGGGTTGCCATTCTGCATTTGCTCGAGGTACATGGCTGACAGACATCATGTTGATCAACAGCACAATACTGAACCACAGATAAATTCTCATACGCCAAAGGACGACATGATCGCCTGTGTGATAGCATTAGAAGCTGCATTACTACCGTGTTTGCCTGCACGAGAACTCCAGGCAATAGACCGTTCAGCCCATCCATATCATCAGAGTGAGTAATTTCAGGCCTATAGCTGTATGTGCAATCCTTACCAATTTTCTTGAATTAGTGCAAATCTTGTGTCTCTAGCATTGTGAGATGAGTCTTTTGAAGGATAAGCTTAGTGATAAATCAGAAGAAAGCAATAAAACTGAAATAGTCACTTATATCCTATGTATGCTAACTTCTGTCTTGCTTTATAATCTCTTCTCTGAGTGTTATTTTTGAAGCTCTATGTCATCCTTAATTAATGTTCAGAGAAGCTCAATCTCTCATGAATGCTTGTGTTTGAGACGTGAGGTTTTGGCGTTTTGTTGAATTGTTAATTCGTACACCAGTAAAGTTCCACAACTGAAATATGAATACAAGTAAACTATCTTTTTCAGCACAGGGGTATTCGGGCTAGCTTGCTTGCGCCTCAACTTATTCACCTAGCCCTTGGTACCTCCCCCACTAGCACAAGTATCGGATAATTCTGTCCACCACAGTTTGGCCAAATAGAAGAAATCACCTAGCAATTCTTAGTTCTGTTGAGATTTGAACCGTCGTCAGTTCCTACTTCACAGATCATCCGGGTGGAATATGAATCCAACTAGACTACTGTTTTGTTTTGTTTTTTTTAATAAATGATTTGTACAAATAGGAAGAAATTATCTAGAACTTTTTGCCTTTGTTGAGATTTGAACCCTGACTTTCATGGTTCATTCTAGCTTCATCGACCACTAGCCACACCCTTGGATGCAACATGAATCCAACTACTATTATTATGTTGCTATAATTTGTTTTTCCATTTGTGCAAGTTTTTGAAGATTTCCATGAATATGCAGAACCCACATGAAAGATCGTACTTGAGCATTAAAATAGTAAATAATAATAAAGGACAGTTCCAAGATCTTACTTGGGTTTGGAGCTTTAAAGCTTTCTGGTGATTATATAGGGGTCAGTGACAGTTATTTGAGGGGAGGAGTATTTTAGTGAAGAAAGTCAAATTGCCATAAGCGATTTAATCATATAGTAAGGCGGGATGGCCAGAGCTCTAAAAACAAATTGCTTTTATCGTTTTCGATCTATTGTAAAGTCTATCATGTATGCTCTATGTGATTTAATGCACTAGTCATCAATAGTTCTTTTTCTTTGGATGAGTAGATGATTACAACTAGTCATCAATTGTTTCAGGCTCTTCAGAGATTAGCTTGAATGAACCAAATATTGCACATTTTGGTCAAAAGTCAGCATAGGGTATACTGAACTGGACAATTTATCCAGGCTTCTCTCTTCATTGCTGAAGCAAAATTATATGTCCTCTGATTCAAGATTCCTTTATGTATTTAAAAATATGAGTACCCAACTACTGGTAACAACATCACAGCTAAGTTTTCTTAGCATTGCATTTTCTTTGGGATGAGTGGAAAAATTAACCGCATCTAATGCTCTTTTTCAGAATTTTCTAGAAACAGCAACATTGAAATAAAGCTGTATTGCCTTGTTTTGTATCTTTTCCTTTTTTGTCTTAGTGTCTTTTTAAAATTTACAGTGTAGCTGCTGGGCTTATTAGCTGTGGAATTCATTGATTTGTTTTTTCTCTTTTGGCTGATCGAGGTTGAAATTTTTTTCATTACCTAGTCGATGTAGAGAGACATGCCAGAGATTTCATGGAGGCTGCCAAGAAACTTCAACTTCATTTGATCGGGTTGCAACGCGAAGATCTGCCTACAAGGCCAGAGATGCTTAGGAAGGTAATTTGTTGGTAATATTATGATTGATATCGTAGTACCTACGGACTCCTTGCGGTTACCTCCCCTTTCTACTTTTGTTAATGGATTATTACGGATTCTAATTAATTTCTACGTGCAGGAGATTGAAAAGATGGAAGAAGAGTTGAAAACGAAGACTGAACTCATAGCTAAGCAGGAGAGACTGATCCAAGGCTGGAGGGAAGAGTTGAAGGACCAACTGGATAAACACATCATGGAGTTAGAAAGGGTGTAGCAGTACAGTGATGGAAACCAACACATAACTTTTGTTTTATTTGTGATTCAATTTGGATACTGAGTTGGAATGGCAAGTCATTGTTTAATGTCTACTTTAGTTATTATTTTTCTTAATTTTGGTGGTGTCCGGACTAGTTTGTATGCACGTTGACTATTCTATGTACCTCCTATATGTCATCATGTATCGACTAACTCAGCATCTTCTGTGATTGATGCAGTAAGTTTAGCTGCTTGCGAATTTAAATGATTTTTTGTAACAAAAAAATAGTTTATTGAGGTTGGTGCAATAAAATGAAATTGAGTGATCATTCTTGAAAACATACCTTTACTTTTCAATGTGAATTCAGGACAACTGTTACCCCTTGACAAAGGTCCTCGACAGGTGTGGGTTGTGGCAAGGATTTTCATGATGGACTTGGCAACAACCTTAAAATTGGGACAATATCATGACGGGCAGCTCGGCATGACGGATTATGCGGGGTTGACAAACGCACCTTGAACGGAAGCAAAGCGCATTTTACTTGGATGTGCGGGTTGGCTAAACAATGGCAAGGCAAAGCCATGTCAAGCAGGGGCTAAGACATGGCAAGACAAGGCAAGGCAGTGCGGGACAAGCAATAACAATTGATGCGGGCAGATTTGATCAAGTTGAGGGCGGCTTGACAAAGCGGGCAGCTGTGGCAATGAGCGTGTGCGACCAAGTCAGTGGGCGGTGAGCTATGATCATGGCATTGGGGCGGAGCAATGTCAAAGGGCGAGGCTGGGCGCAATGCCAACCTTGGGCGTGCAGGAATTGGCCAAATCAAACACATGCAGTGCACATGATGGAGCGGTTGAGCGGTTACAACTGCCCATTTCAAGCATTGTTGATCATGGGCACATTTTTAGATCATGGCTGACTTCGTGACTTAGTGCTACACGTTTTTAACATGTTCTCCCATCAGTTGGGGCTTGTAAACTTACTTGTCTAAATCCTGCCAAGCGTAATTGGGCAACAGCACTATAAATATGTGCATAAGCTGTCCCAAATGGGCAGAACTTAGCTTTTGTGTATTTTGTTAAGTCAAAATCGTCTAAGTCATTTCCTAAGGGTGGGAAAATCGTTTTGGACAGGGAATTACGGAATTCTTTGTCTTGGCCAAAGGGTTGGCTATTGTGTTCTTGTATTCACATATTAATACGAGTTGGGAAGAAATTCCTGTATATCGTGTGTGCCTTTATTTACTATTTTTGCTGCCTAAATCTTTCTAAGTTTAAAACATCCCTAAAATAAAACTAAGTGTTGGAAAGGCTGAAGTCAAGGCTGGGCTTAACTGCCGCACGGAGGTGAACCTCGGGCAGAATTCGAGTGACATTAATCACCCCTGTGACAACAACCATATTGGGCTAGGAAAATGCAGCTTTCAATACATAACTAACAAAAAAACATAATTCTACTCCATATTTGAAATCTTGAAAACATAGCATTGTAAAATGCTTAGATTCCAATACTATGAGTGCTTTACAGTACACCATATAATTTGATCAAATTAAAAACAATTCATTCTTCTCTCAAAGCCAACCCTTTTATCCACACCCAATTCAGCTCAATTAATTAACCCCTCCTGTAAATATTTACAAGAAAGAGAGCATGAACATGTATCAGGAAACCTGCATATCCATTTGAGAATTGCGATTCTCCGCGTTGGTAATTCCTACTTCTATCTAAGCCAAAGTCTTAATTCTTCAAATATTTTGCAACCTACCTAATTCTTCTACTATAAACCAGCAAACATAAAATTCCTCATTGTATCTAATATATAACATGAGCAAACTGAATCATCTCAAGGATGATTTTCACCAATGAGTTTGTTCAAAAGCCTCGTCAACAGGGCATCCCTCTTTTCAGCTCGGCTCTCCTCTCTCATTCTCCTTTGCTCCTCTCTCTCCCTCCAAGCCTGTTCAATCATCATCCTATCCCTTTCGAGCTTCTCCATTGACGACCGCCATTCCTGCTCAAATACTTCTCTTTCACGAGCACGCTTCTCCATTGTCTCTCTCCATTGCATCTCAATCCTCAGTTGCTGCTGAAAGAAATCTTTAAGCATTTCTTGAATATTTTCAACAGTTCTACCACTGTTGTTAGTACTTCCTAAGCTGGGTTGTCTTGAAGGTTTCTCTGCGATGTTTGCTCTTGGTCGCTTTACTTTTTCAATTTTCTTTTTGGGAGCAACATTGCTTTTTGCTAATTTTACTTCATCACTCTCATAGGCATAACCTTCTGCATCTTCTGAGACTTCCTCTGAAGATTGATCTCTAATTGTTCTCCGAGGCCTCTTCCTTGCCTGTTGGGAACCAGCCTCAGATTCAAACTGTAGTTGATTTAGGTTATTTGTGCTTGCTGTAAAAAGTGCATGCAACTCATCAAAATATGGAAATTGTCCGTCATTATCCGGATCAGATGATTCCTTGCCCTGTGAAGGTTTAAAGCTTCCATTAAAACAAAATCTAAAGGAAATATGCAAGTTTCTCCGGAGCAAATTCAAGACATAAGAAGGGTAACTTTTTTTTTTTTTGATGAAGAAGTGTAACTTTCTCTCTTTCATCTTTTGCAGCTTTTCAGTTCATTAGATAATGAGATAATCTGGTAGGTAAGATGCACCAGGAAAGCTCTTGTTACACCTAAAGAGACTCCTGGATAGTTGAATTTCAATAGTTAATGAATCTATAAACACAAAGTGACATGTTATAAAGCTGTGAAGGCGCTATATATTTTGGACCTGTACTAATACGAGTGAACTACATACATGACCAAGCGCCACGTTTTCTCTGTGACTTATGAAAACCATGGATAGATTTATGGCAGACACAGAAAGTTAAGAAGTATCTTGCAGCGAAAACCGAATATGATGATAGTGGATCTTAGCGATAACCTGACTTAGAAGAAAGCAGCAAACAAATGATAAAGCAGTAAGAAGAGGCCTTCAAGATTCAAGCAGGCCCTTAAGCAAAAACAACTTCATAGTCCATATATAGGTTTTTATTCTGGCTCACTATTTTTAATAATATTTCACCAACTTATATGTTGACCTGTGGAAATAGAAATCTAATAACTTGCTCTGCAAATTCAGCCAAAGACACAATCATCTCTCTCCCCGGGGAGGGTAAAGATATTATAACAGCAAACAACTACATCAAAGTTCTCCTCATGCATTTCCATTTTTTAAGAGAATGAGCTTCTAGTAAGCATGAAACTAGTCAAATTGTCTATCTTCTACTCCTATTCAATCCTTCATTGCCCTATAGTAGAGAATACACACTGGTATGATCGTCCTTCTAAGAAGACATCCAATAGTCCCACAGAAGGCTTTACTCCTTCATACTTGACTTTCATTTTCTTCGGTTCAATCAACTTGCCAAAAATGTTTCTAAATATTACTTGGGAAATAGTAAGAATGATTTGTTTCTAGGAGTTGCAAAGTGTTATCACTGAGTACAAGTGTTGGGGAATATCAGTCTGCTTCTTATTCCAAAAACAAAAAGAACTTTTCATTCTTCCTCCTAAGAAAAGGAGAGAAAAGGACGGGCTGGGAAAGGGGTGTAGCTGATATCTACACACAAGGCATAGCTCATGCTCTTGATTAGTAAAGGATCCCAGGGAACGAACCTTGGCTAACGGAAGGTAGATAAATTTATCCTAGTGGGATCTCATGCAATACACCTCAGCCCAAGAAGAACGGAAGTAAATAAGGTTGATAATTCCTTTGTTTGGTCCTTCTCAAAAAAATAATTCCTTTGTTTGGTTTAAAATTAAAGAGTGAAAAAACACTACCCCTTTGCATTAGCATTCTCAATGCCTCCAAAGTTGGAAAGGAGCAAGTAAATATTTTCTACTATCCTTCCAACTTTATGGAACAACTTGAATGGTAATATAAATATTTTGCTGGAGAAGCAAATCACTAAGCCCTCCCCCGCTTTGAACAAAAGAAGGTGCAAATCTAACTTTAGTAGTATGAAAAGGAAAGTAGACGAGAATAAAAGCCCATTCTGACAACATATCATCATTAATCTAAGAGCCCGTTTGGTTTAGCCGATTGAAAGTAGTTGATAAGCATTAAGTGCGAAAGAGTACTTTTTTGTGTTGAAACTGATTTTATAAATTAGTAGTAATTACGTGCTTAGGTAGAAGTGATAAAATTGAAAATAAGCAGCTCATGTGTTTGCGTAGAAAATGCTGATAAGCAATTTTTCTCTTAAAATGTCTAATAAGTCCTTAATGTTATTTACAAAAATTATAAATTATAAAGTATCTATAGAAGGAGAAGAACAGACAGACAAATATAGATAAGCAGCTCATGTGTTTGGTTAGAAAATGCTGATAAGCAATTTTTCTCTTAAAATGTCTAATAAGTCCTTAATGTTATTTACAAAAATTATAAATTATAAAGTATCTATAGAAGGAGAAGAACAGACGACAAATATAGAGTTGAGAGGGAGTTGGGAGTTCTATTTTGGGAAGAGTAATTTGAGAATTAAGAAAAAAATATTAGGGCTAAAATAGGAAAATACTTGGTCAAAGTAAATGGCTATAAGCCGAAAAGTTATAAGTTGAGAGTGGCCAACTTATGGCTATTGGATGATTTTGGCTTATAAGCACTTGCACTTTAGGTGCTTACCAAACGCGCAGATAAGTTAAAAAGTGCTTACAAGCTAATTTGACTAACTTATAAGCTTACCAAAACACCCTCTAGAGCAAGTGTCTCCTATTTGATTGTACATCAAAGTGAACCATGAAGTTTGCTCTGTCCTGATACTTTATTTACTTAGCAACAGCGCCAACCTTGACTACCAGCTAGAAACAAATGAGATTTTCCTTTGGAAAAAGTGTTTCACTGAATAACTCCTCTTTTCCCCAAAAGTCCAACACCCCTTCTCCTCTCCAAAAAAGCAGTCTTGACACAAGATTTCAGATCTTATTGCAAATTCAGAGTCAATTACAGGAATACATCACTGACACTCACTTATCCTTCCACAGTATGCTACTCCAGGTGACATCTAAGAAAATTTCCATCAGAATCGGAATGTGCACATATGATAGGCAAATTTATTTGTTAAAGCATCTCTCAATTTGTTATATCCTCCAACGGAAACCTTCAATAACAAATCTTCACACGTGACATGTAACAAATACTGGTCCACAAATTCCAATTCTGGATCTAGTAAAAACCAGCAACCGTCCAAACAATCCACCCAAAGGCCAAAACCAAACACAACCAAGAATGAATTGTTTCTAACAATCACATTATATCTCCCAGATGAAATAGGGAGATATAATCTGGGAAGCTATCTGCAGCTACCCCTTAAAAAATGTTCAATATCAAGAAATCAACAACTCTAGATATCTAAAAGATAAAAGTACATTCACCTCAATTTATATGCCACACTTCTCATTTTGAAATGTCCCAATATATTTGACACCATTCTATTTATGCAACTTTCTAAACTTTCAACAATTTGATTTATTATACTTTGATGTCATGTTATCTCTCAATTTACCTTTTCAGTTATTCTATATTTTTCTACTACTACTAATACAACATATAATTTGAATTAACGTCCAATATCTCGTGCCTTGTAAATATAATTTATTTATAAAATGGGTAAGGGGAAGTAATAATTTATTCAGCATTAGTAACTTCATTTTCAATATCTTTTTTAAAATTGGTGCGATCTGGCCAAGTTGCGCGCATCTTGGCTATTCCACTGGGTACCTTTTACCTCTCACTAGCATAGATACGGGGTAGGTCTGTCCACCAAGGCTTAGGCAGATAGGAAGAAAATAACCTAATAGTTTTTTCCTCCACTGGCATTTGAACCCGAAACCTAATGGTTCTCCTCCCAGTTCAATTTCTCACTTCTCAAATACAAGTTCAAAGCCAACATAAATCCAAAGCAGATAACTGGCAGTAAAAATGTGAGGACTACAGATTACTCTAAAATTTTGTTATTAATTGAATGAAGTTATCATAGTTGCCAGAATACACATACATGAACCCAAGCAGAAAATATCACCTTGTTAACTAGCTCAATTACAATCCAATAATTTAGATTATTTTACTGCTAAAGGACCATTTTATCAGTATCAGTCAATCAAAAAGGACGAACAAAACAGGAATTTTTAACTGCATTTGCACATATTAGATACTCCCTCTATCCTAATTTGTTTACACCAATACTACCTTCTTCTCTTTTCAACAATAGTAGTGGTCAGTCCAGCTTATGCGCAAGTCAACTATTCCATGGGGTACCTGCATCCTCCTATTCGTAAACGTATTGGATAAATCTGCCACCCAATAAGGCTAAGGCAAATGGTAAAGATCATCTAGATTTCTTGCGGGATTAAAACTCTAGTCTCTCATGGTCTTCATTTCAACTCCATCCATCACTAAACCAATTGAACGCTTTTTGGTACTATTACTAATTGGGAGTGAAACAGTTCTCTTAAGTTAGGACCATGTTAAACATTCTTTAGATTCTTCTAACTATAAAATTTGTACTTTATAGTAATTTTGCTTAGTCTCATAAAGTTTTTTTTTTATAAAAGAAATTAGAAAATGTCTAAATTCACACCCAAAATTGTATATATTCACTTCATACTCCAAAACCCGCTCTCTACCTTCACTGGGTTGGGGGTAGGCTGCGTACACTACCCCAAACCCTACTTGTGGGATTATACTAGGCCTGTTGTTGTCGTTGTTGTACTCCAAAACCCGTCATTTCTTTTCGGGGCAGATAAAATAATGCCAAGAACTATCATAGTCATAAGACATGTACTCCTTACATTTTTTCAGTTTATGTGATACTATTTCTTTATTAGTCCGTTTTAAAAAAATGAGACATTTCTATTTTTGGAAACAATTAACTTTACACATCCCATTTTTATCCTTTATGACAAATTTTTATAGTTACACAAATGTATGTGTTCAAAACAACAAGTTTCAAAATCTTTCATTTCATTCTTAAGCTCTGCACCAATTCAAACTATGTCACATAAATTGGAACGGAAGGAGGATATATATATTACCTTGTAACTATTGACCAAATTCTTCCACTTGGATTTACACTGTTCAGCACTTCTCCTATACCCTCTCTCCTTCATCTTAGCAGCTACCATCTCCCATAGATTCTTCCAATTACTTCGCTTCGCCGAAGAAAACTCCCTCTCAAGCTCACCCCTAATAGCTATGAAATCCCTAGTTTCCTGATTACTCCACGGCGGAACACGCTCGTCCCTCTTAGGAAACTCATCGTCTCCGGCGACGGCGGCGGTAGTGGTGGAGATTGAGGCGCCGGGAAGGAGGTGGAGGGGGAGATTAGGAAACATCAAACGTTGGGGAAATGGTCCGAGGTTTTCATTGTCTCCTCCACCAAACATTTTTTTGGGTCTTTTTTTTCTTTGTAAATTTTTGGAGGGGAAAGAGCAAGGGTTTGGTAACTTTGATTTATTTAAGTAGAAAAAAGGGACCAAAAAGAGAGTTTTGGGGTCAAAATTAGAAGAATACTTTGTTTTTAAAAGTCATATTTTTGACATTTTCTTGATAGACAAGTAAAGAATAATGGTGGTTTTTGAAAGGCTAAGTGTGCACACTCTAATTATTTATTTTATAGTCATATATTTATTACCTCCCACCTACACAAGTACTTTGTTTTGTGCACACGCACTTATTTGTAGAGAACACCACAATAATAATTGAGCAAAACTTATTTGTAGCCACTCGATCAGAACTTATATCAATCGGTAGCCACAAAATGACCTTATACAAGTTATAGCCTAAAAATAATAATAAAGGCTATTTTTGTTTCCTGCTCCTCTGGTCCCTCGCCGCAAATTACTGAAAATCCAAAGTAAAGTCCATTTTCTATTGTGGTGTCAAGAAATTTTTATTTCTCACTTGAAAACTTTCTGAATTGCCGTTTCATCACTTCAGAAAGTTTGAATTGTCAATCTTCTACTTAAACTCTGTTGGCAAACGTGGAGATTCAATTGGCTGTTCATTTTTTTTTCTCTTTTTCTCTCTATCTTGACATTTACTTTGTTTTTCATCCAACATAGATTCAATCTTTTTCTCTTTTTCTCTCTATCTTGACATTTACTCTGTTTTTCATCCAACATAGGTTTAATCTTTTTTTCTCTCTCTCTCTCTTTTCTCTATCTTCCAATTTACTGTGTTTTTTCATCCAAAAATGTTTCAACTGCATTCCCAATTTTCTTACTCGCCATCCTTCTCCTCACCTTCTTCTTTTGGGTCAATTATATGCAACTTTTTTACCTTGCATTTTCGTAAGAATCTATTTTCACAGTTAACATTGTAACTTCTTAATCACCTGGCACCAGTTATACCAATGCCCCATGGTGTAAAGTAGCCTTTGCACAAGAAAAAGGAAAACACAGAAGTACAGTATCTAGTTGGATAACTTATGAATACACACCGCTTTGTTAACATGAATATTATAATAAAAAAAAGGACTAAGATTGAGAAATTTTAGTAGCCAGGATTGTGCAACTCGATCTTCAACTAATAGTAATGCAGAATTAGTTGCCACGGATAGAGGTTAAAAAAATATATATACACTTTTATACATCATACAATAGTTTATACACGTTGGATAGATAAAAGTGACCGAATACAAGAAATATACAAAATAGATTATCACTATACAAAAATTATACAAAATAGACAGTCACTGTATAATTTATATACACTATACTATCACTATACAAGATATATACAATAGACTGCCACTACACAAAATATATACAAAATAGACTGTCACTATACAATGAATATACACTAATGATACATTAGGGATACACAAAAATATAGAGGATACACTTTATATACAAAATTTATACAATTTAATAGTATATATACAATTTTTATACATTTTATAATTGTCACTAAATAAAATATATATAAAAAAGACTGTCACTATACATTGAATATACAATAACGATACATTAGGGATACACTAAAATATAGAGGATACACTTTATATACAAAATTTATACAATGTAATCGTCTATATACAAATTTTTATACATTTATAACAATTTATATATAATTTTTATAATGAGCAGGAGCATTAGGGTAGGCGATGGCCGCTGCATGGTGGAATTTAGCAAGTTGCCGGAAAACGGCACCACCTACCCGAGCAAGAGTTGTGCTCACCGGGTAAATCTGGAGAAGAGGAACTTCAACTAAGAAAGAATATATACACTGAAAAATACAAGATACACTTATATACCAAATTCATACATTGTATAACTATATATATATATATATATATATATATATATATATATATATATATATATATATATATATATATATATAAAGTTACATATAAGTATAATCCAACTACCCTATTAAATTCAGACCCACCATCAATACTCACAGTAAAAATTCTTCACTCACAAAACACTATTATTTGAAAAAGAAGAAGAAGAAGAAGTAAAAAAAAAAATAAAGAGAAAAAATATAGACCTGAAATGGGAGATAGAGAAGGGAAGGAAAATAAAAAAAAAATAACCAAAAAAGATAAAAGGAAGACGAAGAAGACATAGAGAAAGAAAGAGGATAGGAATAAAAATGGTAATGGACAAAAAAAAATCCGTGCATTGGATAGAACGAAAGAAAGATAAAAAGGCATGCATTGGATAGAATGAAAGAAAGATAAAAAGGTTAGGATTAAATGTTGTCTTGGGAAGATAAATGCATTGGAAATAGATAATGAGAATTTTTCATAAAGCACCATCTTTTAGATCTAATTAGCCATTTATAGATACACTTTGCTATATTACGTGTTATAGATACCTTTTATGTTATTATACAATGTATTTCATGTATTTAAGCTATTGTAGTCATTAATACAACCAAAAAAATAGGCGTAAAAGGTGAAATTCTAGCTAAGTTTGACATGTATTTAGCTGTATTCAAGTGGCATTAACATTAAATACAGTAACGTATCTGCGCAAAATCTGGAAGGTTAAATTGGTTAAAAACGGAAGGAAATCAAATCACATGATATTCTCCTAATTTAACTCAACGAACTAAAACGATCCCTCATTAATCTGTATTTGAAAGATACATAATAAAGATTATAGCTGAATAAAGAGAAATACATATGAATAATACAGTTGAGTAGAACTGTATAGAGTTGAATACAACAAAATACAGCTTAATTCATCTGAATAAAACACTTGAATACAACAAAATACAACTGAATACAGCTGAATAGAACTCTTGAATGCAACAAAATACAACTAACTTCTGCTGAATAAAATTATGGAATATAGCTGAATACAACTGAATACAGTTGTATAAAACACTTGAATACAACTAACTACTGCCGAATAAAATAGTTAAATACAAGCCCAATTCTAACGGATCCTGAGTTATCCCAGAGAAAAGCGCGACATCACTTCGCTCGCGTTCTCACTTGAAAACTTCCGTTGTCGGTGGTGCACAAACAGTGGAATTTGCGTCTCTAGCCATTGAAGAACAACCATGGCAGGTAGAGTTTAAAATGTGATGCAGAAGCAATTTGAGTTCTCCTTGTGTTAATTCGTTTTACTGTTGCTTGTTGACAATTGTAAATTTTACTCAGGTGGACAACCTGAGAGAGAAGACAACTAGAGAATTTGAGTGGGAGAAGAGGTATGAATCGTGGGTTGAGGGAGAAAGAATAAAGTGTATGCAAAAAGAGAGAGAGAACGTGGTTAGTCAATTTTACGGTGATTATGTGAGAGAAAAGACTAAAAAGGAGAGAGAAAAATATTATTTAGCATATATGGTGCCTTAAATGTAGGATGTAACTATAATTAGATATTTGGCTATAAAGTATAAAAGGTATCTATAGGATGTAATATTTTAAAATGGTATTTATTTAAAATAAATAGGGTACTAAGGTTTTCTATAGGGTGTAAAAATTTCATAGATAATGGCTACAAGTTGCAAATAAATTGGGCCGAAAGGCCATTTTATGTAAGTGGGTAAAAATATGGGCTATTAAAATTTTGAGGGGCTATAGAGGGTAGTTTTCTCATATAATTCACTGTTCATATGTTAATTCATTTGAAATTCTTCAAGAACACACGATCCAAGTCCAGAGGCGGAGCTACGATTTTAACTTTATAGGTTCTGAATTTTAGAACGATTTTACATACTAATAATTGGATTCTAAATTAATAGTTATACATAATTATAGAACTTTTTAACATAGATATATTATTTGAGGAAAAGCTATTGAGTTCATCTAAACCCGTGGTCGCCTGATCGGGCTTCTAGCTCGTCTCTACCTCCAACCATATTTATTTCATATTTCTGGAAGAAACATCTGAACCAAATCTCTTAGTTGAAAGAACTCCTCTTTTTCCTTTCTTAGATCATGGTCTCCAAGATGGTTATAGTTTTTTTTTTCTTTTTTGGTTTTCTACCTTGGGTCCGTATTACATCAGAGCCCGATTATATTCGGATTCGTGTCATGTAGGGCCTTATTAGAGGGGAAACGCTCTCTATCAATAATTTTTCTATACCTAATGCTCGAACCCCGGACCTTTAATTAAGGAAAGAGCAACCTGTTCCGCTGCACTATATCCTTTGGTGGTCCAAGACAGAGGCGGACCTACAGCAGTCCTTGAGGGGTCACGTGAACCCGTTAACTTCGGCAAAAACTCTATATATTCATAGCTGTATATACGTTGGGGACCCGTTAAATATTTTTCTTGGCCCCCATATTAACAAAATTACACCTGGAGTAGTGGTACGCTTCCAAGCCGAACGATGCGGGTTCGAAACTTGCCTGCTTCAATTTTTTTATTGGTGCCCCCGTTATTCTTAAATCCTTACGAAGGAAAATGCCTAACACCACTATAATATTGGTATATAGAAAAGAGTACGATTGTGTTGGTTTCGTAAGGCTACGTTGTAGTCGATTGTGGCTCTCATTGATTGTGCTAATTTGTCCTTGTGTACATGTTATCCACAATTCAGACACGTCTTCCACATAAATTTAAGTAGTTTTTTCCTCAATTATTTCAAAGTCTTTAAGTACAAGGATATCGGCAAGGACAAGACTCTAAATTTATGTTTGACGTTTTTATTACCAAGAATACTTTGATGCTAAATGTGGGGCAAAAGAAACATGTTAGATTACGAGGTTGTTTGGGTAAGTTTATAAGGTGGTCGTATTGAGCTAAGCACTTATGATGCATGCACTTTTTGTTAATATATTGTATTTGTAAAATAATTCTGGAGAATATAAATAACGTATAAATAGAAATAAAAAACAGAAATAGAATTTAATCCGAGCCCACTGAATTCACAGTGTTTCCTTAAGGAACTTAATCCCCTCTTAGTACCCAAGGTTGTGGATTATTTCCTCCCAGAATAGAACGAATTATACACTAGTGTAGCGGTTCTTCAAACCTTAGTGTTTCAGCGAACACAATGATCGGTAGCAAATCACACTTACTGTTGCTTTCTTTGTAGTTAAAACAATGCAGAAGAAATGAGGAGTATTCAGAAATTCGTATGGAAAATTTGAGAGAACGGACAACTTATTATAGCCCCAACATGCTGAGTTCAAACGAAGAGAGGTCAGTTACGTAAAACGACCATAACGTAAATGGCCATTTACGCAAATTAAAACGAGCAGAGTCAATGAAACGGGATAATTTGGATTATTAATCTTCTGTTACAAACACGGATATTTAATAATATTATGTCAATATTTACTATAAATTTGGTCCAAAAAATTAATCAATCAATCGATCATTTGACCAAATCCGAATCCGAAGCCGAAGCCGAGCGAGCGAGCGAGCGACGACGACGGCGTGAGGCTTGCCTTCTTCTTTAACTCTTTAAGAGCTAAAAGAAGAACAATTATATATATACCTATCAAAACCTTTTTCTCTTCCAATATGGGACAATGTCCCATTGTCAAGGAGGAAAACTCAAATATCTGAATCGAAGCCGAAGCCGAAGCCGAGCCGAGCGAGCGACGACGATGACGACGACGCAAGGCTTGCCTTCTTCTTAACTCTTTAAGAGCTAAAAGAAGAGCAATTATATATATACCCATCAAAAACCTTTTCCTCTTCCAATATAGGACAATGTCCCGTTGTCAAGGAGAGAAACTCAAATATTTTATTTTTCCTCCATTTCTCATTCACCCTCTTTTAAGCTTATTTTAGCTTCAAAAACTCAACAATCCCCCACATGAATGGGGAATGGCTATATCACAGAAATATATGCATGAAAAATTGTGTGATTCGCAATCGCATCGGGATAAGTAGGTTTCCTTTTGAACTTTCCGTAGTGAACTTATGTCGGATATACTCCGTCAATCGGTAGATTTGATATCTTTGAACCGTCGAACTTTAGTGTATACCTAGACAACCATAAGTCAGACAATCAACCTTTAACCGTCTTTGGTTCTCATTGTTGTGTTCGTTTCAGCCATGAACATCTCCTGTTTTCATAAGTGCGTAGAGAACTGGCCTTACAAAACTCTCCTTGAAGCGGCTAACACTTCACACTTATATAGGTGATTCCTAAACGTGTCATCCCATAGATACACTATTTGATATACCCCGTATCAATTTTAGAAATCATTAGAAAACCTTAATGCTTTATCTTTGGTACTGAGCATTGTCTCTTCACGAGAATGGACCAAAATTTTAGTTGAAAATGTTGAACCGTCATTAATGACTTTGTTTGACCTCCTTGAACCTAGATCTTGGGATCTCCAGTCTTCTAGGTAGAGTTACTGCCACAATGACTTGTTCTCGGCCATAGTCCCATTCCCCTCGATGATTTCTCAACTACCTGTCTAGTTAGGCCTTTTGTATGTGGATCTGACACATTATCACTTAGCTATACGTAGTCAATCGTGATAATTCCTCTAGAGAGTAGTTGCCTAACGGTTTTATGTCTTCGCCATATATGACGAGATTTACCGTTATACATAACGCTCCCATCCCTTCCAATTGCCGCTTGACTATCGCAATGTATTCATATTGGTGCCAATGGTTTGGGCCAAAATGGAATGTCTTCCAAAAAATTCCGGAGCCATTCAGCTTCTTCACCGACTTTATCTAAGACTATGAACTTAGCCTCCATTGTAGAGCGGGAAATACAAGTTTGTTTGGACGACTTCCAAGATACCGCTCCTCGACCAATAGTGAATACATATCCACTTGTGGACTTAGAATCAGTTGAACTGGTGATCCAATTTTCATCACAGTATCCCTCAATCACCGCAGGATATTTACTATAGTGCAAAGCAAAGTCCTGGGTATGTTCTAAATATCCCAAAACTCATTTCATTGCCATCCAATGAGATTGACCTGGATTGCTCGTGTATCGACTCAATTTACTTATAGCACAAGCTATATCTGGTCGTGTACAATTCATGATATACATTAAGCATCCCAACACACGAGCATAATCCAATTGTGATATGTTTTGACCTTTGTTCTTTGCTAATGCATGATTCACGTCAATTGGAGTCTTTGCAACTTTAAACCCTAAGTGCTTGAATTTTTCAAGTACTGTCTTAATATAATGAGATTGTGACAATGCCAGACCTTGAAAAGTCTTATGGATCTTAATCCCAGAATTAAATTAGCAACTCCCAAGTCCTTCATATCAAACTTGCTAGTTGGCATACACTTAGTCGCATTT
Source organism: Nicotiana attenuata (assembly GCF_001879085.1). NCBI lineage: Eukaryota > Viridiplantae > Streptophyta > Magnoliopsida > Solanales > Solanaceae > Nicotiana > Nicotiana attenuata. Next base: position 2,758,239 of record NW_017670235.1, read on the forward strand.
ATGTTGGCAATGTCATTACTCATTATCAGCATATCATATCATCCACATATAAGCAAACAATGACTATGTGATTTGGAGCATTTTTAATGTACACACATTTATCACATTCATTTATCTTGAAACTATTTGACAACATTGTTTGGTCAAATTTCGCATGGCATCGTTTGGGTGCTTGTTTTAGTCCATAAAGGGACTTAACAAGTCTATATACCTTCTTTTCTTTACCTGGAACCACAAACCCTTCAGGTTGTTCCATGTAGATATCTTCCTCCAAATCTCCATTTAAGAAGGTTGTCTTAACGTCCATTTGGTGAATTTCAAGACCATAAACTGCAGCTAATGCTACTAACATTCGTATGGACGTAATTCTTGTAACTGGAGAGTATGTATCAAAATAGTCAATACCTTCTCGTTGTCTATACCCTTTGATTACTAGTCTTGCCTTATATTTATCAATAGTGCTATTCATCTTTCATTTTCCTCTTAAAAATCCATTCAGAACCTAAAGGTTTATTTCCAGGAGGAAGATCAACCAATTCCCATGTATGGTTGTTCAATATGAATTCTATTTCACTATTGACTGCCGATTTCCAAAATAATAATTCCGAAAAAGACATAGCTTCTTTAAATGTTCGAGGCTCATTTTCCAATAAGAAAGTCACAAAATCTGGTCCAAATGAAGTAGACGTTCTTTGACATTTACTACGTCTTGGATCCTCCTGATTAAATGTACTTTCTTTTGTTTCTTCCCTAGGTGGCGAGGTCGTTTAGATCCTTCACCAATCAACTCACATTCCATTCACCCTCTTTTAAGCTTATTTTAGCTTAAAAAAATAGTAATAGAATTTGTGATACTCTATCTATGTACCTAATATTCTGGATTGTTACAACATAAAATTTCAAAGCCAGTAAAAAGACATACTATTTCGCTCGACTTTTTTCTATTATAGAAGAAAAAAATGCTACATGTTAAGAAACTAAGCTCAAAATAACAATATAAAAAAAAATAGACAAGAGACGTACAGAGGAAAGAGATGAGAGATTCTTATTTCTTCCATGTATTCACGTGTGTTCCATGTGTGTACAATATCACTTCTCATCCTCTATTCATAGAATTAGATAGAGGTATACAAAAAAAATACCATAAACATGACATTAAGTATTTGAGATCATGTAGGAAGATCATCGGGCGGGGGGGGGGGATCATGGAGGCATGGGAGTTACAACTATAAGTATTGGAGTAGTGGGAGTTGTGAAAATAATGGACAAGAGTAGTGGGTATTATTCATTTAGGAGTTATGGACATCCACCATATAATAACACTCCCCATTGGATGTCCATAGATAATGTGCCTCGTTAAAACCTTACTACGAAAAGACAATGTGGAAAAAATTCTAGTAAAGGAAAAATAGTACACATATCATGTAATACGCATTATTTGCTGCCTCATTAAAAAATCTTGCCAGGAAAATCCAGTGGGATAAAACCTTAGCTAAAGGAAAAAGAGTGCAGCGCGTGCTATGATATACTCCCCCTGACAAAAATATCACTTGATATCTCACAGATGATGAATTCCAATGTTGTGTAACAACTTCTCAATTAATGAGATCGACAATGCCTTGTGAAGAAGTTTGTGAAATTATCGCTTGAATAATTTTGTTGAACATCGATCATGTCTGAAATAGAACTTTGGTGAAATATGCTCTATTTTGTCTCCTTCGATAGTCCTTCTTTCAATTGAGCTATGCATGCAATATCGTCTTCAATGTAATTGAAATCTTGTTGGATATCATAATATAACAATACCCTCACGTGCAAATAGATTGTTTGAAGAACGAACTTTTAAAAATTGTCTGCATTTGCAAAACCAACAAAATCTTGACAATATTTGTTAGAATAAACAAATCGATATCAAGAATTCCTTTTGCAATATAACACTAATAGTATTTCAATATATCCACATAGGATTAAAACTATATCTTGCAAACATATTGTTATACTCATGGTTTTAGCAAGATATATTAGTGCACCAACTGTACTAGACACAAAAATAAATCATGTACGCCATGATTGCTCTAATCTACATAAGGATTAGCTGAAACTTTATTTAATACTTTTCTTGGGAATATTAGTATGCTTCAGAACAATTTAAATCCTTCAAGGATTTTAATTATATGCATATCAAATGTATTGTCAGACTAAAACCTGAAATGACTGTATCCACCACACGAGATCATGTCTACATATAATCATTGCCAGGATATTTACAAATCTTCTTGTACCACAAGTCATATTTATGTCTATCGACTTGATTTTTTATTTAACTTTTCGTACAAGAACACATTTATACCTCCACTGTCTTTATACTTTCAGGTGTTGGGACTATCTATAACGACCTGACCGGTCGTTTTGAGCATTTGCACTTTGCTCACCAGTTCTCGGGCATGACTAGCCCCGTGTGATGTACCATGACTTATGTCAATCGTCGGTTTTAGTTTTCAGGTTAATCGGAACAGATATGGAAGAATGATTCTCAACTTGAAGCTTTAAATTTGAAAGGTTTGACCAAGTTTTGACTTTTTAGTATTCGATCTCGGATTTGGATTTTTATGATTGGGTTAGCTCCGTTAGGTGATTTTGGACTTGGGGGCGCGCCCGGAATATGATTTGGAGGTCTGTGGTAGATTTAGGCTTGAATTGGCGAAATTGGAAATGTGGCGTTTCTCGGTCGGCAGTGGAAATTTTGATATCGGGGTCGGAATGGAATTCTGGAAATTGGAGTAGGTCTGTAGTGTCATTGTGACGTGTGTGCAAAATTTCAGGTCATTCGGATGAGGTTTGAAGGTTTTGGCATTGTTTGCAGAATTCGAAAGTTTAGAAGTTCTTAGGCTTGAATCCAAGGGTGATTTGGTGTTTTGATATTGTTTTGAGTGTTCTGAAGGTTCGACTAAGTTTGAATGTTGATATATGACTTGTTGGTATTTTTGGTTGAGGTCTCGAGGGCCTCGGGATAAATACAGATGGTTAACGGGGGATTTGGAATTGAGATTGTGCAGTTGAAGCTGCTGCTTCTGATATTTCCGCACCTGCGGATTAGGGAGCACAGGTGCGAGGTTGCAGATGGGGTGGGGAAATCGCATATGCAGAATTTAAGGGCCAAGAGAAGAACCGCAAATGCGGTGAGTTTGACTCATCTGGGGGACCGCAGGTGCGGTGCCTAAGGCGCAGATGCGGTCTTGGACTTTTAAGTGGAAACCGCAGGTGCGGCTGTTTCGACCGTAGAAGCAGTTTCACAAGTGCGAGATGCCAGGGCAGAAAGTATAAAAGGGACCCTTCGCGAATTTTGGCCATTCTTCACCTTTTTTTCATTTGGATTTTGAGGCTTTTGGAGGGTTTTGAAGAGGGAATCAAGGGGATACTTATTGAGGTAAGTTATTTGAGCTTAATACTTATGATTATGATAAATTTCAGTTGTTTAAGCACGAAATTGGTTGAAATTAGGGATGAAATTGAGGGGTTATGACTTGGAAATTGGAGAGTTTAATTTGAGGTTTTGAGGGACCACTTGATGTCGGATTTTGATGATTTTGGTATGGATAGACTCATGAGTGAAAGCAGTTTCTAGTTTTGTGATTTTTGTCGGATTTCGAGACGTGGGCTCGGGGGCCGGGTTTGGGTGAATTCCGGGATTTTGGTATAATTTGAAAATTTTTCGTATGAAATTGGGGTATTGGCCTATATTGATTACATTGTATTGCTTTGGTTAGATTTGGGGCGTTTGGAGGCCGATTCCAGAGGCAAGAGCGTCGCCGAGTAGGGATTTGACCGATTTGAGGTAAGTAATGATTGTAAATCTTGTCCTGTGGGTATGAAACCCCGGATTCACATCGTTTCACTACTTTGAGGTGACACACATGCTAGGTGAAAGGCGTGTGGGCGTGCACCGTTGGGGATTTGTGACTTGGTCTATCCCATAACAACTATTAAGTTGCATATTTAACTGAAACTATATGATACTTGTCTGTTTTAGAAAGAAATGCTATAAATTGGGTTGAATGCCTTATTTGGGCCTCGTGCCAAAGCTGTTTGGACCCTTAGGGGCCTTTTCTTACTATTCTCTCACTGTTTTGATTGAAAACTTATTCTCAGTCATGCTATGTTTACTGATTTCATAACTCAGTTCTTATTATACTGTTTTGATGCATATAAAACGTTATTTTGGGTTGAGCACCCTGATTTTTACTGATATCCCGAGGGGTTTGAGAGGTTTATGACTGAGTGAGGCCGAGGGCTTGTTCTTGTGAGGATATTTATGGGATCAGATTGCACGTCGCAGCATGTTGTTACTGATTCATGACTGAGTGAGGCCGAGTGCGTGACTGTGAGATATTGAGACTATGGCGCGTGAGTTGTCCGTGCAACACGTGAGTTTTCCGTGCAGATTCTGATATTGATGTTATAGCACGTGAGTTGTCCGTGCAACACGTCAGTTGTTCGTGCGAATTATGGCGCTTGGGCTATCCTTCTAGAGTCTGTACACCCCCTAGTGAGCGCGGGTACCCTAAGTGAGTGGTATGATATTATGCTTGAGGGGCTGTTCTTGATTCATGTTGTGCTTGAGGGGCTGTTTACGAGTGACTGTGAGGTTTGCACGAGGGGCTGATTCTGAGTGATGTTATGCCCGAGGGGCGGTTTTTGATTTAGTTGCCCGAGGGGCTGTATACGAACTGTTTTTTGACCAAGGGGCTATTTATAATTTTCATCACTTTTACTCTAAACTACATTGAGCCTTTGTTGAAACTGTTGAAAAGCATCTTCAAATAACTATTACCGAAAATTGGATTTTAAACAAGATGATTTGAATCATGATGTGGATTTTATGTGTTTCCTACTGCTCAGTCTTTATTTACCTTTAGTACTTACTGAGTTGGCGTACTCACATTACTCCCTGCACCTTGTGTGCAGATCCAGGGGTTGCTGGACGTGCTAGCGAGCGTTGATTTTTTATCCGTCGCGGATATTTTGGAGTTGGCAAGGTAGCTGCATGGCGATCACATCCTTGTTTTTCTCCCTCCCATCTTCCTATAGACGTTATTAGTTGGTTTTCCCGACTGTATTGGTCTTAGTATTATCGGACGATTCTTAGTAGATGCTCATGACTAGTGACACCCCGATGTCGGGCTTTCTTTCCGCGCTGCTATTTTGATTACTCACATTACTCCCTGCACCTTGTGTGCAGATCCAGGGGTTGCTGGACGTGCTAGCGAGCGTTGATTTTTCATACGTCGCGGATATATTGGAGTTGGCAAGGTAGCTACATGGTGATTGCAGTCTTGTTTTTCTCCCTCCTATCTTCCTATAGACGTTATTATTTGGTTTTCCCAACTGTATTGGTCTTAGTATTATCGGACGGTTCTTAGTAGATTCTCATGACTAGTGATACCCCGATGTCGGGCTTCCTTTCCGCACTGCTGTTTTGATTCAAACACTTTATGAAGGTTTAGTGTTAAATAGCTCCAATTTTATCTTAAGAATGAAAAAATTGATTGGTTTTGGTAATGTGTCGGCTTGCCTAGTACCACGATAAGGTGCCATCACGACAGAGTTGGTTTTGGGTCGTGACAAGTTGGTATCAGAGCCTATGTTACATAGGTCTCACGGGTCATGAGCGGGTTTAGTAGAGTCTTGCGGATCGGTACGGAAACGTCTGTACTTATCGTCGAGAGGCTGCAGAACCTTTAGGAAAAACTTCCCATTCTTGAATTGTTATCATGCGGTATTGATTCAGCTTGAAGTTAACTCTTTGAATTCCTTCCACGCATTTGTATGCGCACATGAGCACTCGGTATCAACTATGCATCGACAGCTTGTGAGTTCCATGGTTGAGGTGCGAGATGTGATTTTGGCATGTTGATGATGGGCCGGTTTGGAGGACTTGAGGCCGGGTTTTGTCTTTGGCTTGAGTACTGAGATTTCGATTGTGCGAGCATGTGCATTTGGTAATTATATGTCCATTTGTGTCCTTAATGGTGGGATTTATGACTGGATGACTATGAGGTGAGTATGAGTTGATTGCGAGATGTGTTCAGATTGTTCGAATGTGGCAAGAAGAGTTTGCTGGAGATGTAGCAAGGACTATTGGATGTTGACTTTTGTCTTGAGTTGGCGTATGTGTTGATATCCAATTTTTTTCTATATTTTTTATATGCATAAATACTTTCAAAATAGCATATATATGCATATACAAGCATGCACAAGGTTTTTATAATTTTTCCCACAATTTTAAAGATTTTAAATTGATTTATCTCCTTCCCTTTTATTCATAAAATCCTCAATAATTATCCCTCAAATTATTGTTATGATGATCTAGTCATTTAATTTCTATATTTATGCCAAAATAGGGTTAAAATATTTTTTGTGCATTTCTATAGTTGCATTTTGTATTTTTAAAGCTAAATTGCATATAATTGCAATATTAGCCTTATTAATGTATAATTACATTTATATACGTAAAATTGATCTCCTATATTTTTAAAATGTTAAATATCTATTTCAATCATTTTAGTGCACAAAATTATTTTCCAGAAGTTATTTATTATTTATTGTAAATTATATGGGAAAAAATGGCTATTTAAAATATAGCCAGATTTGCCTTTCAATTTCAGCCTAATTTCAACCCAACACCCAGCCCAATTCCTAATCGAATTACCCGACCCAAACCCTAAACCCACCGACCCGATCCAGAACCAATTAAATCATGGCCGTTGATCTAAGAGATCAACGACCCGTATCAATTCTTACCTTTTTAATTCTAAACGACCCCCTAGCCCTAATCATTTTCTTCACATCCGCCGCCCCAAAATTCCCTCTGCTCTCAACCTAAACCTAATCTTCAACCGCCGATCTCCCATCTACGGTCACCTCTCATCATCTCTTAAGCCTCCAATGGCTTCTCTCATGCCACGCTCACCTTCTCTAAGGTCTTCAAGGGCCCTGGGCCACACCGACTTGCATCTAGGGTTTGCTATTTGGCTGTTCTTGGCCACTCTGGTGTGATTTCAAGCAAAATCTTGTTGTACTTGTTACGATCCTTGAGATTTTGATAGGTTCTTTCATTTATACTTGGGTTTCTTCTAAAACCCTAATTTTTGCTTACAACTCCTAGATCTGTACAATTTTTAAACGATTTGAGTCTGTTTCTTTGATGTTTTACACTATCCTTGTAAATCTTTACAAGAATCATCGATAGTGTTTTTACCTTCTTCTCAAATTAGGATTTTCGGAACTTCTTCTAAAATTTTGTTTAAACCGATTCTTTATGTTTAAAACTTCTATCTCTTGCATATTTCGACTGATTCTATGATTTTACTCCCTTTCCAACTCGCCATGTTGAAAACCCTAATTTCTTAGTTCTAATCTTGGGTTTCTGAGTTTGGTTTTGATAACGTGTTCAGTTAATCAATATGTTTCTATGATTTTGGATTTTACCCTATGATTGCTTGTTAAAGTTCCTAATTATGGTTATCTCTGCCTATTGTGTGATTTTGCCCTACTTTGTTCACCAATGTTTCTGATTCTTCACTTCTCCTACCTGTATCATGCTTGTTCTACTAATTCAGACTATGCTCTACATGAATCCCTAATTTATAGACGATTCTTGTCCTACTCGACCTCTTAGAGTTCTGGTTTTTTTGGTTGCTATGTGCTTGTTCTTGTAAAGTTGTGCTAAATAAGTGCTATTTTTCTATTTTTGGATCCTTGAATCTTTGTGACTGATCTTTCACTGATTTTGCATGATATCTCTACTGATTTTTAACCTTGTAGAATATTTTCTGCGGTCAATTATGCTACTAATTGATTTCTTAAGTCTTTCCTTGATTGGAATATGCTGAACCTAGCCTCTATACATGTGTGTACTTGTACTATGCAGAAAATATTTCCTTATTTGTTATGCTCAGCCTTATACGATTTTCTTCCTTATTTGCCACATGTTTATTACCGTTTGAAGTTGACTCCTCAATTAAAAGAGTACTTACCATGATTTTGTGACTGATTGATTCTAAGTAGGGGTGTCAAATGGGCGGGTTGGGTCAATTTTGGGCGGGTCAAAATGGGTTGAGTCAATAATTGGGCGGGTCATTTGACCCGCCCAAAAGTTACTTGGGCTAAGATGGGTTGGTTCAAGATGGGTTAAAATTCGGGTCATAACCCAACCCGCCCAACTCTTATTAAACTTTAATTAATATGTGTTATTTTCTTATAAATTGTATAATTACTAAATAAGGCTTTTTTGCTTTTGTTATGGTATTTAAAATATTAAATAAAAAATAAAATTATTTCTAAGATATTTCGACAAACTTACTCATGGATCAATTTGGGCTAAAATTAACCCAATTTTAAATGGGTTGAGATGGGTTGGGTCAAGATGGGCTAAGTTCAATAAATGGGCGGGTCAATAACCAACCCAACCTTGGGCGGGTTGGGCGGGTCATTTGGGCTTGGGCCAAATTTGACAGCCCTAATTCTAAGTCCCCATAATTACTGATGAACTTTAATTTACCTTATTTGATACCTGCTTTCAAACTATATATACACACTCTTTCATTAATACAACACACGAACACTTTTGGTTCAAAAGCTCTCTCTCTCACCCTTAAAACTTTCTGCTCTTTCTTGTGTTACTTGCTCTTATGCTGAGTTAGCCGGCTGCAAGCCAAGGCTAACTATTGTGCTCTCCTGCTCCTTCACTTTTGCTTACTGTCCTCTTTACTGGTATGTTCTAGTTTCAATTCAAGTTTCAACAACAACATGGTTCTTTTATTGCTTCAGTTCATCTTGTTTCTAGTTTGCTTCTACTTATGGTTTTGCTGTGAAACTTGCAGTTAATGTGATTACATAATTAGCATATTATGAACCCCCTTCCATAGGATCAGTATGACCATGTTCCCCCTTTATGTAGTCTATTTTTGCACTATCTGGTTAATGGTATGAATCCCCTCTATGTAATCTACACTCTTGACTTGTATGGTTCTGGAATTGGTCTTAAATCATTTGGATCCTACTAAACCCCCTTAAGTATGGCTAGTTCTATGACTGTGCTTGATCAATTGTGTTTGAGCATGTCTGTACCACTTCCTAAGACCTTGGCTGGTTCTGTGTTTACAATCATGTGTTCTATGTGTGCCCAATCTCCATTCCCCTTGTGTGTAGTTTCCTTCCTCTTGGTTTTGGTCCTGTGAACATTGCTGATGTGATTTTAGATTCCATGTTTGATTTACTGTTGCTTGATCATGTAACTCTCTCTTTTCAAAGTTGTTTTACTGCATGACCCTCTCTTTTATTCTACAAAACTGTTTCAAACAAGTCTCTTTTAACACTGTTTTCTTACTAAAACCCTTTCAAGCTATGTCAAGCACTCTCACTGTACTCCTAAGTCAATAAGTTTTGCCCCCTCCAGTATGTGTACTGCCTTGGGATCCTCTTGAGAACCCTCTGAACTCTGGCATACTAAGGCTGGCCTTTCCACACTGCACTTATCCAATTTCGGTTACCAAGTCTAGGTGTAAGCACTGCCCGGGATCCTTGAGATCCTTAGGGAACTTTGATGCACCTAGACTATGATATTGTCTATGGAATTGAGGCATTTGAGGCTATTGGAGGCTTTGGAAATTTGGTCCTAATTGAAGGCTCCCTATAGAATAGCTTCTTATTTTCTTATTTACTTATGTAATTCATTCATATGGTCTGTAATAACTTGTAAACAAATCTTGGGGTAATTAGTGAAAGGGATGGGTAGCTACATGTTTATGGGGTAATACGGGTAGAAATCATGCTTATAGGACTTTACATTTTAATCTGATTGCCTTACCAAGTAGAAAATCATGCCTATAGGGCTTTACATCTTGTCATGTTTATCTCACCATGCTAGAAATCATGCCTATATGTTTCAAATAATTCCGTAATAGAAATCATGTCTGCAAGTCTTAAAATCAGCTTCACGAATAGATGCCATGCCTATAGGACTTAATCCAGATTCTGTTGCAACAAGTGCTTATGTATGTTTCCATGTCTGCAAGTCTTAAAATCAGCTTCACAAATAGATGCCATGCCTATCGGACTTAATCCAGATTCTGTTACAACAAGTGCTTATGTATGTTTCCATGTCTGCAAGTCATAAAATCAGCTTCACAAATAGATGCCATGCCTATAGGACTTAATCCAGATTCTGTTACAACAAGTACTTATGTATGCTTCCATGCCTGCAAGTCTTTAAGATCGGTATTAAACCTAGATATCATGCCTATAGGGAACAATATCAAATTCGGCCTATGGGTCTCGCCTATGTTTAGTTTAAATAACTCAATTCGGTTAGCGTTTAGTTCACTTCTGAATTGGTTTAACTAAGTGGTTTATATTTCTCTGAAACGAGTTCTTTTAAAAACTGCCTTAATTTGTTATTAGACAGCATGCCCATAGGGATTTAAAAGTCTGTTTTAAAATTTGCCCTATTTTACTATAAAATGCAGTCATCAGTGTGAACACCTAATTTTTGACCACACCCAAATTCTATATTATTTTAGTGTAAATATTTTTTTTAGGTCTAATGTTGATATTTTTTAAACTTTTATCATTCTCTTAATAGGTTTATTATAAAAAACTACAAAAAAATATTCACATACTTATAGTACAAATTTTATTTCTATTTTTACAGAGAAGAAGAAAATTAACAAAAAAAATATATTTGGTTTCATTTAATTAGAATTTTAATAATTACTTTGTGGTACCTTTTTTTTAGTATTATTTAAAGTACATATAAATATTTATTTTTACTATATTGTAAGAAATATTGGTTATTCTTCTTATCTTCATAATTTAATTATCTTTAAAATAAAAGACAAATGAAAATAAAAAATCAAAATGAACTAAAATCACGTTAAAGTGATTAAGTTTGTTATCAAATTGTTATTTAAAAATATAATTTTTACATTTTATAAAATAAACAAATAAACAAATAAAACCACCCAACTTCCCCACTTTCCCACTTCACTCATGTCTCACCCCCACTCTCTCACATCTTGCACACACCTTCACATATTTCCTTACCTCAATCCGATATAAACCCACTCCTTAGCACATAATAAGATAACCACCAATTCTCTTTATTAAAAAAAAAAGGAAGGGAAGATAAAAAAAGAAAGAAGGAAAAGAACGTGAAAAGTGAAAAAAAAAAGAGAGAAAAAATTCAAAAAACAAAAGGCAGAAAGAACGAGATTGGAGAGAAGAAAACAAAATTAAGAGGAAGGTAAACAAATAATTAGAGGAGAGATTTCAGAGAGTTTTAAAAAACTTTAGGAGTGACGAAGGTTCAGTTCGAGTTTGGGGATCCTGTTTGCGGTCACAATTTTCGCTCATCTGTTGTAATTGTCGGATTTTTCTCAAGATATATTGAAAAGCTTCACTGCAAAGGTTTTTATTCCTCGCTTGCTTAGTTATTTTATTTGCACAATAATCTTTGAAAGATTTTAGTTCTATTATGAATTTGTTTGTTGAGATACAAGCTACTGTCTTAGCATTACTTTAAAATATGAAACTATCTACGTTACTTTTGAATATGAAGATTTCTTAGTCACAATGTTTAGCTTCTGTAAAATATAAAATATTCTTGAAGGTATTTCTTTCTACTTAAAATAAATTGTAGTAAATATAGTTTCATTAGTTTGTCGGATTATTTATCGTAATTGCTTTAGAGTGATGTTAGATTCAGTTTGGGGATATAAATATTTTTTATTTCACCATAAGAAAAGATAGTTAAAGAATTCTATAAAGTTCTTTTATTTTTACTTATTTCTTTTGTAAAAAACTTTACTACATTGCTTCCTAGTGCCTCTGTTTGTGTTAGAAATTTTTTGTTAATATAGTATAAAGGTATGATTTTGGTTTTGCTCTAACAATAGGCAAGTCTGCATAATCAACTTAATGGAATTTTTCATGGCTTCTCTCAAAATATTAATTCACCTTTTGCTTTAAATAATAATTATAAATATGTTTATTTTTAAGTAGTTTGAATATTTTTTTGGCCTTATTGATGAGGCTGCATTACTTAGGTTGTATGGATTTAAAGTAATAAACCAAATAGTGGGTAAGAAAAATATTTCTACGCTCAAAATTAATAAAGCTATAAGTTGGCTCAACTATTTCCGTAAAATAAATATTGTACATTAACTCCAAAAAGTATTAAGCCAAATAATAAAATATACAATTAAATATCTCTAATATAAAAGAGACAAAATAATTAAATGTTCTACATACGCTATTAGCCCATGTGTTCATACCCGGACCTTGGATTGATATACTTAAATAATAAAAGGACCATGTGTGCATTCCGCGTCTTGATACCTTTAAATTTACCATAATTATGTTTTAACCATGTGAACATTCCCGTNTTAAAAGAAAAAAAATAATTAAAAAAAAAAAAAAAAAGAAGCTACAAAATTACTTACATTCGTAGAATGTAAAGTTTATTTCTAAAAAAAAAAATCAAAAATATATATGTACATNTTCTCTTTCATTTACTTATTTTTATATTATTCGCTAGGAGCATGTTAGGCTCGATTTAGACTAGTATTGTGATTATGTATACGTTCGCGTAACATAATTGCGAATTTAATTCTAAAAGTAACTCGAGGGATGCGTTCGCGCAACTTCAACCAAACTTTTCCTAATAAAATAAATAAAGTGTTATTAATTGTGGACACGTTCGCGTGACATGATTTTTGACGCGCCAAAGGAAAAGAGTATACGTACGCGTAACTCAATTCTTTCATTACGAATAATTCAAGTGATTTAAAAGCGGTAAAAAGATAAATGCACATAGGTCCTAAAAATGAGTAGTTAAACAATTTAAGCCAAGTAATATTCACTAAGCGACCGTGCTAGAACCACGGAGCCCGGGAATGCCTAACACCTTCTCCCGGGTTAACAGAATTCCTTATCTAGAATTTCTGGTGCGCAGAATCTTTAAAATAAAACTTCCTCGATTTGGGATTTAAAATAAACCGGTGACTTGGGACACCATAATTTATTCCAAGTGGCGACTCTGAAAGATAAACTAAATAATCCCATCTCGAATAATGTCACTTTAATTGGAAAAATTCCCTTATATACCGCTCTCGGGCGGGGTGTAAAAAAGGAGTTGTGACAGCTCTGGCGACTCTGCTTGGGACAATAAGAATTCGAGCTTATAATGTGATCTATACTTGGCTTTATTAATTTGATGTCATTACTGTGTTTTTTGGCCTAATGTGTTAATTGCCGCTTATTTACCGCTTTGATATTATTTGAATTGTATTAAACTGTCTTCTTACGCCTCTCTCCTGAGTCTTCTGAATTTATGGTGCACACGTGCGCGTGGCCCACTTTTCTGTTAGAAGTCATACCAATTAGAACGAGGCTGGGTCAAGTAACTAGGCCGGGTAGACTTTCGTGCTCCCGGTACGTTGCCCCCACCTCGGCTCGAGCTGTCCGCTTGGGTAAGCCAGGTCTAAAACACTCCCCCGGGATTTAAACCTAGCATAACATAACCTCATGCCGGATCCCTAGTAGGAACGTTTGTTTGCATCATGTGCATTTGACTTTGGGGACTCAACACAGGGGTTGGGTCCGTCTAGGACAGGTGTACCCGAGAATTGCAAGACCATCCTGATGCATCTTATGTGCTACTTGTGCATTATGTTTGATTCGGCTTGTGCATGTTGACCGGCTTCTAAAAAATAATAAAATAAAATAAAAATATTGAAATTGAGGGAAAACCGGAAGGGAGAAAATTTACCCCGATTTTAAAAAATCTCGTTATTTACCCCAAAAAGATTATTACAGAATAAGCCTGGATTTTTCAAAAAGTGTATCCTATTCTCGAAACATTTACGAACTACGCGGGTCTGATTCTCATCGGATGTGAGATATGTAGGCAAACCTCATCGGTTCCGGCCTTCAATTTTCAAAAATTCAAAATTATTTTTCTTTAATTCCTTCTTTAAGTTTTTCTTTGATACATCAAATTAAATCTAAAAATATTTTCTTTCTTATTTAGAAGTCCTTATTAAAAAAAAAAAAAATTCAAAACCCAAAAGTATTTTCTTATTGTAGAAGTTCTGATAGTCTGAATTCACAAAAGAAAAAGAAAAAGAAAAAAAAAGAGTTAGTTTAGTTTACTTCAGTTCTGATCTCCCGAACTACGCAAGATCTGATTCATGTCTCCACATGATACGTAGGCAACCCACATCAGGTTCGATCTAATCATTTTGAAAAGAAAAAAAAAGTTTTAAAAAAGAAGAGAATAAAGTGGTAAAAAAAAAAAGAAAAAAAAGAGACTGTTTATTCTAACATACTTGTTGTTTTGAAATAAAAGCTAATTAAATGTGGTCGGTTTATTGGTTTGCAATGGCGAGTTACGCAAACAATCCAAGATCCCTCGGAAGTAAAAACATCTTCTCAACAAATGGAACAAGCACCACTGTTGTTGATCCAAGGTCACGAAAAGGCAAGTAGGAAAGTTGACGGTGAAAAATAAAAAAATGAAGGCAAATATGGGGTTGACTTTACCAGATTTGAGCAATAGGACATTGCATGCTCGGGATGATTTTATGATTGGGAATTTGATCAAGCATTGAAAGCCATAGTAGCCATTGCCGGGGCAGAAGAGAAACAAAAAAATCGGGCGCCAACCCAGAAAATTTCCCTATCAGACGAAGTCTCGGTAAGCCGGTCTTGCTATCTTTTCTGCCTTTTGAGTTATTTCAGTGTGTCATCTGAATGTTTTTACTTTACTGTCTTACATTCTGATGTAAATCCTTCTATTTGTTTTTAATATTCAAATAAATGAAATCAATATTTCATCATCCATGAATGTCTCTTTTCTAATCTTGTCCTTTTTTTTTCTTCTTCTCTTTTTATTTTCAGTTGTGTTAATGCAGATTTTAATAACATGACATGCTTGCGGACTTCATGCCCAGATCCTAAAACGCTGTCAGATTTCGAAATAATGAACCAAGAAACATAATTTGTTGAAGATAAGGCTTGTAAGAAAATAAACAAAGAATTGGAACGAAAATGAGATTCCCTCTCTTTGGATCATTGTTGAAGCCGAGATAGATGATGAGGAATGAGTCAAGACCCGATTGAAACATTGTCTTTGATTGATGGAAAGTGATCGCCGGAGGCTACCATGGGCAGTTGTACAACAAAGAATGGCCCATGCTTACAATAAAAAGTACGTCCCAAGAAATTTGAAGTGGGGCAACTCGTCCTGAGACATATTTTCCCGCACCATGAAGAAGCTAAGGAAAAATTTGCTCCAAATTTCAAAGGTCCATACATTGTAACAAGAGTATTGCATAGGTCCGTTGTATTGGGGAGACATAAAAGGAAACGTCCCCGAGACAACAGTCAAATCAGATGCAGTCAGAAGGTACTATGTTTGACTCACTACTCGGTGTTAACATTCTCTAATTGGGATGACGAAGGCTTTCTTTCTCACTACCCAAACACCATTAACCTTTTTTGCAAATCCTTTGAGCCGGTTCCCTATCTTTGATTACCCTCTTTGGAACCTGGAAGTTATTATAAAATGACAAAGAAAAGAAAAAAAACAAAAAAAAAAACAAAAAAAAAAAGAAAAAGAAAGGAAAAAAAAAGGAGCAAAAGAAAACAAAAATGAAAAAAAGAAAAGAAAATCAAAAATAGAGTTTCTGAACTACGTTCGGCTTGATTCCGAAAGGATACGTAGGCAGCCTCTCTCTAAGGTTCAGTCACACTAAAATAAAAATCCAAATTCCCCAAAAATTGAAACTGGGGCAGATATTATGATGTTTCGGCAATGATTTTGCCTGAAAGGTTCCAAAGTTGTAATTCAATCCATATTCTTTTTGCCCAAATCCTTTCAAGTCCTTCCGATCAATCAACGAGAATGTTCAAGAATTGGAGGATACTGTTACTTGGATCAGATGCAACCAAATAAGAGAAATAAAATGAGAGAGTCCTATTGGTGAAAACCCTCATTGGCACTGTAGGGCGATGGTGAGTAGAGAAAATAAAAATGAGAGAGTCTTATTAGTGAAAACTCGCAAAGGGCACTATAAGACGATGGCGAGAAGAGAAATGAGAGAGATCAGCTAGTGAAAACCCACAAAGGGCACTGTTGATCGAAAAGAGGATTCACATAACCATGGAATTAACACAATCATGAGCAAGGTTTCGCAGTTTCAAGTCAAAATTTGTGATGAGTTTTTGAAAATCGGACGGTTTATACAGATCAGGCATCTAGTCCAAAAGGCATGTCATGTTATTGAAGTCTGCATGTACTCCCATATAAGTCCGTATTTCTATTCCCTGAAAGGGACACCTCTTGTTCTAAACTCATTCTCTATTGTATTGTTTGTTTGTTTTTTTTTCTTTGAATCCCTTTCGGTCTAACTTTGTTCAAAAAATAAGGCCAAGAAAAGATGCAAGACCGATTTACAGGGTTCTCGTTTGAAGCGAGCTGATATATTCAAAAGGCGCCCAGCCTCGACAAATGCATCAAGTCGACCCCGACTGTCCATGATTGGCTGATGCTTTGAAATGAAAAACTTTGAAAGAAGTCAAAAGTGAAATGCCCACAAAGGCAAATAAAGTTGAAAAAGGTTAAGTACCGTCATGGCAAAGTTTGGAAAAGCTAAAGGTTCTCCAGAATCAGAAATGCAGTTGGTATTCAGGAAATAACTAGTTGCAGTTGAAGTCATTTAAGAAGATGAGCTGAGTCAAGGGACTGAAATAATCAAGGCCACAAACCGACCACCATTTTAAAACTAATGAATCTTTCTTTGTTCAGAACAATAACAGAACAAAAGAAATAGTTTGTGAAAACACGAACACCACCAAGTGAAGTTCTCAAATCCTTGATTTTTTCCAACATACATGTAAACATGCCATTTTTAGTTTCATTATATGTAATCAATACCCTATCTCCAACACAGGGTACTACATCCCCTGGTTGCCTTACTTTTTGTTGCAAACATAGGGTACGACATCCCCTAGTTGCATTTCAGAGTGCCACGAGCCTCATCTTATTTCCAACACAGGGTACTACATCCCCTAGTTGCCTTACTTCTTGTTGCAAACATAGGGTACGACATCCCCTAGTTGCATTTCAGAGTGCCACGAGCCTCATTTTATTTCCAACACAGGGTACTACATCCCCTGGTTGCATTATTTTCTACATAGGGTACGACATCCCCTAGTAGCATTTCAGAGTGCCACGGGCCTCTTCTTATNTTCTTTCCAGAGAAAATGGAACATTTGATCTCAATACCAGTCGCAACCAGCTTTGATGTAATGCATGCGGAGACATATGGTCAAGATCCATCTTCTTATCATCGGATCAAGGAACAAGCCTGTGAGAGTATTTCATAGTCTTTTATATCGAGAGCATCAAATTTCAGTCTAAAGTCAATGAAGGAAGCAAGTCAAGAATCAATACAAGACTCCAGATGGCATTTAGATAGGAATTTTGTAACTCTTAGATTTCAAGAGTATGTAATTTTCTTTTCATTTTGATGTAATAGTAGGAACCGCAGATCGGAACCTCAACGGAACCTCGACGGAACTTCACTCGACTCTCCATCAAAGAATACTCCATCACTCTTCTTTCACTTGAACTACATGTGACCTGATTCCCTTATAACCCGGGATATGTAGCCTGCCTAAAACCAAGGCTCGGTCGCATCTTTTATCTTCTTCTCCTTTTTAAATAATGGTGAGGTAAAAAAATCAGTCACCTTGTTCATTTTCTTTGCATGAAAACTCTTCATGTTTCCAAACAAAGAGGGGCATGCTGTGAACAACTAATTTTTGACCACACCCAAATTCTATACTATTTTAGTGTAAATATATTTTTTTTAGGTCTAATCTTAATAGTTTAAACTTTTATCTTACTCTTAATAGGTTTTATTTAAGACCCCTGTNTACTATATAAGAGAACACAAAAAAAGAAGAAAAAAGAGACAGATAGAGGGGAGAACGGGCACACAGAGAGAATTTGTATTTTGGTTTCTTCTTTTGATTTCGAATTCAAAGATGGAATTGGTTTAAGATATTTGGTCCGAGTTTCCGTCCGATTTTCGGGGTTCCGATTTGGTTCGCGACTCCTGCCCCTTAGTTGTTGTTACGTCAAAATTTCGTTGCCGGATTCTTTTGTATTTGATTCCAAGAAAAGTGAATCAAAGGTTTTGCACACTCAGACAAATCACTGACTTCTTCTTTCTGATTGAATGTGTCTTCATGGAATTATATCTTTTACTTGGGTTTTAGCATGTTAAATGGCTTAGCAAATTCAGAAGTTGGTTCAATAAACTGGAGCTCTTTTACAAAGGTCCATTCTATTCATTTTTTTTTTTGTTCAAATACTTTGCTTGCGTGTATCTGATATGCCGTACGTACTTTGTGAGAATGAAATTTTCTCTTATGGCTAATTGTTTGGTTTATTTGATTGTTGAGATTTTTTAGTTAAATAAATAAAACTGATAGAACACAATATTTAAGTGTTAGTTTCTTAAAGAAGGATTTATGTTCACTTTCTTTATTAAAACTTGATATGGCAGAATTGGTATGGATTTAAGTTATTAATATTTGGTAAAGTCTTGGAAATAATTGGATCGCATCTTGCTGTTTGTATGCTTAAGCTACTCATATCTTATATTAGCACGTCGTCTTGTTTTTTCTACTTTATTAGTTAATTATTTGATTTTTTCTTAAGTCTTTGACTGATAGTAGTATTAACAGAAGAAATCAAAGGGGCCATAGATTGTGATAAGTAAAATTAGCAAGCTAGCCCATATTAAATAGTGCGGTTTTTTTTTAAGTCACATAATTTAAGTACCAAAATTGCCCACGTTAGTTTATTTTTAGACACGTTCCCACAGATTCATTCCACACCTTACAACAAACTCAAATTTTATGAAAAATAATTCATTCAAATCGCTAGCATACTTTAGGCACGTGTTAAATCAAATTATCACGATTATGTATACGTTCGCGTGACATAATTACGATTCTCAAAATATATCAAGATACGCGTTCGTGCGACTTCGGCCAAATAATCTTGATAAATAATAAAGCGTGATTAGTTGTGGACACGTACGCGTGACATGATTCTTGACGCGCCAAACAAAAGAGTACACGTACGCGTGACTAGTTTTAAAAATATTTCCTTAATTATGAATAAATCAAGCGATTAAAAGCGGTAAAAAAGGTAAATGCACATAGGTTTTAAAATGAGTAGTTAAACAATTTAGGCCAAGTATAAATTGCTAAGCGACCGTGCTAGAACCACGAAACTCGGGAATGCCTAACACCTTCTCCCGGGTTAACATAATTCCTTATCTAGAATTTCTGGTTCGCAGACTTTTAAATAAAGTCGAAAATTTCCTCGATTTGGGATTTAAAATAAACCGGTGACTTGGGACACCAAATAAATTATTCCAAGTGGCGACTCTAAAAAATTAATAAAATAATCTCATTTCGAATAATGTCACTTTGATTGGAAAAACTCTTTTATACCCCTTCGGGTCGGGAAAAAAGGAGGTGTGACAGCTCTGGCGACTCTGCTGGGGATAATAAGAATTCGAGCTTGTAATATGATCTATACTTGGCTTTATTAATTTGATGTCATTACTGTGCTTTTTGGCCTAATGTGCTAATTGCCGCTTATTTACCGCTTTGATATTATTTGAATTGTATTAAACTGTCTTCTTACGCCTCCCTTATGAGTCTTCTGAATTTATGGTGCACACGTGCGCGTGGTCCACTTTTCTGTTAGAAGTCATACCAATTAGAACGAGGCTGGGTCAAGTAACTAGGCCGGGTAGACTTTCGTGCTCCCGGTACGTTGCCCCCACCTCGGCTCGAGCTGTCCGCTTGGGTAAGCCAGGTCTAAAACACTCCCCCCAGGATTTAAACCTAGAATAACATAGCCTCATGCCGGATCCTGAGTAGGAACGTTTGTTTGCATCATGTGCATTTGACTTTGGGGACTCAACACAGGGGTTGGGTCCGTCTAGGACAGGTGTACCCAAGAATTGTAAGACCATCCTGATGCATCTTATGTGCTACTTGTGCATTATGTTTGATTCGGCTTGTGCATGTTGACCGGCTTCTAAAAAATAATAAAATAAAATAAAAATATAAAAATTGAGGAAAAACCAGAAGGGAGAAAATTTTACCCGGTGTCTGAAAAATCTCAGTATTTACCCCAAAAAGATAATTACAAAATAAGCCTAAATTTTTTCAAAAAAGTGTCATCCTATTCGTGAAACATATACAGAACTACGCGGGTCTGATTCTCACTGGATGTGAGATACGTAGGCAACCTTCATCGGGTCCGGCCCCCAATTTCAAAAAATCCAAAAAACTATTTTACCACTNTAATAGTGAGGCCAAAAATTAGTCACCTTGTTCATTTTCTTTGCCTGAAAACTCTTCATGTTTCCAAACAAAGAGGGGCATGCTGTGAACACCTAATTTTTGACCACACCCAAATTCTATATTATTTTAGTGTAAATATTTTTTTACACTAAAATAATATAGAATTTGGGTGTGGTCAAAAATTAGGTGTTCACAATCAGTGTTCCGCGTATAGGCAAGCCTGTAGGGAATTTTCAAAACTTGCAATCCCTGAAACTGTTTTCTATGACTTAATGTTTTTTCTGATCCTAACAGGCTTTTAAAAAATGAATAGGCAACTGCTAGGGTCATTACTCCTGAGTTTATAAAATAAATTGCTTGTCTACTGCATATTCACCTAGACATCCTGCCTCACTATACTGTTAAATAAAAAGCCCTTAATTGCGCTTGAGTCGTGCTGTTTATGTGCCTTATTTGAGGAGGAAACTTTGAGCCTCTAATTGCTCCTTTTATCTTATGTGCTAAAAGTCCTAATTGTTTTGCTTGTCGCCTTAGAATTTTCACCTTTAAAACCTTAGGGGTCCGTCTAGAACCACCTATAGGTAGAGGTCCTAAATCCCTCCAGGGCCATTAAGAAGGGACGGGTAACAGCACGCAATAGAGATCGCTGACCAAACATTCTCTTTGCATGACCGCTAAGGGGATGGGAAGGGTAGATATAGGATATGGTGACTACGCGCTAATGTCACGTGTAGCCCCTCATCGAGGAGTGTTTACCGGACATTGTGTGGGGTGATCCTATAGGCTAACCAACCTAGGACTCCTCCTTTACCAAAATTCCTTTTTCTATTTAAAACGTTTGCTTACAACTTGTTCAAAAATCTTTATTACTTGAGTTACCCAACGTGCTTTACTTGCAACCTATTTGATGCAACTGTTTATTTATATGGACTAATTTGTGAATATAAGTTCGGTCGGGACCCACAATTGTGGACCAAGAGGGGTGCCTAACACCTTCCCCTCGAGGTTATTTCGAGCCCTTACCCTAATATCTGGTAATGCAAACTAGTTACATGAGTTAATTACTCTAGGTGCCCTAACGCACATTAATTCGTTAGGTGACGACTCTTCAAATACCCAATTCCCAAAAGGAAATGAGTTATTACCCCCATGAATGTCGAAACCCGGACCTCTCTCCGCGAGGGGGGAAAAAGGGGGCGCGACAGCATGATGACTCTGCTGGGGATAATTAGGCTCTTACCAAAACGAACTTGCTCTTATGAATTAGTCCAAGTATGCTTTATCCCGTACCCTTTTCCCTTATTTTAATTTGACTGTCTGTTTCCTTTTAAGCATTTCTTGTTCTTTGTTCTTGGAACTGACTTGTCTTTTTATTTCCTTTTCCTGTAACCGTTTTTCCATTATTTAAATACTATATTTATTTTTCCTTACGTGCAAATACTTGACTACATGCTATTTATTGCTGCATAAATCATGCTCCACATCATATTCCACTCGTGCATATTAAATCCTTTATCAACACTTGATGAGTGGTTGCGCTCTTCCTATTTATTACCCTTAAATTTGGAAAGGCTTATTTGCGGTAAAACTAGTCGATCAGTGGTGCAGTCGACGGTTCCGTGCCTCTACCCCTCAAGTTGTCCACTTGAGGGTACTAGTCTAAACCCCCATAGTAACCTTACTCTGATCGAAATTGTGCATGCATCATGGTCAAACCTAGTCGGCTCAATATGTTGTCCACATAATGATCCTTTAAGATGAGCCTTATCCAAAAGTCCACCAGGATTTCCATAATCCCAACGGACACAATCACCTTATGTGCATTATTTGGAGAAAGATGTGTTAATATGCTGACTGTTGTCTTAAATTTTCAAATTTAGGAGTGGTAGGGCTAAATCAACCTTATCTCTTTTGCCATCCCCATAAAGGCTTATTTGCACATTATTATGTGTATCTATATTCTCTCTAACATATCTCTATTTATTCGTTTTCTATTTATTTCAAAGTACTCATGATATATTCTTTCAAAATCACTCCACGCCTAATACAATCACCTTTAGGGCATTTCTTAGACTTCTATCCTTAGGCTCAAATCATACGAATCTTGGGTCTGAACAAACTATATTCCCATCCCAGGGGCATAATCTCCTATTTTGCCTAACGGGAGTATTTCATCCATTGATTACACAACTTGACTGACCTATCATTTTCATCAGTTGTAGTTAATGACATAATTTCTTCTTCAAATGATGTTACAACTCAGTTTTGCTCATATGGGTATAACATTTTCAAAATGAGATGTTTTATCCTTCAATTGCTGCTATCCTCTATCAACTCAGTCCATATCATACTTAGGGCTATTGTCCGACTAATATTATTTTTGGATTTTTGTTTTGTATCCCAACTTATGATATACTAGAGTCTTCTAGTGACTTTCGCCAAACTGGCATAATATTCTATTTTTAAAAGATAGGACATTTTCCAAGTTCATACAATCAAACTTCCCTCTATCCGATTAATTCCATTCTGTCTTAGCAGCCCAATGTGACCTAATCTTGTTCAGACATTATGGTCTTGTGTCTTGCTCATCTTGCGCCTTTTACATCCAAGCCATAAGACTTGAAATTCAAGTATGTTAGACCCTTGTGTTTGCTTCTGGTACTTTATTTGCTCAATTCTAAAATACTCTCACAAGTGTTAGTAATAATCTCCACGTACCTGTTGAATCATATAGACCTTCTCGAGAACTGCAGTCTCAATGGTCAATACGACAGAAGCGTTGCGTGTTACTCTACCAATCTCCACCCACCCACCCGTGATACTCTTCTAAAATATTTATTTCTAAGCTCGATCTTCTAGTCACACTCTATTCTTTTGGAGCATCCACCTGAACTTTCAACAGGGGACTACTCGATTACATAAATCTTGCACTTTAAATACGATCTATGTTTTTATCTGATTTCTGTTTAAAAGGGATACGTATGTAACCCATTATTGGGTTCAGTCTCAATATTATAAAAACTCCATTTCCCTCCAAAGACGAAACTGGGGCAAAATTTTGAGTTTTCTCAAAATTTGGAATTGTATCATCAAAGTCTTCGAAAAGGAATGATAGGTACAACAGCGTCAAGAATGTTCTCACCAGGCGTACGTTGCAAAGCACGAAGACCACCACCTGCATAGGGATATACACAACAAAGCACAAAGTCTTCATCTTCATAAGGCTAATAATTGCTTTCTCTCATTTACATAACTATCTTCCTCTACTTGCATAAGGCTAAACAATGCCTCATCCTTACATGAGGTTAAGCTCTACTTCCATATCTGCATGAGGCTAATCCCTGCCTCCATATCTGCATGAGGCTAATCCTTGCCTCCATATTTGCATAAGGCTAATCCCCGCCTCCATATTTGCATAAGGCTAATACTTGCCTCCATATTTGCATGAGGCTAATCCCTGCCTCCATATTTGCATGAGGCTAATCCCTGCCTCCACTTCTGCATGAGGCTAATCCTTGCCTCCATATTTGCATGAGGCTAATCCTTGACTCCATATTTGCATGAGGCTAATCCCTGCCTCCATATTTGTGTGAGGCTAATCCCTGCCTCCATATTTGTATGAGGCTAACTGATCGAGGCCAACCCCGCACTACTTTTGAGTAGCGAGAGAGGTCGAAGCAACTTTCACCCGATTAAGGTCGGGATCGATTTCCACAGGGAGCTAGATATTGGAGTTGGGTGTCTATCTAAAGTGGAGTTGTGTATTTGCTCCAAATTGCACTTTTACACATTTTTGGTTTTGATTATGATTCTAATTTTATAAAATTACAATGCTCAATTAAACTAAAATAAGCTAGGGTTAAACTATTGCGAGTTGTTCAAATGATTAAAAGGCACTAGGGTAGTGACTTTCGCCTAGGTGGTCAATTGACGGATTCTTGAGTCTAAAGCTAGATTGTCACATTTGGGGAGTATGATATAACCATTGCTCGATTCTACTCACTCTATACCTCTCGGTAGTTCGAGTGATTTTGACCGAATTGACTTTCTCAAGACCAATTGGGTATGCAAATTTGCACAAGCAATTAAGGTTCAAGTCGGTATTACTATCTCTAGGTTTAACCCTTTAATTGGGGCTATCAATCTCTTGAGTACGCCCAAATTCCTTGTTGGACCAATTTCAGACTTAGGCTCTCTTTCTCAAGAAGAGCCAAAGTCAACTAAACACAAACTAGTATTTGCAACCACTAATTCAGCAATTAACTATGAAATTAGTCCAAATATCAAACACCCATGGTCAATCAAGCCCTAAAACACAAGACTCATCAATTACCCACACTTGGGTTGAGCCACAACCCTAGCTGGTGGGTCTAGCTACTCATAATTAAAGAGAAAAACAAAGAAATAGATGAAGATAAACTCATAATAATTAATTACTAAATAGAACTTGAAGATTCAATGATGAAATTAAGCTAAAATTACTCAAAATAGCAAAAGAAACGAAGTCACAAGCGCAGCTCTACGTACAAAACTATCTGCTTCCTAAAAATGGGAAAAGAATCTATTTATACTAGGCTGAAAATATCGGACGAAAATACCCCTGCGGGGCTAGTGCGGACTGCACAAAATCAAGTGCGGCTGCACTAAGGCCCTTGACTTGAATATCTAGCTCTCTGAACTTGGGCAATGCGGACCGCACAAAGTCTAGTGCGGCCGCGATGGCTTCTAGTGTGGTCCGCATGAAATGGAGCGCGGACCGCATTGGGCTTCAATCTTCAAACAGGCATCTCTCTGAACCTTGGCTCTGCGGACCGCACTAAATCGATTGCGGCCGCAGTGACTCCAATGCGGACCGCACAGATTCCTGTGCGGCCGCATTGCCTTTTTGGCCTGAGATGCACACTCTCTGAACTTCACTTGTGCGGACCGCATGAAATGGTGTGCGGCCGCACTGGCCCTGTTTGACTGAGCTATGCCTTGTTTTGGTACTTGTGCAAGTTTCACTCCTTTTTGAGCTGGTATTTGACACATTGTTACCTTGTTGATCAAACCTGCAATCAAGCACAACTTGTGAGCCTTTGGGACTATTTTGTACACATTTCTAATCTAAACTTGAGCATGAAGGAGTGTAAAATGCATCATATTCCCTAGTTATCAACTCCCCCAAACTTAAGCTTTTGCTTGTCCTCAAGCAAACAAAATAAGACCCACCCCTTAAGGGAAAATCCAAGAAAATTCAGCTGTCCTAAAGTGACCTCATCTAGCATCAATTGGGACTAACAATTGCCCTCAATACAAATGAATCATTAACAACATTTACTCTTTTAACACCATGGATTAAGTGCGACACAAGAGCATCAAGAGTTGACTCAAAACATCAAAGAACTCTTTCTATTACTTTGATCATTGTGGAACCCAAACTCACACATCCTTATCTCTCCCTAAGCAAACCTCACCTTTAGAATAGTGGCACTCAGAACGAAGTTAATGGAAATTTACTCATCTCTCTCAAAGAAAAGTCACAAGTCCAGATAATAAAGCTTCAATCTTTATAAAAAACTAAAAACCAACCCAAAAATTGACCCCCGGGCCCGCACCATGGAGCCCAAAAAATTTCATGAAATACGAGCACCTATTCCGATACGAGTTCAACCATACCAAATTTATCAAATTCCGATATCATTACGTCCCTCAATCATCATTTTACATTTTGAAAGTTTTCTTCAAAATCCCCATTTTTCCTCAACTCAAAACACTAATTTAATTATAAAAATAAAGATAGAATCATGGAATATAGTAAATTCTAGGTGAAGAACACTTACCCAATTGATTTTCTTGAAAAACCCACAAAGAATCGCTCAAAACCGAGCTCTAGAACTCCAAAAATGTGAAAAATAGCTAACCCTCGAAATAGAGTACTTTTATATTCTGCCCAGGTGTTTGTACATCGAGATCGCAAAAATGTAGTTGCGATCACGAAGAGAAAATGACCACTGCCATAATTGATTCTACGCGATCGCATACAGAAGGGTGCGACCGCGAAAAGCAAAGGCTGATGGCCCAGGAATTGAGCTACATGAACGTGTGAAGCACCACACGAACGCGAAGGAGGGAAAAGTACACTTACGCGTTCGCGGACAGAAGAATGCGAACACGTAGAGTAAATATCATTTGCCCCAAAGTTACACTATGCGATCGCAGAGGAATGGATGCGAACACGGTAAGGAAACCAGATATTAGAAAACATCAGTCCAAAATAGAAGGAAATGGCCCGTAGCTCACCCGAAACACACCCGAGGCCCCCTGAGACCTCAACCAAATATACCAACACATCCTAACACACGATAAGAACTTAGTCGAGGCCTAAAATCATCAAACAACGTCAAAACTACGAATCTCACCAAGAATCAAACTCGTGAACTTTCAAATCTTCCAACTTCTAAAACTCGCTTCGAAACCTATCAAACCAACCCGAAATGACGTCAAATTTTGTAGGCAAGTCCCAAATGACATAATGGAGTTGTTCCAACTCTCGGAATCACTTTGCTACCCCGATATCACCAAAGTCAACTCTCGGTCAAACCTCTCAATCTTCCAAAACTTCAACTTTCCAATTCGCCAAAATGCTTCAAATTACCCTACGGACCTCCAAATCCAAATCCGGACGCACGCCTAAGTCCAAAATCACCACCCGAGCCTATCAAAACTATCGAAACTCCAATCCAAGGTCAAATACTCAAAAGTCAAGCCTTGGTCAATTCTTCCAACTTCGAGCTTCTCAAAATAGAGTCACTCCTGAAAATCCTTTCTGAACTTCTCAAAAACCCAAACCGATGATGCACGCAAGTCATAATACACTGTGTGAAGCTACTCGTGACCTCAAACTACCAAACCGGTCGTAATTACTCAAAACGACCAGTCGGGTCGTTACAATATCGATATATATACTGTCTGTGTCTACATTGTTTAAAAGTTTTACAAATTAAGTTAGCATTTCATTCGGTTACCTAAAGTTTGTGTAAATGCATCTAAGCAAAAAATTGCTTTAAAATTGAGAATCCGCACTTTCCATTTTAAGGTTATCACAACCAACTCTTAAAATGGAACAAATGCACATGAACTTTATAACAGAACATGCAAATGAACTCGCTACTAGAACTCTTGAAAATTTTCTCGTGTGAGTATGTTACCTTAATTTTCTAGACATATTATCTGATCACAATATTAAGGGATTGCATCTTTTTCTTTTCTTCCCCTTTAGTTTTAGTGTTAACCTCTCTTTTAAAAGGCAGAATTGGTGTCACGACTCAAGATCCACTAGTCATGATGGCACATAACCCAACCAGCTATATAAGCCAACTATACTATCCAATTCCAATAATATTTAATAAGACAATTTAAATAAGAGAATTATCTAAATCTTATACATTTTCCCAAGGACTGGTAGTACAAATCACGAGCTTCTTAGTATAGAGTTTACAAGCCGATATGAAGTAAATACATATTCTGTTTGAAAAGTACATAAATAGAGTTTTATAAATCTAAGGCTACCATGAACAAAAAGGATCTACAGTAGGAACGCAGGTACATCTTCAAATCCAGCTCCCATCGAACACAGCAACATCAACAGCCAACATCTGCACACAATGTGCAGAAGTGTAGTATGAGTACAACCCACCCCATGTACTCAATAAGTAACAAATCTAAACTTAGGTTGAAAGTAGTGACGAGCTGGAACATAGGTCGGGTTCAACACCAATAACCAATAGCAGTTCATATCAAAGTAAAGCAGATAATAAATGACGTACTCGGAATTTAAAGTGCTCAACTTTTTCAAAATTCCAAAATTAGTTCCGCTTTTCAAGCATATCAGTGAAAAACCCAAACCTTTACCGAAAACGTCGTAAAATATGAGATAGTTTGAAGACTGCATTTTTTCAAAAAAATTATTTCCACAATAAATAAGATGTTTCATTTTCTTTCCAGATAGCAAGTGTGAAATACCTCTCTATGCCCATATATCAATGTGTGTAAAAAGTCATGAATGACATGATACCGTACAGCATGAGGAAAAAAAGCATGTCTATGCCTGTATGTCATACGTGCATGCCAATGCCATGTATCTCAGAGATGAATCATGTACTCACACTCTCAGAGTACTCAATCTCACCGTCTCACACTTTCCACTCATCATGCTCAACCACTCGGTACTATATATGGCCAATACAGCCCAACAAAGATCTATCTCGGAATATATACATCACTGGCCATCAGTCACTCAGTATTCAGGAAGGACAATCCGGCCCCATAGAGAAGATCCATCTCCAAGTATATAAATGCTTCGGACAAGATCCATGTCCAGGGAAGATCCATCCCCCAGTATAATTAACGTCGCTCACTGGGGGTGTGTACAGACTCCAGAGGGGATCCTACAACCCAAGCGCTATAATCTGCAAGGAAAATTCACGTACCATAGTATCAATATCAGAATCCGCACGGACAACACACGTGCTAAAGTATCAATATCAGAATCCGCACGGACAACTCACGTGCTATAGTATTGATATTCTCACGATTAGGCCCTCAGCCTCACTTAGTCATCAATCTCTCCAGTCTCTCTCTCTCTCTCGGGCTCACAATGTCATGAAATTAGCCCGAATATGATGATATGATCTGTTAATAACAGCAGAGACTGAGATATGATATGCATATGGATGCGCATGACTGAGTGTATAAAATAATGAAAATAACTCAACAACAGAAATGACCTCAGTGGGTCCCAACAGGATAAACATGTAGCCTAGACATGGTGTCTAACATAGATCACAGCTCAATAGCTCTAGTACGTAAAAATTTTATGATTACAGGTAAGTTTAGGTAACTACACAGTACCACATAAATAACGAAATCACAATCCACACGGTGCACGCCCACACGCCCGTCACCTAGCATGTGCATCACCTCAATACCAATCACGTAGCACACAATTTCGAGGTTTCATACCCTCAACACTAAGTTTAGAAGAGTTATATACCTCGAACAAGCAAATTCCAATATCAAGCAAGCCAAGTGATGCTCCAAGAATGCCATCTCGCAAGTACCGACCTCCAAACGGCTCAAAACTAGCCAAAAGAAACTCAAATACATCAAATAAAGACCAAGAAAATAATTCCAAATGATAAAGATCGAATCCTTAATCAAAACCCAAAACCGGCCAAAACTCACACCCGGGCCCGCGCCGCGGAACCCGACAAAACTCACAAAATTCGACAACCCATTCAATTACGAGTCCAACCATACTAGTTTCACTCAATTCCGACTCCAAATCGATGTTCGAAGCTCAAAAATTCATATTATAAAACTTTAGGCCAAAACCCTCAATTTCCTCTTTAAATTCATCAAGAAATTTCCAAAAATGAAGATAGATTCATGAATTAAGATCAAAACCAAGTGTAGAACACTTACCCCAATCAGTGTGATGAAAATGGCTCCAAAAATCGCCTCAATCTTAAAATATGAAGAAAGAACCAAAACTCGGTATTTATAGCTTCTGCCCAGCAGGTTCCGCATTTGCGGACAAGCGATCGTATCTGCGACCTTTGCTTTTGCGGAAAAAGGCTCGCATTTGAGAGACAACCTCGACCCTCCAGTGGTCGCTTCCGCGATGCTCATAACCATATTTGCAGTAGCGCTTCTGCGTAAATCCTTTCGTATTTACGGACTCCCACCGAACAGTGCATTCTCGTACCTGCGCACTTGGGCTCGCTTCTGCGTCCATCGCACCTGCGCAAGACCAGTCGCATGTGTGATCACACCAGAACCAGCAACCACCAGCCTTAGCCAAAATTTCCAAAATGCTTCGAACCTCGCCCGAAACTCACCCGAGCCACTCGGGACCCCATCTAAATATACGGACAAGTCCCATAATATAATACGGACCTACTCGAGGCCTCAAAACACACATAACAACACCAAAACTCACACCTCAACTCGAAATCAATGAACTTTGAAACTTCAAACTTCCACAACTGATGCCGAAACCAATCAAATCACGTCCGATTGACCTTAAATTTTGCACACAAGTCACATTTGACGTTACAGACCTGCTCCAACTTTTAGAATCAAATTCAAACCCACAAAGTCCACTCCCGGTCAAACTCTCCAAAATTTCACTTTTGCCATTTCAAGCCAAATTCTACTACGGACCTCCAAATCACAATCCAGACGCGCTCCTAATTCCAAAATCACCCAACAGAGCTACCAGAATCATCAAAAATCCAATCCGAGGTCAACTACTAAAAAGTCAAACTTGATCAACTTTTTCAACGTGGCCTTTCATGAAATGGGGAATGGACATCGTCGGCCCTCTACCAACGGAGCCAGGTAAAGCTAAATTCATTTTTTTTATGAATGACTACTTTTATAAATGGGTGGAAGCACAGGCCTTCGAGAAGGCCAGAGAAAAAGAAGTTATAGACTTCATCTAGGACCACATTGTGTGTCGATTTGGGATACCTGCCAAAATTGTATGCGACAACAGAAAAATTTATTGGCAACAAGGTAACGGAGTTCCTCGAAGCACACAAAATAAAAGGGATCTTATCAACACCGTACCACCCGAGCTGCAATGGACAGGCCGAATCGACAAACAAGGCTATCATTCAAAAGTTAAAGAAAAGGTTGAACGACGCAAAAGGAAAATGGACAGAAGTTCTACCAGAGGTTCTTTGGGCATATCGAATGACATCGAAGTCCAGCACGGGGGAAACCCCGTATACGGCTCCGAGGCCATAATTCAACTCGAGGTCGGGTGATCACGCCCAACTATGTCTCATAAAAAGGACAAAGCGGTCGCTGCAAATATATTCCGGTTAACAAGTCCGGAGTCGAATCCCACAGGGAATTAACCTATCAATCACAGCTATTGGACTTACACAAATTCACGTTCAATATTCGGAGATATTACGTAATGAAAATGCAATAATTAATAACTAACTACTAACGGTTTGTAATCAAGAATGGGAATGATCTAAGGTTCTGCTTTCCCCTATTGTCGGAATCCTTTCCGCTACATTTGCTACAAATTTGCCTAAGTCTTCTCTATCGATCATGAGCACTTTGACTGTCGTAAATTTATCCCGAGTAATTACAACAATATACTAGACATATTCTCCCAAATTACGCTAGCTAGTCATAAGTACTGCTCACTTAGATCATACCCAAGGTTTCGTTATCCCTAATCCCACCTTTAAACCCTTCGTATTGATCCCTCATATACGTTAGGAGTGATGATGTTCAACAACTACCTAAATATGCACTCTCTCCTGAGTAATGCACACTAAATAGGAACAGTTAATTGAGGGCCCCTCAATCAACAACAACCAGCATATAGTTAAACAAATAGAGAGAATACTCTGGCAAATCTATATTAACGTAACGAGAAAATTATCCTTCAACAAGTTCCATCAAAACCCTAGATTATGAGTTTAGCTACTCATGCTCACAGTAACAACATCCAAAGTAATTTGCATAATTAAATTACAGAGTAAGGATAAAGAGATGTAGAAATCAATGATTCGAACTCCCAAGTCGTGTTCCACGAGCTATTCTTGCCTCTGGTTGCAAAAGTCCTTCAAAGTGGAATTTTTGGGTCTATTTATATGTTTGGGACAAGCCCTAAGCGTGTAGATCAACTCCTAGTCAAGCCGGAAAATAATTAAAACCTTCAAAACTCGGACTGGACCTGGCTTTAAGCCTGGCGTCGCCAGGCTAATGCCAGCCTCAGCCTGGCTTAAAGCTGGTGTCGCCAGGCTAACGCCTGGTTGGGCTGGCTTTTGCCCGGCTTCTCCTTTTCACCGTTCTCGAGCGTACTTTCGACGTTTAAGCATCCGTTTAGCTCTACTTTCATTTCCAATGCACCTACACATAAAATAGACTCCATTGCGCTCAAACAAAGTATAATTTAACATTAAAGCATGTAAAATGCAAGGCATATAATGTGCTAAACCATGAATTATAACCACACATCATCGGGGAACCCAGCGCCAGATTTCGACATGCATCGGAGGAATCAAATCACGAGGCTATGAATACTAGCCTCAAGTTATTAGATGAAAAACACGAAGCTGCACTTGTTCGTATGGCCGCGCAGAAGCAAAGAATCGAGAGATACTATAATAGAAGAACCAACCTTTGACACTTCGGAATCGGGGACTTAGTTCTAAGGAAAGTCACCCTCAATACCCGAGACCTGAATGAAGGGAAACTAGGCCCAAATTGGGAAGGACCGTACTGAGTCATCAGAGTCATAGGAAAGGGATCGTACAAACTTGGCACGATGGAAGGCGAACAATTGCCAAACAATTGGAATGTATCATTACTCAAACGATATTATTGCTAAGGTATGACCTTCTCCCTTTTTCCATTTATATTTAATACTAACTCATTGCAGATGTTCGATCGACGACGTCGAGGGCACCCTTCTACACAAAGACATTAGGTTTTAAAGCATGCGTTGCACTCTTTTTCCCTGAGATCGTTTTTTATCCCAAATGGGTTTATCCGGCAAGGTTTTTAACGAGGCAACAACTATGTGCTTCCTAAGGAGAATTCAATAGTATCCAAGGCTTCTTTTCAATCAACCTCAAATACTGGGGCGCATCACCATCGGAGGTTATATTTTCGAGGAAAATACTTTACGCCAAAAAGGGCCTCGATAGGAAAACTTTGTAATGGGCCAAACGGTCAGATGAATAGTGTCCATATAGAATAGTCGAGCTCCGATGGCAAAACATGTACGCATGTATGAATTATTCAAAGAGGCATTCTTTCTTTATCAAACACTTTGTGTCTCAAAGAAATTTGCTACTATATGAACTTCATACTTGTGATTCTGTGAGAAACGACTCAAGGGCCAAAACGCAAATACATCTCGAATACTCCATACTTGTTGACGCATGGCAGCTACAGCTGCCACCGCTTCGGCACCAGTCATACTAGAGGCAGCTTCTCCCCCTTTCTTTTCTTTGGAGGAGGTGCGGAGGTTGACTTTGCTTTAGCTTGAGACGTTGTAGTAGCCTTTCCCTTGCCAGTGTCTTTTCTGGGAGGCATATTCATTCCTACACAAATGAGTAGTAGTCAGATAACGCTACATTACACACTACACACATAATCTTCCCCAACTTGCTGAGGTTACTCAGACTTCACCTCGTATTTCTTAACATTAGAATCACACCACAACACATGGGTTACCCGTAAGCCACCCCACACTTAAGATTTTACTGTGGTGCATGACTACATAACACTAGTTTACTAATCCCGGAGACTCAGGCTTCAAAGGGGACTAGGAATGTCAGTGAGGCATTACATCAAACACATGACAAATACTAGTGCCATGGGAGTTCTTATGGAATTGAGGGATTGCCTCATCCTCCCAAATCGGCTTGGGGGTTCTGTACTACCACATATTTTCACAATCTCAGCACCATTCCAAAGGGGTTTACGGGATTTGAGCACACAAACACAATATCACCATGAAGAACAACCACCCATAATGAAAAACAATCCACAATGAAGAATAACCAACAATGAAGAACACCACCACTCAAAACCTGTACCCAACTCAAAATTACAAAGACAAGAGATAGAATCATACCTTTGATGCTTTGTGAGGAGTAGGTTGCCTGAGAATTTTGGATGAGTTTGAAAGAGTAGCAAGACTAAGCTTTACCTCTATGCGGATGGTAATGTGCTGGTGATTGTATGTGGGTGAGCAAGCAATTTGTGCAATGTGTTTGTGTTCTTGTGAAATTTCTTGTAGAGCTTGGTGTGTGTTGGTTAAAGTGAGGTTAGGGTTTGCTTTGTAGAGTGTTCAGTGTGTGAGGGCGTGTTTGTGAGGTTTGTTTCGACCAAAATAAGAAGAGTTAACTTAAAGAGGGCCAAAAATACCTACCTGGCGTTGTCCAGGCGTCGCCAGCCTAAGGCCTGGCTGACGTTGGCATTTTCTTGGCTTCGCGTGACGTTTAAACCTTGCTCGACTTGCCCAAACTCACCTGCAAACTTGTTAGTAACTTAAAACAAAAAGAAAAATTCTAACTACACTAAAAAAATCAACTACAAATTGGGTTGCCTCACAACAAGCACCTTAGTTAACATCGTGGCACGACGAATTCAACAGTCAAATGGGTTGCCTCCCATGAAGCTCCTGATTTAACATCACGGCACGACGCAGGTAAGCGCATTTACAGTGCGCTCAACATCGGAGGCTCGATCAAATGGGTCACTGACACTATATTTGCTTCATCCATGCCCACATAATATTTTAATCTGTGCCCATTGACTCTGAACGTGCGAGAGTCATCATCCGCAACAATCTCTACGGCACCCGTGGGGTGAATTTCAACCACACGAAATGGCCCTGACCATCGTGACTTTAATTTGCCCGGAAATAGCCTCAGTCTTGAGTTGTATAGCAATATCATATCTCCGGGTTTAAAACCCGCTCAATAATATTTTTATCATGTAGCATCTTCATTCTCTCCTTGTATAATCTTGTGCTCTCAAAAGCGTGATAGCGGAACTCATCAAGCTCGTGCAACTCTGTGACTCTACTTGTTCTCGCAGCTTCAATATCGAGATTCAACTGTCTCAATGCCCACCAAGCTCTATGCTCCAACTCCACCGGTAAATGACACGTCTTCCCAAACACCAACTTGTATGGCGACATGCCGATTGGAGTTTTGAAAGCGGTTCGATAAGCCCACAGTGCATGATCTAACTTTCTTGCCCAATGTGTTCTAGTAGCATTCATAGTCTTAGTCAACTCACTCTTTATTTCTCTGTTCGAGACTTCCACTTGCCCGCTTATTTGTGGATGATATAGGGTGGACACCTTGTGGCGTACATCATACTTCTCTAACAACTTTGCGAAGGCTCGATTACAAAAGTGAGTGCCTCCGTTACTGATTATTGCCCTTGGAAGGCCAAATAGGGTGAATATGTTCTTTCTTAAAATACCAATTACCCATGTGCATCATTTGTAGGGAGTGCTGCAACTTCCACCCATTTGGACACGTAGTCCACAGCGACGAGTATGTATTTGTTGCCATATGAGCTGACGAAAGGCCCCATGAAATCTATGCCCCATACATCGAACATTTCTACCTCCTGAATTAGGTTCATAGGCATCTCATGTCGGCGGGAAATATTCCCGGTTCGTTGGCATTCATCACACCCTTTCATCCATAAATGTGCATCTTTGAACAATGTTGGCCAGTAGAAGCCCGACTCCAAGACTTTCGCAGCTGTCCTTACTCCCCCGAAGTGCCCACCATATGGTGACGCATGACATGCCTGCAAAATAGAAGACTGGTCTATCTTGGGGATACATCTCCGGATCATGTTATCAATACAAATCCTGAACGGATAAGGCTCATCCCAATTATACATGCAACAATAACGAAAGAACTTTTTCTTTTGGACAGAGGAAAGGTCATAAGGAACAATACCGCTCGCCAGGTAGTTTGCAATGTCTGCATACCATGGCGCTTTCTCAAGACTCGTGGCTAGTAGTTGTTCATCTGGGAAAGTTTCCAGAATCTCTTCTACCTCAATCTTCTTCTCAGATCCTTCCAGCCTAGACAAATGATCAGCTACTTGGTTCTCCGTTCCTTTTCGGTGACGGATTTCCAAATCAAATTCTTGCAGCAGTAGCATCCATCGAATCAAGCGCGGTTTTGACTCCTTCTTCTCGATTAAGTACCTGAGAGCAGCATGGTCAGTATAAACAATACCTTCGAGCCTATCAGGTATGACCTGAATTTGTCAAAAGCGAACACCACTGCCAACATCTCCTTCTCTCTCATAATGTAATTTAGCTGGGCTCCACTCAGCGTTTTACTTGCATAGTAAATTGGATGCATGATTTTATCTTCTCGCAGCCCAAGAACTGCTCCCACAGCATAGTCACTCGCATCACACATCAGCTCAAATGGTTGCTCCCAGTCAGGGGCAACTATGATAGGTTTTGTTACCAGTCTCTTCTTCAATTCCTGAAACGCTACCCTGCAGTCATCAGAAAACACAAAAAGGGTGATCTTTTCAAGCAATTTACACAAGGGGTTAGCAATTTTGGAAAAATCTTTCATAAATCTCCTATAGAAACCGGCGTGCCTAAGGAAACTTCTGATTGCTTTGACGGAAGTGGGTGGTGGAAGCTTTTCTATCACATCAACCTTTGCACAGTCTACCTCAATGCCTTTACTTAACACTAGGTGCCCCAAGACTATACCTTCATGTACCATGAAATGGCACTTTTCCCAGTTAAGTACCAGATTTGTCTCGATACACCTCTTCAATACTCTTCTCAAGTTTATAAGGTAGTCATCGAATGAATTCCCCACCACTGAGAAGTCATCCATGAAAACCTCCATTATTTCCTCTACCATATCAGTGAAGATGGCCATCATGCACTTTTGGAATGTGGCAGGTGCGTTGCATAGTCCTAACGGTATTCTCTGAAAAGCATAAATTCCATAAGGGTAGGTGAGCGATGTTTTCTCTCTGTCCTCCGGGGCAATAGAGATCTGATTATACCCCGAGTACCCATCCAGGAAGCAAAAGTGGGATCTCCCTGTCAATCTATCTAGTATCTGATCAATGAATCGCAGTGGGAAATGGTCTTTCCTGGTAGCCAAGTTCAACGTCCTGTAATCCATACAGATTTGCCAACCTGTGACTGTTCGTGTAGAGATCAATTCGTTCTTCTCATTTTTCACTACCGTCATACCTCCATTTTTTGGCACACACTGAACTGGGCTAACCTAGTTGCTGTCAGAGATGGGGAATATGATTCCCGCATCTAACCACTTAATCACTTCTTTCTTCACCACTTCTTTCATGTTGGGGTTCAGCCTTCTTTGATGTTCCTTGGAAGGTTTGTGCCCATCTTCCAGTAAAATCTTATGCATACAGAAGGCCAGGTTGATACCCTTAACGTCTGCAATGGTCCACCCAATTGCATCTTGCACTCCGTCAGTACCTGCAAAAGCTGTTCTGCCTGCACATCTAACAAACTAGATGACATAATAATAGGTAAAGTTGAGTTAGGTCCTAAGAACGCATACCTGAGATGAGATGGTAGTGGCTTCAAATCCAACTTTAGTGGCTCTTCTATCGATGGCTTAACTGGAGGAGTTTTTCTTTCCTCTAAGTGAAACGGCTCAAATTCGAGCTCCCTTCTCCAAAAACCTTGGCCTTCAAGAGAAAGTACCCACTCTGCCAAGTCTTCACCATTAGCTTCATCTAAGTTCATGAGACAGGCTGCTAGAGGGTCTTTAGTGTTCAATGTCTCATCTTCCTCCTCCAAAACTACATCCACTACATCTATTAGAGAGCAATTAGCAAATTCACTTGGTCTCCGCATCGATTTTTGCACGTTGAATGTTATCTCTTCATCGTTTAATCTCATTTTGAGCTCTCCAGTTTCACAATCAATTAAAGCTCTCCAGTGGTCAAGAATGGTCTTCCCAAAATTGTGGGAATTTCCTCGTCAACTCGACAGTCTAGAATAACAAAATCTGCTGGGAACACAAACCTTCCAACCTGTACTAATACATCATGAAGAATACCAGAGGGCCTCTTCACTGTCCGGTCAGCCAACTGTAGTAACATAGACGTGGGTCTAGCTATCCCAATGCCTAGACATTTGTAGATAGCTAGGGGCATAAGGTTTATGCTTGGCCCCAGATCACACAGTGCCTTAGCAAATGCATAGTTGCCTATCAATCATGGGATTGTGAAACTCCCTGAGTCAGACAGCTTCTCAGTTATGGGTCTCATCACAACAGCACTACAGGTCTGAGTCAGTGTAACCGTGGCCAACTTGAAAGTCAAACTTGCGGGACATCAAGTCCTTCATCATTTTTGCATAACCAGGCATCTCCTTTAAAGCATCAACCAATGGAATGTTTACCTGAATTTGCTTCAACATCTCCAAGAATTTCTTGTACTGCTTATCTTTCTGATATTTGGCCAATCTCTATGAGAATGGTGCTGGAGGTCGCTTCTTCCCTGTGATTTGATTTTTTTCTTGTTAAGGCACTGCTTCTACTATCGGTTGCGGTGCAACCTTAGTCTCTTTCACAACCTCTTTTTCTTTATTAGCATTCTCTTGCGCATGCTGTACCGTCACCTCAGTTAACCCTGCTGAATCATCTATCTCGATGGGTACTGGCACCAGTGTCTCAGTAGGTTTGCTTTCATGAGCAATTTCTTGCTCCAGATCTAGGTCTCTACCATTTCAGAGACTCACAGCCATAAGCTGCTTCGGGCCCTGCTCTTTTGGATTGATCTGTGTGTCTGCAGGTAACGTCCCGTGGGGAAGAAAATTTAAAGCCATTGAAATCCGGCCTAATTGGATCTTAATATTATTTATCGCTAATTCATGTGAGTCTACTCTGTCAGTTAGTTTTCCGGTGGACCCAATCATTTGTTGCATCATTCCCTCAAGTTTAACAAACCCATCTTTGTGTCTCACGGTCTGTTGTTGTTGAGGTTGTTGATAAGCCTGCTGCTGATTTTGCTGGTTGTAACCTTGTTGCCTTTGGTAAGGCACCACTTGACCCTGTGGTCGCATAGCCCCAAGGTTGTTGCTGTTGTTGTACTGCTGCGGAGCTGGTCTATATTGTTGATTTTGCTTACCCCAATTCTCACCATCTGGCCTCTGTCCCCCATAGTTGGCCACATAATTCATGTTCTCCTGATATTGCTGGTTATCACCTTCCGCACTCCACGAGAAGACATATGGTTGTTTAATGCATGATTTACATAAGCCCCCATTAGTTGCATCAACTATGTGTACCTGCTGCTTCTGGCCTGATTCATCAACCTTTTTAGGTGAGGATGCTCATTTGTGTCACTAGAGTGGCCATATTTTCATCTATGGAGTTAGTTGGGTCTAAAGCCACTGAGTGAACTACAGGAGTGATTGGAGAGTTTTTTGTCGTCCATCCTAAGTTTTGTGCCATCTTATCCAGTAGGATATTGCTTTCTTTGAATGTTTTTCTCAAAAATGCTCTACCTGCTGAAGCATCAACACTGGCTTTCAAGCTATCTGCCAAACCCATGTAAAACCTCTGCCCCAACATTTGCTCCGGAATACCATGATGTGGACACGTAACCAGCAGACCCTTGAACCTCTCCCACGTTTCTTGTAATGTCTCTGTTGGTTTCTGTCTGAAGCTTAATATCTCATCAATTTGTTGAGAAGTCTTGTTGGGTGGGTGAAATTTGTTCACAAATTGCTTGACTAATTCCTCCCAAGTAGTGATGGAGTTTATGGGGAGTGAATTAAGCCAAGTCTGAGCCGCTCCCATCACTGTGAATGGAAACAACAACACTCGTATTGCTTCCATTGTCACATTATGTTGCCTCTGCGTGGCACAGATTGACAGGAAATTCTTCAGATACTGCTGAGGATCTTCAACGTATGACCCTGAGAACAGTCCCTTGTTCTGGAATGATTCTACTTGTATCTGAGGGACTACAACTACAGTTGCTAAGTTGTCAGCGGTGGGTTGTGCCCAATCGTACAATGCTGCTTTTGACACAAGCGGCACCACACCCTGATTGTTCGGGTCATTCCCATTATTTCTGTTGTTTACGTTGTCTCCCATGTTTGGTTCGATGTGTTCCGTTGAGTTCTGTTGCTATTTGCCTTTCCTGTTTGCACGATTTAATGCCTTGAAAACTTTCTCAGGATCTGATAATGCTTCAAACAGTTCACCAGTTCTTGAGGAGTTTCTAGGCATGTACATGTAACACCCAAGACTACAAACGTTAGAATTTCAATGTAATCAGTTTAAATTGAAGAAAATTGACTACACTAAGAACTTTTGCACTTCTTTTAACTGCGATTAATAACGCCGTTAATACCCCGGAAACGGCTCCAAAATTTGATCACGCCCAAATATGCCTTATAAAAAGGATAAAGCGGTCGCTGCAAATATATTCCGGTTAACAAGGCCAGAGTCGAATCCCACAGGGAATTGACCTATCAATCACAGCTATTGGACTTACACAAATTCACATATTCAATATTAAGAGATATTTAAGTAATAGGTTGGATGTTTACTAATTAAATATTATGTAATGAAAGTGCAATAATTAATACTCCCTCCGTTTCAATTTATGTGAACCTATTTCCTTTTTAGTCCGTGCCAAAAAGAATGACCTCTTTCCCTATTTGGAAACAATTTACCTTTATGCAATGATTTATAGGCACACAAAATATATGTGGTTCATTTTACACCACAAGTTCAAAAGTCTTCTCTCTTTTCTTGAACTCCGTGCCCAGTCAAATGGGTTCACATAAATTGAAACGGAGGGAGTAACTAACTACTAACGATTTGTAAGCAAGAATGAGAATGATCTAAGGTTCTGATTTCCCCTATTGTCGGAATCCTTTCCGCTACGTTTGCTACAAATTTTCCTAAGTCTTCTCTGTCGATCATGAGCACTCTGACTGTCGTAACTCTCTCCCGAGTAATTACAACAATATACTAGACATATTCTCCCAAATTACGCTAGCTAGCCTTAAGTACAGCTCACTTAGATCGTACCCAAGGTTTTGTTATCCCTAATCCCACCTTTAAACCCTTCGTATTGATCCCTCATATACGTTAGGAGTGATGATGTTCAATAACTACCTAAATATGCACTCTCTCCCAAGTAATGCACACTAAATAGGAACAGTTAATTGAGGGCCCTTCAATCAACAACAACAAGCATATAGTTGAACAAATAGAGAGAATACTATGGCAAATCTATATTAACGTAACGAGAAAATTATCCTTCAACAAGTTCCATGAAAACCCTAGATTATGAGTTTAGATACTCATGCTCATAGTAACAATATCCAAAGTAATTTGCATAATAAATTACAGAGTAAGGATAAAGAGATGTAGAAATCAATGATTTGATCTCCCAAGTAGTGTTCCACGAGCTATTCTTGCCTCTGGTTGCAAAAGTCCTTCAAAGTGGCGTTTTTGGGTCTATTTATATGCTTGGGACAAGCCCTAAATGTGTAGGTCAACTCCTAGTCAAGGCGGAAAATAATTAAAACCTTCAAAACTCAGACTGGACCTGGCCATAAGCTTGGCGTCGCCAGGCTAATGCCAGCCTCAGCCTGGCTTTAAGCTGGCGTCGCCAGGCTAACGCCTGGTTGGGCTGGCTTTTGGCAGGCTTCACCTTTTCACCGTTCTCGAGCGTACTTCTGACGTTTAAGCATCCCTTTAGATGTACTTTCATTTCCAGTGCACCTACACATAAAATAGACTCCACTACGATCAAACAAAGTATAATTTAACATTAAAGCATGTAAAATGCAAGGCATATAATGTGCCAAACCATGAATTATAACCACACATCATCGGGGAACCCAGCGCTAGATTTCGACATGCATCGGAGGAATCAAATCACGAGGCTATGAATACTAGCCTCGAGTTATTAGATGAAAAACGCGAAGCTGCACTTGTTCGTATGGCTGCGCAGAAGGAAAGAATCGAGAGATACTATAATAGAAGAACCAACCTTAGACACTTCGAAATCGGGGACATAGTTCAAAGGAAAGTCACCCTCAATACCCGAGACCCGAATGAAGGGAAACTAGGCCCAAATTGGGAAGGACCGTACCGAGTCATCGGAG
Organism: Nicotiana attenuata; assembly: GCF_001879085.1. Lineage (NCBI taxonomy): Eukaryota > Viridiplantae > Streptophyta > Magnoliopsida > Solanales > Solanaceae > Nicotiana > Nicotiana attenuata. Next base: position 2,800,399 of record NW_017670235.1, read on the forward strand.
TCACGGGAAAGGGATCCTACAAACTTGGCACGATGGAAGGCAAACAATTGCCAAACAATTGGAATGTATCGTTACTCAAATGATATTATTGCTAAGGTATGACCTTCTCCCTTTTTCTATTTATATTTAATACTAACTCATTGCAGATGTTCGATCGACGACGTTGAGGGCACCCTTCTACACGAAGACCTTAGGTTTTAAAGCACGCGTTGCACTCTTTTTCCCTTAGATCGGATTTTATCCCAAATGGGTTTTTCCAGCAAGGTTTTTAACGAGGCAACAACTATGTGCTACCTAAGGAGAATTCAATAGTATCCAAGGCTTCTTTTCAATCAACCTCACTAAATAGGAACGGTTAATTGAGGGCCCTTCAATCAACAGCAACAAGCATATAGTTGAACAAATAGATAGAATACTATGGCAAATCTATATTAACGTAACAAGAAATTATCCTTCAATAGGTTCCATCAAAACCCTAGCTTATGAGTTTAGATACTCATGCTCATAGTAACAATATCAAAAGTAATTTGCATAACTAAATTACAGAGTAAGGATAAAGAGATGTAGAAATCAATGATTCGATCTCCCAAGTCGTGTTCCACGAGCTATTCTTGCCTCTGGTTGCATAAGTCCTTTAAAGTAGCGTTTTTGGGTCTATTTATATGCTTGGGACGAGCCCTAAATGTGTAGGTCAACTCTTAGTCAATCCGGAAAATAATTAAAACCTTTAAATCTCGGACTGGACCTAGCCATAAGCCTGGCGTCGCCAGGCTAATGCCAGCCTCAGCCTGGCTTTAAGCTGGCGTCGCCAGGCTAACGCCTGATTGGGCTGGCTTTTGGACGGCTTCTGCTTTTCACCGTTCTCGAGCGTACTTTCGACGTTTAAGAATCCCTTTAGCTCTACTTTCATTTCCAATGAACCTATACACAAAATAGACTCCATTACGCTCAAACAAAGTATAATTTAACATTAAAGCATGTAAAATGCAAGGCATATAATGGGCTAAACCATGAATTATAACCACACATCATCGGGGAACCCAGCGCCAGATTTCGACATGCATCGGAGGAATCAAATCACGAGGCTATGAATACTAGCCTCGAGTTATTAGATGAAAAACGCGAAGCTGCACTTGTTCGTATGGCTGCGCAGAAGCAAAGAATCGAGAGATACTATAATAGAAGAACCAACCTTTGACACTTCGGAATCGGGGACTTAGTTCTAAGGAAAGTAACCCTCAATACCTGAGACCCGAATGAAGGGAAACTTGGCCCAAATTGGGAAGGACCGTACCGAGTCATCAGAGTCATAGGAAAGGGATCGTACAAACTTGGCATGATGGAAGGCGAACAATTGCCAAACAATTGGAATGTATCGTTACTCAAACAATATTATTGCTAAGGTATGACCTTCTCCCTTTTGCCATTTATATTTAATACTAACTCATTGCAGATGTTCGATCGACGACGTCGAGGGCACCCTTCTACACAAAGACCTTAGGTTTTAAAGCACGCGTTGCACTCTTTTTCCCTTAGATCGGGTTTTATCCCAAATGGTTTTTTCCGGTAAGGTTTTTAACGAGGCAACAACTATGTGCTACCTAAGGAGAATTCAATAGTATCCAAGGCTTCTTTTCAATCAACCTCTCTAAATAGGAACAGTTAATTGAGGTCCCTTCAATCAACAACAACAAGCATATAGTTGAACAAATAGAGAATACTATGGCAAATCTATATTAACGTAACGAGAAAATTGTCCTTCAATAGGTTCCACAAAACCCTAGCTTATGAGTTTAGATACTCATGATCATAATAACAATATCCAAAGTAATTTGCATAAGTAAATTACAGAGTAAGGATAAAGAGATGTAGAAATCAATGATTCGGACTCCCAAGTTGTGTTCCACGGGCTATTCTTGCCTCTGGTTGCAAAAGTCCTTCAAATGGCATTTTTGGGTCTATTTATATGTTTGGGACAAGCCCTAAACGTGTAGGTCAACTCCTAGTCAAGCCGGAAAACAATTAATACCTTCAAACCTCGGACTGGACCTGGCCTTAAGCCTAGCGTCGCCAGGCTAATGCCAGCCTCAGCCTGGCTTTAAGCTGGCGTCGCCAGGCTAACGCCTGGTTGGGCTGGCTTTTGGCAGGCTTCACCTTTTCACCGTTCTCGAGCGTACTTCTGACGTTTAAGCATCCCTTTAGATGTACTTTCATTTCCAGTGCACCTACACATAAAATAGACTCCACTACGATCAAACAAAGTATAATTTAACATTAAAGCATGTAAAATGCAAGGCATACAATATGCTAAACCATGAATTATAGCGACACATCATCGGGGAACCCAGTGCTAGATTTCGACATGCATCAGAGGATCAAATCACGAGGCTATGAATACTAGCCTCGAGTTATTAGATGAAAAACACGAAGCTGCACTTGTTCGTACGGCTGCGGAGAAGCAAAGAATCGAGAGATACTATAATAAAAGAACCAACCTTTGACACTTCGGAATTAGGGACTTAGTTCTAAGGAAAGTCACCCTCAATACCCGAGACCCGAATGAAAGGAAACTAGGCCCGAATTGAGAAGAACCATACCGAGTCATCGGAGTCATAGGAAAGGGATCCTACAAACTTGGCACGATGGAAGGCGAACAATTGCCAAACAATTGGAATGTATCGTTACTCAAATGATATTATTGCTAAGGTATGACCTTCTCCCTTTTTCCATTTATATCTAATACTAACTCATTGCAGATGTTCGATCGATGACGTCGAGGGCACCCTTCTACACGAAGACCTTAGGTGTGATGACCCAAAAAGGTCATCACTTGTTTTAGAAATAAATTCTGTATTCCGAGGCCTTTAAACCTCCTTTTTGTCTCACCTATTACGTGCACAATCCGGGCGTGTATTTGGAAAGTCATTACGTGAAATTCTGTGAAAAATGATAAATTTTGCTTTTAAAATGAATTTAGGTTGACTTCGGTCAGCATTTTGGGTAAACGGACCCATACCCGTGATTTGACGGTCTCGGAGGGTCCGTAGGGAAATGTGGGACTTGGGCGTATGCCCGGAATCGAATTCCGAGGTCCCAAGCCCGAGAAATGAATTTTTGAAGAAAATTGTTTAACTGAAATTCTTAGAGTTTTTGGAAATTTGAATGTAATTGAATTCGATGGTATCGGGCCCGTTTTTTGGTTCCGGAGCCCGGTAAACGTCTTATATGGTATTTAAGTTGAACCTGTAAAATTTGGTAAAAAAACGGACTTGAAATGACGTGAATCGTACCTTCGGTTGTTAAAATTTGAACTTAAGAGTTCATGAGATTCTTCTTTGATTTTGATGCTAAATTCATAGTTATTGATGTTATTTTGATGATTTGATTGCACGAGCAAGTCCGTATGATGTTTTTGGACTTTTGTGCATGTTTGGTTTGGACCCCGAGGGCTCGGGTGAGTTTTGGATAGGCCACAGAGTGAAATTTTGACTTAGGAAATTGCTGGTGTGTTGCAGGTCTGCAGGCTTCGCAATTGCGAAGCCTGGCTCGCAAATGCGAAGCTGTATCGCAAATGCGAAGCTGGTCTAGGCTGTCCTTGGTCGCAAATGCGACATATTTATCGCAAATGTGATGGGTCCCTCGCAAATGCGAAGGTGACCGGATTTCTTCAGGGTCACAAATGCGACTAAATCTTCGCATTTGCGAAGTCAACAGGTTCTGAAGGGGTTCGCAATTGCGAACCCTGGTCGCAATTGCGACATCAGAGACCCGTTAATTGAGACTTAGACGCATTTTCATCCATTTTTCAAACCTTTTCAAAACCTAAACACCTTTGGATGATTTTTCAAAGACCACTACTCTTCCAAACCATTTGTAAGTCAATTCTTACTCATTTCTTTCAATCTAATCCATCTTTTTACATGATTTCAACTCAAAATCAAGGGTTTTCATGGGGGAAATTGGGTGTTTTGGGTAGAACTTAGGATTTTCGAATTTTGGGGATTTGGACCTCGATTTGAGGTCCGATTTCAAAATAAATTATATATTGAGTTTGTGGGTGAATGGGTAATCGGGTTTTGGTTCGAACCTCGAGTTTTGACCATGTGGGCCCGGGGTCGATTTTTGACTTTTTGGGAAAAACTTTAGAAAATCTATTTTCATGCATTAGAATTGATTCGTTTTGCATTTATTGATATAGCTAAGTAACTTGTGGCTAGATACAAGTGAATTGGTGGTGGAATCAAGAAGTAAAGCGGTAGTTGAGGCATGAATTGTGTTCGTGGCATCGAGGTAAGTGTTTGGTCTAACCTTAGCTTGAGGGATTAGGAGTCGTGTCTTATTTGCTATGTGTTAATTGTTGAGTACGATGTATAGGCATGGTGACGAGTATCTATACGTTGGTGTCAAGCATGCCCGTGAGTCTTATACTATGATTAATGTGACTCCGTTTTGTATTGTTCATGCCTTATGTGATGATTTCTATTGTTGAACAAGGCTTCTAAAAGTAATATTGGTAATTGAACATTGAAGAGCGTTGGCTCAAGTCGTAAAATGATTTGTGGAAGTATTATTGGCAATTAGGCATTATAGAGCATTGGCTCAAGTTGTGAATTGAGTTGTGAAGTAAATGTGAAAAAGAGAATAGGATTATGATATTGTCTCCCTTGCCGGGATGTTGTTGTTTTTAATGTTATCTCCCTTGCCGGGATGTTATTGCTTTTGATATTGTTTCCCTTACAGGGATATGACTGTTGTACTATTGTTCCCTTGCCGGGATTTTATTGTTATTTTATTGATTCCCTTGCCCTTATTGCTTTGTGATTGTTGTTCGGGTAAGGAAGAGTGTAAAGCACGAAGTGTGATGCCGTGTATGATATTTGTGAGAGAGTGTTAATGCACGAAGGGTGATGTCGTGCCGCACGATGTACAATTCCATGCCTTTATATGAGTGATAATGCACGAAGGATCATTCCGTGCCATGATTATGTGAGGTAAAAGCACGAAGGGTGATGCCGTGCCGATTATATTGATTCTTTGGTGAGGACGAGAGTAAAAGCACGAAGGGTGATGCCGTGCACTTGTCCTTGATTTTTCCTGATTCTTGCTGATAATTGAGTTATGGTGTTCTTTACGTTTATTAACTGATTTCTGTTGTTACTTGATTTTATTGTGATGTTATTGATTCCCTTGCCCAAGTTGCTTTGTGATTGATGCTATGGTGAGGAAGAGTGTAAAGCACGAAGGGTGATGCGGCGCATGATATTTGTGAGAGAGTGTTAAAGCACGAAGGGTGATGCCGTGCCGATTATATTGATCTTATGGTGAGGACGAGATTAAATGCACGAAGGGTGATGCCGTACACTTGTATTTGATTTCCTGATTTTTTTATCGATAACTGAGTTATGGTTTCTCTACATTCAACTGTTGGTTTCTGTTGATACTTGTTGTTCCCCGCAGCATGATTCCCCCTTCCTATCTTTAATTGTAAAGTTTTGCCTTTATTTTCCGATGTATATGATTTAACTACACAGGTTTATTTGGTAGTCTGGTCCTAGCCTCGTCACTACTTCGCCGAGGTTAGGCTAGGCACTTACCAGCACATGGGGTCGGTTGTGCTGATACTACACTCTACACTCTTTTGTGCAGATCCTGGTACTGGAGCATACGGATCTTAGCTTTGGGTTGCTGCCTTCAGTCCATTTGGAGACCCGAGGTAGTCCTGCAGGCGTCCGCAGGCCTTGGCGTCTCCTTCTATCCCTTCATTCTGTTTCTTTTATGTATTCCAGAGACAGCGTTGTATTTATCTTTCGAACCCTTATTTGTAGTACTCCTAGACAGTCTGTGAAATTGTGACACCAGTTCTGGGTAGTCTATGTTTAAGGAATTATATTGGTAACATTTAAATGGTTATAATTTGTTCTTCCGCTTATTTAACTCCGCTGATTATAAAATGTTGATTCATAACTGTTAAAGGATTAAAAATGGGAAAAAGGTAAATAGTTGAAATAATTGGCTTGCCTAGCTTTCACTAGTAGGCGCCATCACGACTCCCGAGAGTGGGAGATCCGGGTCGTGACATTAGGTTTTAAAGCATGCGTTGCACTCTTTTTCCCTTAGAATGGATTTTATCCCAAATGGGTTTTTCCGGCAAGGTTTTTAACGTGGCAACAACTATGTGCTACCTAAGGAGAATTCAATAGTATCCAAGGCATCTTTTCAATCAACCTCGAATACTGGGGGGTGTCGCGCCCCCTTTTTTTTCTCGCGGAATTGGGTTCATGACATTTTGGTATGGGACAACTTCTTCCTTTTGGGAAAGGGGTTTGCATTTTTGAAGAGTCGCCACCTAACAATTTAAGGTGCGTTAGGGCACCTATAGGGTTCATTTATAACTACGTTTGGTAACCAGAGATAGGGTAAGGGCTTGAAATTATCCTAAGGTGAAGGTGTTAGGCACCCCTCAGGATCCACTAGTGTGGTTCCCGGTCAAACAGTTTTTCTGAATTTATACAATTAAAAAATAAACAAGTATGGCTCAAATAGTAGGGGATTAAAGTTTAAATACACAGATGTTAAGAAAAAACAGTTAATGAAAAACAAGATTTTGAAAAGTAGTACAATCTAAGCGTGTTTGTGAATATAAAGGGGGTGTCCTAGGTTGGTTAGCCTATAGGATCACATCAGTACAATGCCCGGTAATCACTCCTTAGAAAGGGGCTACGCGTGGCATTAGCGCACCGGTCATCATATCCATATCTACCCTTTCCCGCCCCGTGAAGGTAATTAAAGCGAAGGTTGGTCTCGACCCCTATGGCATGCAGTTACCCGTCCCTTCCTATCAGTCCCAGAGGAATTTAGGACTCCTATCCTATAAAAGGGGTGAGGGTTCTGGGCAGACCCTCAGGTTTAAAGGCAAAATACTAGGCGACAAACAATAACACATAGGACTGCATTTAGGGGGAAAATACAGAAAACAGATAGAAGGCTCAGATATACCTCCACAAGTAATGCACACAGACAGCACGACTCATACACAGATAAGGTCCACATTCAGATCCAAACAAGGTATTTAAGTGATAACAATATAACCAGATTTATTACATGAATCAGAAAAGAAGTCTGAATCAGGCTTGCCTACTGGTTTTAACACGTTGACAGTTAAACACTAATCACAAAGACGGTTCTGGTTTTATTTAAAGTTGATTGCCTAAGGCTTGCCTAGGCGCGGAACACAGATGACTTCATTTTATATAGTGAAACAAGGCAGGTTTCTTAAAGTGGACTCTTGAGTCCTTATAGGCATAATATCTAATGACAAATCAATGCAGTTTTTGAAACAACTTGTTTTAGAGAGAATAAACCATTAATTAAACCAATTTCGAAACGAACTAAAATGTGGACTGGATTGATTTATTTAACTAAACTAATTGAGATCTATAGGCAAAATTTCTAGAGTTATCCCCTATAGGCATGACATCTAGCTGTTTAACACTGATTTCAGAAACTTGGCAGGCATGATAACCAATGAAAGAAAACATGTAACACTTGTTATAACAGAAACTGGATTAAATTATATCCTATAGGCATGGCATCTATTTGTGAAACTGATTTTGAGACCTATTAAACATGATTTCTAACATGGTAAGGCAAGTATAGTAAAACCCTATAGGCATGGTTTCTAACATGGTAAGGCAAACATAGTAAAAAAATGTAAAGTCCTATAGGCATGGTTTCTATCCGCCTTACCCCACAAACATGTAAATGCCCGCCCTTTTCACTAATTACCCCTTTATTAGTTTACAAATTATTACAGACCATATGAATGAATTACATAAGAAAAGTAAAAATTACACTATAGAGAGCCTGAAACAGGCCCAGATTTTCAGCACCTGATTAGGACTTCCTCCCTGAGTTATGTAATAAACCACCTCAAGTGCCAAGATTGTTCCATAGTCTTTCTCATATCTGGGTGTGTCAGAGTTCCCTAAGGACCTCTAGGGATCCCGGGCAGTGCTCACACCCAGATTGCATAACCAAGACAGAGTAAGTGCAGTGTGGAAAGGCCAAGTTTTATGTGTCCAAGTTCAGAGGGAACTCAAGGGTCCCAAGGCAAGGCTCACACAAAAGGGGCAGAACCTAGTGGCCTAAGAGTATGTGTGAGAGTGCTTGACATAGATTTAAAAGAGTTGAGTTGGAGACAGTTTTGAAAATGATTAGTTTGAAATAAGTTTTGGAAAGGCAGTAGAAGAGTTTGCCTTAGTGAAAAGAAAAGAAACAGGACAATCAGCAACTCAAAAACAAATCATAGTACAAACACAAACAGGGAAAAGGAGGCATTGGGAACATACATGTTTGAAACCACATAAATGGGGAAACATTTGATGCAACAAATATACAGAACAGCTATAAATCCATTGAACAAATCAGTCATGGTAACAGACATTTAAAACATAGGGAAGAGTGCAGCAGGATCATGTTGAAGACAGGGGTTTTGTTGAACAAAGTTTGACACTACATGGTTATACCAGTTAGGGAGGGGTAAGGGAACTAGGTGAACATGCTGGACAAGTATCAAAGAACTAAGTAAAGTATGATATGATGATTACACACAAGGAAAGAATTTAGACATGCTTGACAACATCAATCATAGAAACAAATTGAATAACTAGTACAGTAGCAAGCATGGATGTATAGGCATGGAACGCATAAAGTTGAGTTTCAAATTTAAACTAGAGACATACTAGTTGAAGAAGTAAAGTGCAGAAAGTAAAGCAAGTAGAGTTCCACAGTATAGCCTTGGCTTTCAGCCGGCTAGACAAGTAGTTAGCACAAGTGGCAGAGAAAGAAGAGAGAGTTTGAGTGTGTGTGTGTGTATTCTGAACTATTGTTCATGTCTTAAGACTGTAGAAGAGAGTCATTTATATATTAGTTTGAAAACTAGTTAAAATAAGGCAAGAATCAATTCTTCAGTAATTATAGAACTCAGTATAAAAAATTGGTTTGAATCTCCCTTTAATTAAGGGAGTCAGTGTAAATGGTAAAGAGCAGGTGGCAAGTAAGGAAAGAAATCATACACGGCTGGAGTATAACAAATAAGGAAAGATTTCAAAAATAGTACCAGTATAGAACAGGTAATTAAGGCTAGGTTCAGAAAGTTTTCAAACTAAGGAGACAATCAGTAGCAATGTAGACAAGGCAAGGAAAATTAATGAAGGCAAGCAACTAATCAAATTAAGTGAAAAGGTAGGGGTCGGGGGGTCTAAAGGGAAATGTTCAAATCACACCAAGTAATAAGGAATTGAGAATCAATCAAAGAGAAAATCATGGAAAAGAGTCAGCATGTTTAACATATAAACAGAGTAAGACATGGGTACTCAAGAATTAGCACACGACTCTAGCAAAACATGAAGATAAAACGATACTGAATCAGTGAGAAAGATGCAAGTATTGATGCGAACGCTCAAGATGAACACAAATACATAGAATTGATGTAAGCCTAGGCTGAGAAACTCAGTAGAAGCATATCAAGGCAAGGCAGTCACAAGAAATCACAAGAACTCAAAAGAAATATGAGAATCAGTAAGTCATACTAATACAACCAAACGAAGAACCCTGAAAATTAGGGTTTTCGACGTAGGCTAGTTAGGGTCAAGGAAGAACTCAACAAAATCAGTCAAAACACATAGATACACTTAAAACCGGAAAGTGTTTCGAAGAAAAGATTTTCAAAACCCCTAGTTTAGGAAGATGACAAACCACTCGAAATCAGGAGATTTTCCATAAAACAAGTAAAATAAGTTCGATCCTTCTCAGATCTGTACATATCTAAGAAGTTTAAGAGACGAAATTAGGGTTTTATCAGAATAACTCGAATAGAGGAAAAAGCTTAAACAAACATTTGCGGATTAATACAAAAATCAGAAGAAAGAAGCATTTTCGAAAGGTGTTTAAGAACCCTAGTTCGAAGGTGAGGAGTTATTTTAGAAAAATCGGGAAAACCTTTGAGGAAAACAACAAAAACTCATAATATACACAGATCTAAGACAGATCTAAAAGAAATCGGAAAATCTTAAGAGTTAGGGTTTCAGAGAACCCAGAGAAGATGAGAAAACCTTAAAGTGTTACCGGTTTTAGCCGAAAAAGCCATAGATCTTACTCAAACAGCCATGGATGGCCAGAAAATGGCATGAAAGACCATGGATAGGAGTTGAACTACTCCAGGTTCACCTGAGGACCTCAGGGTAGTGTTAAACCGGCGTGGGGTGAAGCAGAGGCTAGGAGATGATGAGAGGCCATGGTTTCCGGTGAGGGAGGTGACCGGAGAAGGTGGACAGGGTCCATCGGGGAGGAGGAGAGAAGAGAAGGTTCTAGAGAGAACCGGAGATACAGAGAGGGAGTTAGAGAGGTCGGTTGAGGAAGAAATGAGAGGGGGAAATGAGAGATGGGGGGGGGGTGGTTGGGGTAGTCGTTTAGGGGTTTT
>NW_017670235.1:2810898-2814542 GCF_001879085.1 Nicotiana attenuata
AAATAGAGAGGGGAAGTAGAGAGATAGGGGGGGGGGGGGGGTAGTCGTTAGGGTTTAATATGGTCAGGGGGATCTGGACCGTGATTAGAATTGATCAACGGTCCAGATTGGACAAGGGATTGGGTCGGGTATGGTTTGGGTTTGGGCTTGGGTCTGATGGGTTATTTAATTGGGTTTGGGGTTGGTTTGATTTAGGTTATAATTTAAATAAGAGTGGCTACTTGTTAAATACCCAACTAAATTAGATAAATAATTAATAAAAATAGCTAATAATTAGATAAAATAAAATTAAAGCTAAATAGGTGAAATTAAGGTAATTAACTAATATTAAAAATATGAAATGACTGATTATTGAATTAAAATAGCATAAAGTGTACAATTAGGCTATAATTGCAAATTTGTTGTAATTATAGCCAAACAATGCCGAATTGGCTAATTTGTGAAATAACTAAATCCTAATAGGATTAAAAAGGATATATTGAGCTAAGAAATACTTTGAAATTACTTGAATGCAATTTATGAATAATTATTGGATATAAAAAACTGAATAAATCAGAAAATAAATTGATAATAATATGGAAAATGATGGAAAATACCAATTATTATAAAAAGTGATTTTGAAGGCATATATGCAAATTTAAAAATAGTTTGAGGAAAAATTAGGTGTCAACAGCTGCCCCTCTTTACCCGGGAAGGATGAAAGAGTTTTCGGGTAAAGAAATGATGGCCAATTTTGACCGAGCGAAACGGTTTAGGAAGATTTAGGTCGCACCCTGGCATCTGAGCTGCCTACATATCCCTGTTTTCACAGGAATCAGGCCGTATGTAGTTCCGAATCCATCGGCGGAGTATACGGATGAAGCTATTTCAAGAACGGACGCCACATCTAGGGCTGGGTGAGTGAACGATTTATGGGAATGGTTAGGCTTGATATGGCTTGAGGGAACTGGAGCGGGATCGCTTCTGCTGGGATAGCCGTTGCTCGCCGTTTCACCTGCAAATAGAAGCAATACAAGTGTATACTGTGCATAAATTTAAACATGATGCAAATTCCCGCCGGACCATGAATGTTGTCTTCGGATGATGCGGATGATATCCTTAGACCATGATGTCCCAGGCCATGGAGCGTATGATAAAGGATTCGCAGGCCATGAAAATGATGTTCTCGGGCTATGAGGATGGTGCCTCTGAACCATGACGCCTTTGAATAATGATATGCAAAAGATTGAAAGAGATCCTCAGGCCATGACATGGTGTTCTCAGGCTATGAAGATGGTACCTCCGAACGATGACGCCTTTGGATGAGTTGGCGATATTTCAGCCCATGAAGGATGCAGTATGAGGCAATCTTTCAGCCATGCAATGCAGTATGAGGCGATCTTTCAGCCATGCAGATGCAGTATGTGGCGATCTTTCAACCATGCAGAAGCAGTATGTGGCGATTATTCAGCCATGCAGATGGGAAGGTAGAATAGTAGCCCTATGCAATGCGAATGCAGATGGAGACAGCGTTTAGTCTCGGAAGGCAGAATGGTAGCCTTATGCAATGCAGATGCGAATGGAGACAGCGTTTAGTCTCGGAAGGCAGAATGGTAGCCTTATGAAATGCAGATGCGGATGGAGACAGCGTTTAGTTTCGGAAGGCAGAATGGTAGCCTTATGCAAATCAGAAGGCAAAATGGTAGCCTTATGCAATGCAGATGCAGATGGAGGTAGAGCTTAACCTCGGAAGGCAGAATGGTAGCCTTGTGCAATGCAGATGTGGATGGAGGTAGCGTTTAACCTCAGAAGGCAGAATAGTAGCCTTATGCAAATTGGAAGGCAGAATGGTAGCCTTATGCAATGCAGATGCAGATGGAGGTAGAGCTTAACCTCGGAAGGCAGAATGGTAGCCTTATGCAATGCAGATGTGGATGGAGGTAGCGTTTAACCTCGGAAGGCAGAATAGTAGCCTTATGAAAGAAATAAAATAACAAATGACAGTGGAGTTTTCTTAGCTGAGAGCAGATTGCAGCATTGTGATTACTGGGAGCATTGTGACTACGGAGCATTACTGGTAGGGCCGTGCATAATTTGGTAAATACTGAATTATCGTACCAAAACCAAAAATTTTGGTATTTGGTATATGGTATTTTGGTATTTGGTATGGTATTTGGTTTAAGTTTTAAAAAAAATTGGTATTAGGTATGGTATTTGGTATTTTAAAATAAAATACCGATACCGTACCGAAATATATATTATATTACACAAAACACATATTATCAATTATAACATAAATATAAAAGTTCTAAAATTTTACTTTCCTTTATTCTCAAAGTTCATCAATTAACTCTAAACAAGTAACAAGACATTTCTAATGATCAAATATTCTTTTATGTACAATTTTCTCTATTTGGGTCGATATTTGCTAGTTTTGGACAAAATTTTTGTCAACAAACATTTTCATTTTTGTACTTTTGAGTACTTTAATTAAGAATATTAGAGTGCATGGCTGTATGCACTAGTTAGTATTCAAACCGAATAAACCAAAGTTACCGAACCGAATAAATCGAAACCGAAAGGAGAAAAACCGAACCATACCGAATTTAATTAGGTACGATATTTGTATAGGATTTTAAGAAACCGAATACCGAAAATACTGAACCGAAATATCTAAATACTGTATCGTACCGACGACGAACACCCCTAATTACTGGTGTGTGTTGATAGCAAATGTTGGCAAGTGCAACAGTTCGGGAGTCGTATTCTTGAACAATGTTTGTTCCATGGGTGTACACTATGTTTAATGATTTCGCAATCCTAGTGCCTACATCCAAAGAAAAATCGTGAGTTTTGTAAGGGGGAAGGTTATTTGATTTGGTGATACCGTCTGTATCATTGGGGTAGTGTTGCTAAACAAAGTGGTTTCAATAATAAACATGCATGATTTTGTAAAAGTATGACATAAATGTATAGTTAAAAACAGCTTTTAGATGAACCGACGACTGTGACGTGGTTCAGGACATTGCAATCTCTCCTGCTACGAAATTTTGATTTGATGGGTTGACGCTTCTAACTGCTGCTCGTGCGGCGATCGTCTGAAATTACTTCGGAATTTTGAGGGTCCTCCTCAAAATTCTGCCCCAGTTTCCAATTGCGGGGGAAAATGAAATTTTATTGAATTGTGACCGAACCCATAGGGTTGCCTACGTATCCCCTCTTAAACGGGAATCAGGTCAGGCGTAGTTCAATTTACATCATATAAGGAAAGCATAAAGATTACACATAGTAACGTTTGACTGCATCTGAATTGATCGTCTTTGGCCAAACTTCTCCGTCCATTTCTGCAAGTATGAGGGCTCCTCCTGTCAAAACCCGGTGAACCATGTATGGACCCTGCCAGTTAGGAGAGAACTTCCCTTTGGCTTCATCTTGATGCGGAAAAAATTTCTTTAACACCAGCTGCCCCGGTGTGAACTGTCTTAGCTTGACTCTTTTGTTGAAGGCTCTGGACATTCTGTTCTGATAGAGTTGACCATGGCAGACTGCGTTCATTCTCTTTCCGTCTATAAGGGCTAGTAGCTCATAACGACTTTTTACCCACTCTGCGTCGTCGAGCTCAGCTTCTTGTATGATCCTTAGGGAGGGAATTTCCACCTCAGCGG
>NW_017670235.1:2818786-2819458 GCF_001879085.1 Nicotiana attenuata
AGCATTCTTGTGCGTCTCAGAATTTTGCAGCAAAGAGAGAATGGATATTTGTGCTGGCGTCTTGTTCAACTGGTCGATGACTGAATACTCCTTGGCATGTACTTTCCTCCAAAGGTCGATCGAACCTGTCTCAATGAGGGGTGGCCAATTGGAAGCCTGCTTGCTTGATTCAGCTAGATGTTCAGGGGTATAGACTCTACCAGTTCTTGTCATACCCTGTGTTGCGACAGTTTCTTCAGTCCTGGCCTTGCCCTTCCTTCTCGCCTCGGCTGCATAGTCCCAGGGTATAGCATTTGTATAGAAGGGTGGCGTGGTTGACATCGCCACTTCGAATGGAACATGCGCCTTGGGTGGCAAGACTGCAACCTCAAATGGTGCTGGTGCATTTGCCGGAGGCACAAATTCAACCTCAATTGGTACCGGTGTTTTTGTGGTTGGCGCTGCTTCAAACTCAAGAGGTATAGACATATTCACCTCAGCGTCTTCAGACGGTTGGATCTAGACTATGATTCGTTTGAGAGTAATTGCCGGTTTCTTTGGGTCATCACCTTCTGCGATCAACCCGATTGATCCCTCGGGATCCCAGTCATCTTCTACTTCAATCATGTGGATACCTCCACCCTTATGGTCTGGAAGAGGATTGTTGCGGATGTTTGGAGCGGGTTCCTTTGC